>NC_134653.1:15669463-15987946 GCF_030463565.1 Pelecanus crispus
GATGACCAGTGAACCACTGTACATTTTAGAAAATGCATTTTTATAGTTATTATTGGAATTGGCCATCATTACGCAGAATACTAAAGAAGCTAGCTGAGTAGATTAAGATCAATGTTCATATGAATTATTCTCTTACAGCAATTGTTTTCAGTTGTTAAGACTAGTACAGTCACAATAAAGCATTATCTTCAGTCCAATCTGATCTCTAATATTATTTAGATTATGAACAACTCTTAATAAAGAAATCCTTTGGATATGAAAGGGTTGGCATTTCCTTCTGAGTCTCTCAACAGGACATTCAGGTGGGTAGCCTTGCAATTAATCTTAGCAGTTCATTCACTTTCCAAACATACTTGCCTATTGACTCCTACAGAAAAGTGTTCATTCACTCACTTGCTTACATTAATTATACATAGGAGATAAAGCCAAGGAAATCCGCAAGACACCAGAGACTCCATTAGTTTTCTGTGTAAATTCCAAATTTGTTTCATGTAAACAGAATGAGGCATATTATTGACACTGGTAGGTTCCTGTCCAAACAGACTCCTGGTTACACATGCAAGTTAGGTTGATATCACATCACCTTTGCAATTGTTACAGCAATTCTTACAGACCCTATACAAACCTCACCAAGAGATTTCTGATGTTTTATTTGCCTTTCAGAACTTCAGAAGCAAGGAAGAAGCTGTACAACACTGTAATCTTCCATCAGACTCATCCAGTTTAAGCATTTATGCCTGGTATTTATACATGTTAAACTACATTTGGTTACCTTGGATTAACAACACTAGAAATAAGCGAAGAAGGTATGAAAAGGTTAGTGGCAGGGCAAACAAGATCAAGGGGGAGAAACAAAAAGGCAAAGGGAGAAGAGCAAGTTAGTTACAGTGCAGAATAATTTTGATTTACCTGGACTTCTTTACAGTGACCTCTGACTGCAACTATATTTCCTCTTGCTTTTTTCCTTCACAACACCTAAAAAGTAGCCCAGAGATGAACTAAATAATTATTGTGCACACTTCACTTTTGTCCCAGTTCCAATAAAATTTGACACCTCTCCAGAGTCCAGATTTTTCCTAAAGTGATCTAAAATTCTTACAACTTAGCAAACATATGATATATTATGCACTTTGCCCAAATTAAAAAAGTCTCTTCTACACATGCCAATATACTCCACGCACGAGGCACAGCATTTATACTGAATAAACTGAAAGCACGTTTCTTCTTAAAGGTAGGACAACATAGGCATGAGGGAAACAGCTGTAAGCGTAAACAGAAAAATCCTATTCTCACTTGAATCACAGCATGCAGACAAATATTCCAATTTTTGTGTGCATGTGAACTTGGTACTGTTTCACAGAATATAAATTTTGTCAATTAAAAATATGTCAAATAACAGTTAATTTGGACATGGATTTGGAGAGTAATTTGCTTATATGTGTGTATATACACACACGCACATGTATGCACATATGTATGCATGAAAAAAAACCCATACATCAATCAGTAGCTTTCTGGAAAGGGAAATAGGTTTGTTGCCTTTAGTCAGTTAAAAGAAATTAAAATAAAATATCATTAAAATTCAAGAATTAATCTTCAACTGACAACATAAAGCTCATCAATACAGTGAAGTGTCCATTAGCTTAAAAAGGGAAAAAGAAAAAAAAATCATGTATATAAAGAAACATATATATATGTGTATATATATAATTCTGTAAATCCACAATTAATTCTGGTTAAGTTTAGGGGAAAAGAGCATTATGTTCAATCTGTATTTTCTCTAATACTACCAATTCAGTCAAAAGAAGTACTTAAAAGGAGGAGGAAACTGAATATTTCAAGCAACTGCAAAATAAAAGTGGCAAAACACAGCTTTTTAAACTCTGGCTCTTAAAGGAGCTAGGTGCACCCAGTGTAAGATGGGAAACATCCATCATACTGAAAGATTAAATTCTTACCTGAAGAAAAATTTGTACTCAATAATTTATCAATAATGATAATATCTCAGTCAGTATTGAGGACCTGATCATTTCAAAGCAAAAGAAGCTGTCAAAATGTCTTCTCTGTTATGAAATTACTCCAGTCTCCAACACCTCTTGAAAAAAATCAGTGTGTATAAAACTAGATGGTACTATTTTATCAGACCAACTCTTTCTTACATAAGGTGACATGCTATCAGTATAAGTGCAACAAACTCACTGCAACTGCTAGTAGGTGAGCTCATAATATTGTCCTCCTCTGTCATCAGCTCTGTTTTGGGGCCTGATGCATGACAATCATGTTCTGTGTAAAACGATGTGCTTGAAACAAACAAGTCTCTCTTCAAATACCTTGCTTTCTCCTAAGAAGCAAGCATGTCAGATGAGATAAAAGGCCACTAGTGCATATGCACTCTTACATATGAAACCCCAAAAGTAACTTCCATTTGTGGGGGAAGATGCAGCCGGGCTGGTGATGCCACACCACCACCTGAAGAGCTGGCAATGTAATGCTGTCCTGTTCAAGCTGATCACTATTTAGATAAATCCAAGAATTTCTTTAATGACAGTGTAAAAGACTTTTATTAGCTTTTTTTCTAAAAGAATGTTTTAACTTTGGACCGTCAACCTTGATGATGTTCCTTAATGTTTGAAAACAATAATTGCAAAACTGTCAAAAGCCATGCATTATGCAGATCCTGTTGCCACCATTAAAGATTAAATATGCATGAACGGGCAACAGAGAGCTGCAGTACAAAGTACAACAGGCTTGAAAATTTCAATTTAAGTGAAGCAAAGATTGTGTGAGCTTTTATTAATTCTGTGTGTTAAGGAAACAATTTCTAATAGAGAATGTTTCTGATAAGAAACTGAAAAGTAATGTATTATATAATATAAAACCCACAGTCACTGAATATACAGAGAAGTGCAGCTTCTCTACTTGAAGTATACTTAGTGGGACTTACTCCATGAGAATATGTAAGTGAGAATGAGCCATTTTGAAAACCATTTCATAGCAAAAATACCTTAATATCAGTTATTATAAACTATCTGGTCAATAGTTACTATAAGCCATAGCTTCACACTTACTCAAGAAAATCTTAAAAATATCAAAACTCCTTAATGTAAATAGACCCCAAGCAAGGGTGGTCTGAACCCAAACATAGTCAGTTGTCACTACCAAAAATAAAAGTAAGCAAAGTGTTTCTGCGAGAACTGTTTTACTACAGTGTGGTATTGGGGGGTGGGGGGGTGGAAAAGGCAAAAATCACAGACAACCTGCAAGAGGAGAAGACAAGGAAATGCTAAAAAGAAAAGTTAATTTTGGAAATTTTATCCCTGAGAAAAGGTAAAGAGATGGTTGTGGGCTGAGCATTGCCTTAAGGAGCTACTATCTGTGAACAAAGAAATTATCCTTTGATAATTTTTGATTACTCCTGTTTTCATCAAAATATGACTTTGTACCTTTTTTGTTAATAAACAGGAGAGAGTCAAAGCAGCACATGGCTCTATTTTCACTTTATCTCCTAATGACAGAGAAACACACCACCTTCAAAAATTTTGGATGACCGCTCAAGATAAAAAGAATATCAGGAAGATCATTAAAAAATAAACAATTTTTTGTTTATTCATCTGACAAAGCATTAATTTGGAGAAGGCAAAGCAGATAGGGCATGTCACCTAATAAAAAACCCAGCAATTCTTCTTTTAAAAGGAGGAATGTTTTAAGTATCTAGCCTTTTACAGGGAATTAAAACTTCTCTGAGGTATGAAGAAAATGTATTTGCCTATAAAGGCACTTGGTGCAGTTCAAGGCATTCTATGACAGCAGGATCTACTTGTGGCATCTTATCCTTATAAGGCATCTGTTTTTCTTGATTTCCATTCTCCGTATCTATCTATATTGTAGACTCCTATAATCTCCCCATTTTTTTTTCCTCTTTTATGTTCTGCTACCCCTCTCTCTTCTCCTTGCTCTATTGACCTTTTCCAATTCTGAAATTCTTTCAGTGACACATTTGTCTCTTCTTGCCTTTAGACTTGGTTAGTTACATCAATGGATCCTATATCCTACAATCCCACTGACAACTGTGAATCAAGCAAGCATGTCCTCTAAATATGTCACCATTTGTAAATGTTTCTGTATGAACTAAGACGCAAAATATCACATGACAATACCTACGTATTTTTCCTAGCTTCAGAACTACAAATTGTGGCACTGGATTCTTTAGTGCATAGCTCCAATTGCATTGAGAAGCATAAACTTACCTAAGATACAAGCAAATAATTTAATATAATTATCCAAAAGAAAGCTACAAGAAATGCCTTTATCAGCAACTTCACCTTCAGATTCTGGTGCTTACAAATGAAGGAATGATAACTCAGCTATCTTCTGTACCCACAGAGCAGTTGAAGGCATACTTCAGAAATGATATGTAAGCAAATTTTAAAAAGTTTTAGAACTTCATTTTCAGTGCATTAATATCATTATGTAGTCAAAAGCATGCAGCAAACCCAGATATCCTATCATTCAGTATGGAATGCAGAGCTTTGTAAGGTCAGTGTATGTCTCCTAAGATGGCTGTAAAGAGGGGAAGGAGGAAATTAAACAGACTGGTGTTAAGAGCAACATTAAAGAAACAGTGTCTGTTTATTTCATTCACCTTTTTTTCACAAAAATAATTGTTACATGCTAAACAATGTAGAATTCCCAATTGTAAAGGAAGTCATCATGAAAATAACCATACAGAAAAGATTTTGCTTGTTTTGGTTTGGTTTTGGTTGGTTGTTTTTGATCGAAACCAGTCACTTGGCTTTCTCTTTTTTAATTCTGAAGTTCTCTTTGTTCTGCACTCTCCTGGTGTCTTTCTGTAAACTTGGATAAATGGTATAGTACTGATTAAGTATTAACTCTTAATAATTATAGTAATAGGCATCACTTTCTTTTAAAAAATCTACCTTGCTAATTACAACCTGTAAAAACATGCATGCTATTTCATTAAAAGATGAAGAAATACTATTCTACTGAAAGCCATCGCTATTCTCATTTTGCCCAAAAGCTACAAAGAAAACCAGAAACAAGGCAATTATTTGCATGTAACCCTTGTAAGAAGGCAATAATCTAAATGGAATAGCCACTGTTTAATATATAAAAAGTTACTAAAATATTAAAATGTAATTAAAATTAAAATATTTAAATGTACTCACTGGGTATTTATAACAGTTCACAAATGTAATGTATGCAAATGACTGGCTTTTTATTTATTTATAAATAAACATGTTAGCATACACCAATGTCATCTAAAAGTAGATTAAAAGAACATAAATTAATCTTGGTACCATAATTTTATCCATCAGTTCAACACAACTTTTAATTCATAGTACTAATAAAAGGCACTAGAAATAGTCTATATATTGTTTACCTGTAAACAAGTATACTTAAAGTACATTATGTTTTCATCCATTTGATTAAACACATACTTCATTCATATCTAAATAAAAATATTTATGCACTCATGTGAACAGTAGGATAAAATGTTTACATTTCCATCTGAAATGGGTTTATGTGACACCTAAAATTAAGGATCTTAGAATGAGTAATACTGCAGTACCTCAGAGCACATGCAATATGATAACAATGTTAGATGGGCTGACCTCAGTGGAATAAAGTCTATCAACAAACAAGTGCTTTACTGAATTGTATTTCATTTAATAATACCTGTAAATGTGACTCCTGTAAAGCTCCAATATCTTGCACACAACCGGAAATGCAAAGAGACGTTTTCAAAAGCCAGGGCAAATGCTGTGGATGACTTTCCCTGGCTTTCACCAGGCACTGCCATTAGAGTGCTTTAGCTTCCATTAAGTTGTCACTTCCCCGTGCTGCCAGCTTTTCAAGGGGAACAATTTGTTCTGACAGAACCATGGCCTGTCACATACACTAACAGTTCAGTAGAAATGAACAGGAAAACCCTCAAAGCTGATGGATTTATTAGTGATTGGAGCTGGCATATATATTGCTTATATGTACAGAGCTAGGTAATTAATAAGCTCTAACCTGTCCACCCTAAGTACCTCATATTTGTTTGCAGAAACTTAATTCATGGCATACAAATGCAAAAAACAAAGATGTTCTTTCACTGGATTTTGAACTTTACAATTGTTTCATTAGCCCTTACTGATTATGACAGTATTGTAACAACATCTAGTTCGTATATATTTTTAAAATATAAGAATTGCCATACTGCCTAAGAGAAAAGGCTCATCTAGTCCAGAATCGTAGTAGCAAACAGTTAGGGAATGAACATAAATGCTATGTGGAGCACAACACTTGTCCTCAAAATATAATCCTGCAGTCAGTGGCTTCTGAGCTTCCCGAGCTAGAACATTTATACAGATCTCGGTATATATCAGCCATCCATCCTTGATCCATCCTGTTTGAGCTCAAATAGATTGTAAGCTCTGCAATCATGGTCCATGTGGAAAAAAGTACTTTGTTTTGCTAATATTGAACTTGCTGACTGACAATATCACTGGGTACTAATTCTTGTACTGCAAAAACATTCCATCTTCTCTGAAGCATCGCTGATTGTATAGGCTTCTCTTTTCACTTAGCTGTCATTATTCCGAGCTCAAGAATCCTATTCTATTTAAGCTTTCATCCAATAGAAGCTATTTTATACTTCTTGTTATTCTTGTCACCTTCTGTCTCACTACTTCCTCTTTGTCTACCTATTGGTCATATGGGTGGCCAGAAATATACTTGCTATACAAGATGCAAATGCATGAAGGATTTCAGCTTTAAAGATCTCTGCATCATTCCAGTTTTCTACCACAGAAATGATTATCATCAGTCTTTAACATGCTCGTTGTATTTTAAGCTTTAGTGACAACAGTTAATGAGTTATTAACTATATTTTATCCTTGGCCATTTTCAACAAAGGAACTTCATACAACCTGAAGACAAAAATTAATTAATATCCTGTCTCTTTACAAATATGGAAAAATAAAGCATTAAAGAGAGCAAATCGTTTTCTGAAGCAGAGGTCAAAGATACAATTATACATAAGATCCTCACAAAAATAAGCCAATAAAGTATTTCCCTCTTATACACCCTTATGAAGGTTTTTGTCCTTTCTGTCTCTCTCCTACTACATCCACGCTCACCTCCCCTGCTGCAATTCAGTGGTTGCCATTGTGGTTTATAGACCTTCTAGAAGTTATTCTACTGGGCTGCAGAAGGCAGCAGTAGAGCCATGGAAAGAGTGGCAGAAAGGCAGAAAGAGAGTACATGATGTCAAAAGACAGGACTCAGAACATCCAGACACTTGGGAAAGAAGAGACACTGGTATGCTAGTGGTAGCAACAGCCAGAGTGGAGCCAGAGTTACAGCCAGCTGGCTGGGAAGAAAGGATGACAGCCATCAGATTAACTGAGAACAGCCAGGAAGTCTTGAACACCACCACCACAGAGACTTGGCCCATCATTAAGGACAGAACAGAGTCCATTAAACATTTTGAAGGACATAAGCAGGACAATTGTTAAAGGGGAGAAGAATAAAGTAACTAAAATTTAGAGGGCAGAGGAGGAGAAGACATTTTACCAATGCATGGGAGGTTAAGATAAAATCTAGGTTAGAAAAAGATTAGACAATATAAAGGTATGTAAGGAGAATACACAACAATGACTAAAGGTAGGTATCTGAGAGGCTAAAGACAAAAAATAAAAATAAGAGATGCAGAGCTGAAGTAGTAAAAGGATGGAAAATTTAAAAAATACTAAAATGTTGATTATAAGTTTGAAATAAGGCTGACTACTTAATGAGGAAACAAAACATAAATAAAAATTACTGAAAGAAAAAAAAATATTCAGAAATGCATCTTCCTCGCTAGACAAGTGATTAAGTAGTAGCAATTCAGTCTTTCAGCAGCTGAAGACTCAAGATTTAGTGAGAAGTTTTCACTGGGGGGAATAAAATATTTTCATTACCATGCTTATTTTTTAAACAAATACATTTTGGAAGTTCAACATTATTTTTAAGTCTTACAATGCTCTGACATTTATTATGTCTTTTAACCTTACTTTTGGAAATGGAAGTTAACTAACTACTCAGCAATACATGTTTCTTAACATATAGTAGAAGGACTTCTCCACAATCAAAATACATTTTCTGCAGTTGTGTTTGCATATTAATAGTCTTAGTTGTACAGGTATTGGATGCCCCTGGTATCACCTTTAATGTACCAAGTGAAGGGACATGCAGTTCTCTGTTGTGGAGATAACTCTAATAGCAGACATGACCATTTAGAAGGTCAATTGTTTAGCAAGTCTAGCATAATCTTTATTGGCTTCTAATTATTACTTTTAGCTTTACCATGTTATGCTTCCCTTATTACAGTTTTGACATATTTTAAGATTTTTTTCAGATGCCAAAGTGCAGACATTCATACATCACCAATCTTGCTGATTTGGTTGTATACAACATGAAGTGATAAACTGTATCTGACCTAATCCAATACTTGGGCTAAAATAAAATTGTACAAACTGATTATTGTCAAAATTCAAATTATTTAGAAAGGACAGAAAGTGAAGGAGATGTTTTATTTCCAAAAAAAAAAAAAAAGACACATGAAGTTAGCTGGTGCCACTGAACACTCAAAATTACATTTCTGTTATTACATATACACTCTGACCCATTATTAACTAAATGATGCAGGCTCTGACTCAGGCCTTCTAACTCCCAATGTCCATTAATTTTTTCTGCAATAAACAGCCATTACAAGTTTGGATTTTTGTATGTTTAGGACACTCAATCTTACTAATAAGGTTTTTAGGACAGTACTGTTTAATGAAAACATTTTTAAACGCTCAGCCTCTGGAGGCGACTTCTATCAAGCATGAAGGAAAGGTATCCCTTCAAGGAGGATGTTATATACATAACATGTAAATGGACCACCATAGAGAAGGGTGTCCAGTACCTGAGGGAATTAGGCATGCTGGAGGTGATTTATAGTGACCTGAACGATGAGCAGTTACCTGAAGAACAACAGGTGCCGATCACTACCACTACAGTGCACCGGCGGCAATGAGACTCCCCGATTCCCATCCATTTCCACCATGGTGAGCACATAGCGCTTGCCTTGGCGGGTTTGTGGGAGTGTGATATAATCAATCTGCCAGGCCTCCCCATATTTATAATTCAGCCATCATTCACTATACCCAAGGGGCTTGAAACAACAAGCGCTGTGGACTACAGGCACTGCAGCTACTATACTGTCCTGGTTTCGGCAGGGATAGAGTTAATTTTCTTCCTAGCAGCAGGCATAGTGCTGTGTTTTGGATTTAGCAGGAGAAGAATGTTGATAACACACTGATGTTTTAGTTGTTGCTAAGTACTGCTTATGCTAGTCAAGGACTTTTTCACAGCTTCCCATGCTCTGCCAGGTGCACAAGAAACTGGGAGGGGGCACAGCCAGAATAGTTGATCCAAACTGCCCAAAGGGCTATTCCATACCATATGACGTCATGCTCAGTATAGAAACTGGGGGGGGTTGGCCAGGGAGCAGCGATCGCTGCTCGGGAACTGGCTGGGTATCGGTCAGCGGGTGGTGAGCAATTGCATTGTGCATCACTTACTTTGTATATTATTATGATTATCATTATTATAGTGTTGTTATTATTATCATCACTATTTTACTTTATTTCAATTATTAAACTGTTCTTATCTCAACCCAGGAGTGTTTCTCACTCTTACTCCTCCGATTCTCTCCCCCATCCCATGGGGGTAGGGGGAGTGAGCGAGCGGCTGCGTGGTGCTTAGTTGCTGGCTGGGGCTAAACCACGACAAAAGCGTTCTAACCTGAACTGCTCTGAATTTTCTACACCTATGTCTCAAGATAAACTGAATGCTTCACATAAATCACAGAGAAATTTCACCTGTTTACTTCCTTGTTATTGTTAATATTAGGACTTCTGGGACAGTTGGAAAAAACCAAGGTTGAGTGATGTCTAATGTTGCCAGATGGTTGGGCTATTGAGAACTAGCATCAGAGAACAATTAGTAAAGTTTTCATTATGAGTAAATACTAAGTAGAGAAATATTCAGCTGAAAAAATTAATTCTGACAACCTTGTTGGTGGAGTAGCAACAGTTTCTTTTTTTTCATATTTGTTCTAAAGTGCTTGTTATATTCTTTAACTTGCCTAATAGCTGCATTGAAAATAAAATTTATTTATTAACAAGCACTATTTCGATTCTTTGACAGGCTCCACCCAACCCCCAAAAAACCCCAATTTTCAACTAAGCTCATCAATTACTCTTAACACTCTAAATAGCTGGCAATGTTTACACAACATCCTTTCAGAGTTATTCAGCTCGATCTTACAGCTCATTAAAAGGATCTCTATTTATTTGCTGTGTATTACAGTTCTTAACTTTGGCACAACATGCAAAAAGAAAGCCAATTTTACTTTTCCCTGTGGTGTTAATTGGTAGAGCATGCTGCCTGCCTCTTCATTAATTATGTCAATGTGTATGAAACTTTCATTTTCGTGGTGGTGTATTAACAAAGCTTTGCGATGAGGCTGACAAAAAGCCAGCAAACTCCAGTTTATAAAAAGTGGATAATGAAGGCTAGCAATGGTCAGAATATAATATTTATTTCAAAAAGCAGCTTTTTTCCTCTTTATCCCTTTCAGATACCATCTAAAGCAAGCACTTACTGAAATAAACAAGATCAACTTTGCTGTTGAAAGTAAATAAATCTCCATACAACACACAGATAATGGATCTGGAAACAGTATAACTTCACAGGACACAAAGAATGAGAGAAGGACCTCTAGTCCAGCCTAAAGAGTTTGGTTCCTAAGACCATTTTCAGGTAATTTACTGATCTCATCCCAAGAAGTGTATAGAAATCACTCACTGCTTGATAGCTCACTAAACACTGGGGTTTTTTTGTCTAAAGACAAAACTACCACTATCACAACAAAACCAGACACTGTCCACCCGAAATTCTTCTGGATGTCTTCAGCCTCTTTCTGTTTACTAACTACAAAGGTTGGTAAAAGAGTGACACCTGGCTTTTCTCCCTCCTTTTTATTTCCCCTCAAAAAAAAAAGCATCTCAGTCAGATCTCAATAACTTCAGATATAGCACAGAGAATTTAACTACACTGAGGAGACTGCCTGGAGATGGAGACTTAAGTAACAAATAAGTTGTATGATAACCCACCTCACTTCTTTCTGGAAATTCTGAAATGCTAAGCACAATTGCCTGTTTTAAGAGATGTAAAGCATTACAAACTATAAATGAAATACATTAAGAAGTTCCCATCTTACATTCTTGAATTACACCTTACAATGTTGGAAATCACAACTAGAGAAGCTTTCGAGTTGCCACTGAGGCTGTAAATGCTACAGACAAAAGTCACAGGCACAGGTTCTTGTTTCTTACCCCAGACCTCTTCTGACTAATAAAAAGATTCACATTGCTAATATCTGTATTTGAAGGATTTAAAAACAAACAAACAAGCAAAAAACCAAAACACAAAAAAACCCCCACAAACAATTGAATAAGCAAAAAACCAAAACCCACAAACAATTGAATTTACATTCCAATCTATGATGTAGCCCTTTTCTTCTATACTTCTCTCCATATAAATTATTTGGGATAACCTTAAACTAGTTCTTTGCAGTGAGACCAAGTAATAAAAAGAGAAAAATGTACTGAAAAACATTTCCTACAGTAGGTTTAAAATGTAAAAGAACAAAGAAAAAATAAATTTATCTGTACGTTGAAAGCATTCATCCTTCAAATGATTCTGGCCAGGTCAGTAACAAGGAGGGGATTAAAGGGACATTCACTCTAGGGGAGCATACACCTTATGGTGAGTTCACAAAACTGGAACAAATATGCTTATTCCCTGTCAAACGCTTTTGCCACCAATGAAAAAAGCTAACTGCTTGTCAGAAGACCTGCCATCCAGTGAGACAGGTGAGGAAGAACTGCAGGTGCATAATTGTCTTGCCTGTTTAACTCTGAATCCAGATTTCCTGTTGAGCCTTAGAACATCTCTCTTTTGCCAGTTTTTTTTCTACTGTCCTCTTCTACATTCCCAGTATCTATTATAAGAGTATGTTATTTGTCTTAGGCTAGAAGTTTGCTCGTACACAGACTGCATCTTCCTGTCATCTACTCAGCCCAATAGGACCAATAGGATACTCCCAAACCACAATATATTCATACTTTTAATAAATAAATTTGTTCATGTACCTGCTTCCATACTCAAATCTCCTCAGAAATACTATGAAACATGAAAAAAAAACTTTTTCTTCTATGAATAAATAGCGTAGCCTAGCAGAAGTAACAGATTAATTCTTCTTGTACTTATGCTTTCTTATTCTCCATTTTCTTCTTTACATATTTGACCCCTCCACCTTTCCTCCTTATAACAGCACTATCCTATCATCACTAACTCCCTGCTGTCATTGACTTCTCCTCCCTCAGTTTCTCTTAATCTTTTGCTCCCCTTTGTCCTCTTCCATCAAGTTTTAACTGACCCAACAAGGCCAAGTGCCAGGTCCTGCACTTTGGTCAAAAAAAACTCCACACAACACTACAGGCTTGGGGAAGAGTGGCTGGAAAGCTGCCTGGCCAAAAGGGACCTGGGGGTGTTGGTAGACAGCCGGCTGAACATGAGCCAGCAGTGTGCCCAGGTGGCCAAGAAGGCCAACAGCATCCTGGCTTGGATCAGGAATAGTGTGGCCAGCAGGAGCAGGGAGGCGATTGTCCTGCTGTACTCAGCACTGGTGAGGCCACACCTGGAATACTGTGTCCAGTTTTGGGCCCCTCACTACAAGAACGACACTGAGTTGCTGGAGCGTGTTCAGAGAAGGGCAACAAAGCTGGTGAAGGGTCTGGAGCACAGGTCTCATGAGGAGCGGCTGAGGGAACTGGGGTTGTTTAGTCTGGAGAAGAGGAGGCTGAGGGGAGACCTTATTGCTCTCTGCAGCTACCTGAAAGGAGGTTGTAGTGAGGTGGGTGTTGGTCTCTTCTCCCAGGTAGCTAGCAATAGGACAAGAGGAAATGGGCTCAAGCTGCGTCAGGGGAGGTTTAGGTTGGATATTAGGAAAAATTTCTTCATGGAAAGGGTAGTCAAGCATTGGAACAGGCTGCCCAGAGAGGTGGTGGAGTCACCATCCCTGGAAGTGTTCAAAAACCGGGTAGATGTGGCACTTTGGGACACGGATTAGTGGGCATGGTGGTGTTGTGTTGATGATTGGACTGATGATCTTAGAGGTCCTTTCCAACCCTAATGATTCCTAGTTTTTACTTTCATTATAAATAATGCAGCCACCAAGTTAGGAAACATGAAATTGCTACTCTACCCTTAATTGGTTTAGTGTGGACTTGGTAGTGTTTCGTTAATGGTTGGACTGGATGATCTTAAAGGTCTTTTCCAACCTAAATGGTTCTATGATTCTATGACTTCTCCCATACCCATAAACTCTCTTGAACTCAAACCCATCCCTGGCTTCAATTCTTCAAGTCAGTCATCTTAGGATCCTCCTTCTCTTGTCACGTGGACTCAAGGCACCATTCTTAGACTCCTGCTCAGTGCTACAGATCTGCTTACATCTGCTTACAATATTTGACAGAGGCTTTGCTGCTGGGCAGGTGTATGTCACCCTCTGTTCCCAACAACCTTGTCTCTGGCATTTCTTCTTCCCTTCCTGTCTGTTTGTTAAGTACCCCTCCTTTGTAAGGTCCAAAGTCGTTTATAAACACCATGTTTCTTTGCTCTTACTGCCATAAAACCTACACTGAAAATTTGTGTTTATTCAACCCTTACCATTTCCAGTGAGTTTGGAAAAGCTATGACAAGGATGTGTCATGAAACATTTTCTACATTATTACTCCTTATCTTCATCAGGAAGTAGTTTTGCAAAGACAGACAGAAATTAAACTTGGACTATAAGAACACAATTGAACAGCCACATCTACTATTCTATAACTGAAACGAGACTTTGGAATAAAAGAAATACACTGCAAAAAATTGGACCCTAACTGCATCTATTCTATAGAACTGTGGTAGCTGGCTGCAGCAATATCATTTTAGGAACAAATTTTGAAAATAGGTCTTAAAATGAGGCACTTGCTCCTATTTCTCCCTAGAAGTAGCTGACATATCAAAAGTACATCATGCAGTGTTAGCTATTCCCCTTGAATTTCCTGTGCAGTTCTTATTTGTTATTTCTGTATAAAATACTGACTTTAGAGATGAGGCTGTACAATTTCTTGGAAATTTGACTATGTTGATATTAATTAGAAACTGTAAAAAATACTACATGTAAGTTTTAGAATAATTTCATAACTAATGGAAAGCATGTGTGAGGGAAAGCAGGGAAACTCTTTAAAAAATAGATTTATGGTCATTTTAGCCAGAATTCATCAAAACTGAAAGCTTATATACCAAAGGTAACTGATGGATAATATTTTCTCTTCCATATGGATAATTTTTTCTCTGTCACACAGATAAAATGTTCTTTGTCAGCATCTACACTTCCCTGTCAGATTTTATACTTTAGTGAAGAATGTTTTATGTTCAGCAGCTGGCACATAAGTATTCTCATGCAGTTACTGCATTTCTACACTTTTCATTTCTACAGGGTTAGACTTTGTTTCCTTATGTTCTACTCCAACTTAAAACAAACAAAAACATCCTAAAAGAAAAAAGGAACTCAATACAGCTTACCTATTCCCACATACCATCAGTCTTATCAAACTTTTTCAATGACATATGATAACGCTAAACATCCACAGCTGTGTACTCCAGAGCTTGTAAGACCAAAATGTTAATTTGATTTCACATATAATACAAAATATAAGATATTTCTGAACCAACTCTTGTTCACAATACAGCATATGCTTTGGGAAAAACAAAACCCCAAAACTGTCAGAAAGGCAGAAGTAACTCTCTAGAAAGTTACATCAATGCTTAATTTCTCTCAGCGCCAAAATATTGTAACCTTAATTTGTCTAGTTTTGATTTCTGGGTATTGGCTATTGTTACACTTTTGTTGGTTCAACTGAAGAGACCTCTGTTATCACAGTTACGTTGCTTGGGAAATATGTATCAATTGGGAACAAATCATTACTTACCAACTCTGGTCAAGTCAATCTAATAGCTTTCTTTAAATCATATGCTGGCTCTGCATCTTTCACTGCCAAGTACATTTCCCAACGTACTAATAATTTTCATGGAGTTTCTCTAACTTTGCAATTTATAAACATTCTTCTTGAACTTTCATGTATGACCACTGGGCACACTACCCAACAGAAGTCAAGCAATCTGAATACAACTCTATCTAACAAGTCAGTTGCTTACACATCCAAGAGCTGCATTATCCCTTCTGGACCACATTACACGGAACTCATATTCCAAGGCTCTGTTGAAATGGTAGAAGTCCCCACTGATGGGCTATATCCTTTTCTGCTTCATATATGATTTTACATTATAATTTTTCAAACAAATTACTTGCTTGCAGCCAGTTTAGCAAGTGATTCAGTTTGTTACAACACAGTCACTTCTCCAATACTTCCCCTTCTCTGCTCTTTTTATCATCTACAAACTTCAGTCTGTGATATTAAGTTTGTATCTTGGTCAGTAACAAAAAATGTTGCACATACTAACCCAGTTCCATGGTCCAACACGGAACTGTGGGCAGTAGGTACACAGCCACTACTCTTCTTAGTCCTAGTATGGAGTCCAAGTTAGTATTAGCTGTGGTACTACACAGACTAGAAAGGATTCTAAGCTTGTTCATACTCATCATGTTAGCAAGCAGTGGGCTGGAATCAAAGTTAGCACATAGCTGCAGATCTATGTGGTCACCAAGGCTGCGTGAAAGCAAGGCCTCAGTATTACACATGCAGTCATTCAGATTAATGTCATTCATGCACAACATGCCTAAGCAACTTTCCTTCCTACAGAGATATAAAAAGGTTTAAACAGTGATATATATATTCTGTTCAATATACATGAAAGAAAAATGCTACATGGACATCAGCACTATGAAAGGAATATTACTTCTAGTACATTTGAATAATTGTACTAAGATTACACATTTTAATCTGGACAGATCACCTCTCTCTTACATCCACGCTTGTTTTTCTTGCAAATGATGTTTACAATGGCACATAACTGGGACGCATCTGGCACTGTCTGTTAAACCCCCACAGGTCTAAAAGCCTAAAACAATACCCTGTGTTTGGACATATGCACACTAAGTTGTGCCTATTTGTACTGTGCCATATCCCCTCCGCAACTAAGATCATACAATTTGATTTCCAACTTGGAGGCAAAGAGAACAAAGTGCTCTGGATTTTGGGAATGAGCCAAAAGGAAGTGCTAAATGAATAAAGACCGTCTGCAAGTGTGTCCTACAGACTAAACAGTTCATGCCTATGACACACTGCTTCCAAGTTGGGATTCTGATTCTGGGTCCAAGAACTCATATATCTTCTTCCTTCAACTGTTATTAATAAATTAATATACTGTATTAAATAACCAGACCTCTAAATAAGCTTTTTACCTTTTAGTTTCTAAATTGAAAGAAACATATGTAATAAAGCAAATAGTTGCTACTACATTTGAAAAAAGTTGGGGTTTTTTATTCCAAAATGCGTTAGCAATAGACAAAATAGAACAAGGTTATCAAGCACAAGGAGAACACTTTCTCAAGACCACTTAAAAATCATCAGTCCCCTCAATGTGCGTGAGCTAGGTAAGCAAATAATAAAGACAACTGATCTAGACAAACCATTTGGTTGCCCCTCTCACTACTCAATGTCTTTCTCTACCCCAGCTCTGAGGAGGAGCTGTACCTACAATTTTTGTCTAAGCTGTTTCTGTAAACTTTTAGCACTAGAGATTTCACCACCTTTCTAAGCAACTTTGTCCAGTTTTCAACTGCTCTTCCATTAGAAATTTTTTCCTGCTGATGATCCTAAACTGACATTGCAGCAAAGTAAGCCTACTGCACAGTGAATACAGAGGAAAAGTTGATTACTTTCTTATTTGCAGCTGCTTTTTAGGTATGTGAGGACTATTATAGAGTCATATTATCAAGAAGCTCAGGCTTCTCTTCCCCAGTTTTTCCCTGTAGGCAACATTTTCCGGAGTTCTGATGCTTCATATTGCTCTCCTCAGTACTTTCATTGATTAAGCCACTTTCTTCCTGAAGCATTGTTCCCAGAATACGGTCTTGCAGCTGAAGCTTGACAAATGCTGAATTTTTCAAGAATACGGTTTCATAGGCCTTACTGATGTTTATTCTGTTTTTATATAAAAACGGTGGTATGTGTATGCCTCTTTTGCAATAGCATATCTTCAATATGTTCAATTTCTCATTTACTAGAAGCTAAAATCACTGTACTGCAAATTACTTACCTACGCAGTCATTATGCATTTATATTTTCACAGCTGAATATTTTTAAGTGTAGACCTTTTAATTTGCCCTTTGTAAGCTGCATTCTGTTCAGTCTCCAACTCGTCAATGTCATTTTTAATTCTAAAGGTATGCTTGCAGGTCCTTTCAGATTGACATTCTCAGGGAATTTTTAAAATATATTTTATATTCCATCATTCATGTCAATAATGAAAATACTTAGTAGTAGTCCTAAGCCAGCATTTTGTAAAATTGTTCCCAAAACATTCATCCACTTTGACAGAAAGCTATTTACAGGTACTGTTGGAGTATGGCAATTTGGTTTTTGTTTGGGGTTTTGTTTTGTGTTGTTTTTAAACAAGATGTTGTATATCCATGTACAATAGGCTTATCTAAGTTATAATTCTCAAGAAGGAACACCACACTTGCTTATTGGACCTTGCAAGGCAGAATCTTGCTAGTGAAATACCTCTACACTGACTTTTACAGGCAGATCTAAGCTCACTGTGCCAAACTCCAAAACAGATCCAAAATAGAAAGCAGACTAGCATAGTCCTGTATTTGATCTAGTAAGTCCTCCTGTCAGAATAGAGAAAAGGAACTGCAAAAACCAGTTATACATATCTTTCACAGTATACTTAAAAATTCCACTTGGATGACGGGGATAGGGTCTGTGCCTATCCCATTAAGCTCTTTTTTACTGTTGCTTAACACTTCTCAATGAAGAGACAGTAATGAGCTAACTGCATTAGTCCTTCTTAGCTGTCAGTAGTAGGTATGTTTGGCCAAGTACATACCATGGCACGGATTTTTTTTTTTTTTAAATAATAGTTTAAAAAAAAAAAAAATCAACCGACATATATATCCTAAGTCAAAAAAGAAGGGGGAAGCTTTACCCTCACTGAGTCAGGTGAAAGAAAGGCCTGTGATTTGACAGAATGGCATCTACACCTCCAAAGAACTGAAGTAATCTTTTATTTAATGGCAGATGCATCAAAACTATATCCTGAGTAATAGGAGACTACTTTCATGAAGAAAGATTGAACCCTCAAAGGACTCCAAAAGAATGTATAGGCAAGCTTGTATGCTGCACCAAAACATATCAGCACTGAGATGAACAACATGAGACGCAGGGAAGGTAAGAAAACAAAAACTCCAGCATGATGCAACAAGAAAGTATTTACACGCAGCTGAATATAAGGAGGCTTCCATGCCACCACAGAAGTTGGCTGGACAGGTTGAGGGTCAACTTTCACAGAGGGCAGAGCAAATGTATTTTGTATTCAGACAACAGTCAGGCAAGATTACAAATAATGACTTCACGATGAGAATGATGAGAATAAAATTTCAGGATTTTTTTTGCTCTAAGGAACCATTTTTATACATTGTATCTGTAGATTAATGTTCCTGATACTTTGTCCTTTTCTTCCCCACAGAGATCCTAAATTGTTACACTAAAAACTGATTCTTGCATCTAGAACTGTTATGTACAGTGTTTTGGGCTAAATCAAGAGTTGTATTCCTTGTGGGTTTTTAAGACATTAAAAACTAAGATGTCTAAAAAGCAGCTGAACATACCTTGTGATATATTTTCACATGCTACGTATGGACATGTAATGTTCTATTATTATTCTGTTCCTTGTATTCTCTCTAGTTCATGTAATGTTTCATGGCCACTCTAGATAATGCTATAGTTAAAAATACTATGTTTTCCCCACTTTGGGCAAAATTCCAATCCACAGTGAGTCCATGGGTCACTTTGATACAAGGAAAATTGCTTTGTAAAACCCAGGCTGATTCTCCATAAATAATATTTTTAAAAATGCAGAAACAAAAATAAATACATTGAATCTTAATGCTTCATTGAAAAGATTAACTCTTATTGCTCAATGAAAGTATGCATTGCAGTGTCCTTTTGAAATAAAGTTAATGTGAGAAAAACGAAAAGTACAGTTGCTCAAGTTGGAAAAGCCAGTCATTGTTGCAAAATCCCAAATCCATATTGTTAATGGTAAAATAAAAAGAAAAAAGCAGTGATTAATTACTATACACCAATCACAGCCTAAGACAAATTCTGTATTTCCCTACATGTATAAAAATTGTTGTCATTATGTCATATACTTGTTTCCTGAGGATCCTCCATCTAACTCCAAGAAAGGTGATGTCTAAAGTAGGTTTCACTAATTTCTGAATTAGTGATTATCTAGTGTCTTGCAACTTTCAGATCTACGAGGTGGCTGCAGGGCAACCCCTCGTGTATTAACCTTGTGTAGAGAAATAGTAGGGATAAAGCAATTAAATCAGCAAAGAGTAGCTATGAGAAAAACAGCTGAGTGTCCATGAAGACACAGAACTGCACACAGTTAAAAAATACTTGGTGAGTATATAGATGACTGAGTTTAGCATGGCAAGGCTAAAGCACCGTATGATTTTTTTTTTTAATAGATAAATAGATGGATAGATAGAAAGATAAGAGGAAAGGGTAATGAAGAAGCTAAAAAGACAAATAAACTGTAAGCCTCTTGCTGATTAGTAGACAATGTCATTAAGATCGATGGGGTCATCTAAGACACTGTTATCAGCTGTGCTAAAGCACATACACATCTGCGTGGTATTTCCATAAAGCCTCTGCAATCACAGGGATGAAGGATGAGATTATGATGAGCCACAAAGGGCTAAATTGGCTCCAAAAGGCCATCAAACCATGCGAACTATCAATGAAGCAGTGCAATAGCAAGAAGAAATGAATTAGTATTACCTGCCAAGATGATTTCTCCAAACGCTCTAAACTGAATTTCGGTTTCTTTCCAATAGGTGTATTATTAAAGTTTGTAAATCCTGACTTGCAAAAACAGTTCTGCTTTTCACTCAGTGTATCCTCCTGTATTAAAGTGTACTACTGAGAGTTTTCTAAGACATTTCCTTTCTGTCAGGAGCCTTAGAATTCAGTTATTGAAAACCATATGGGAAATGTAGTGGGCATGTGTTTGTCACTCTCAGCAAATCCTTGCTCTGTGGCAGACATGATTTGGAGATCACCTTTGAAAGCTTATCTAAGTGAGGGATAAGACAGCATTGACATTGCTTCATCTGAAATACAATATGGTCAGTAACAAAGTATGTTAACATATGATTGAGAGAGAGATGTTCCATTCCCAGCTTTTTAGTTAAGCCATTTCTACCACTGCCTGCACAAAATATAAGCTATTGTAAATGCATTTATTTTCAGTCACTCAAAACAAGAAAGTCCCTCTGTAAAGATGTTTAAGTTCAGCTTTAAATAAAAATGAGTACTAAAATCATTACTTCACTAAATGCTGTCCTGGTTTCAGCTGGGATAGAGTTAATTTTCTTCCTAGTTGCTGGCATAGTGCTGTGTTTTGGATTTAGGATGAGAAGAATGTTGATAACACACTGATGTTTTAGTTGTTGCTAAGTACTGCTTATGCTAGTCAAGGACTTTTTCACAGCTTCCCATGCTCTGCCAGGGGCACAAGAACCTGGGAGGGGGCACAGCCAGAATAGTTGATCCAAACTGCCCAAAGGGCTATTCCATACCATAGGACGTCATGCTCAGTATAGAAACTGGGGGGGGTTGGCCAGGGAGCAGCGATCGCTGCTCGGGAACTGGCTGGGTATTGGTTGGCAGGTGGTGAGCAATTGCATTGTGCATCACTTGCTTTGTATATTATTATTATTATTATCATTATTATATTGTTATTATTATCATTACTATTGTACTTTATTTCAATTATTAAACTGTTCTTATCTCAACCCAGGAGTGTTTCTCACTCTTACTCCTCCAATTCTCTCCCCATCCCATGGGGGTAGGGGGAGTGAGCGAGCGGCTGCGTGGTGCTTAGTTGCTGGCTGGGGCTAAACCACGGCAATGCATAAAAAAGCTGAAGCAAATTTAAACTATCTGCCACATGGTATTATGAAAGGATAAAGTGAAACTTCAACAATTACTATTTAAAGCATTATTAGCAAATTTATTTTTAGCAAGTTTGACTCTTAAGAATGGATTAACTCTTTTTCCAGGAATACCATTCTATTAGCACAGAACTTTAAATACACAGCATGGTGTATTATCTTGAAGGAAGGACAAATTAATATTTACTACAACCTACTAAATATTTTATTGACTACAAAAGTTCCACCCACTTAAAACACTCCACTACAATCTCAGAAAAATCTTCACTTAACAGAAAATGTACTGGTGTTGAGCCACAGCCACCACCATTTTAAAATGTTACCGTGACAACCAGTAGCAACTTAGGGTAGTGCAATGCATAACTCAGATCCAATGCGTAGCTCTCTGCTCATCTACCACAAAAAATTATTCTTCACAAACAGAAACCCTAGAAGTCTGAGAATATTTCTAACCAAGCCCCTCAAACTGAAGCTAATGCCTAAGAAATTACTGTGCGTTGACCTGTGCTTCAATCAGTGTTATTTGGCTTTGTAGGCACGCATTACACTATTTACCAGTCAGCAACTGGATCTGGATTTTTGGAGTTCTGAACTCCACTGTGTAATCTCTAGTTAGTTTTAATTAACATCATAATTACTGAATATACATATTTAATTCATTCACAGTTTCAGCCATGTATCTGTTTTTTCTTCAAAGTGTGAAATCTCAATTCAGATTCTGCTCTCAGATTACAGTAGACATCTTTTCTCTCACAGTTCGTATCCATATCGGTCTCTAAACATCAGTGAATATACTCAAGACTCATACAATAATCTGTAGCAGAGTAACTTGCTTGAGAATAATACCTGCTTTTGACTATGAAAAATAAAATAGTGTTCACCTTAAAAGCTGTATCCTTCAGGGCAAAAATAACAAAAAAAATGTTCAAATTATAAAAAAATTATACTCTGTCCTTCACATTTAAGGGGAAGCTGAATAATAACATGTAAATGTTATAAATAGCTTAAGATCGTTATCAGTTCTGTTAACTGTACTACACACAGATACATACCTTTTGGAAAATCATGGTGGTACAAATTGTAAATCTCAGTTGAGAAGTACTTTATTGTTCAGAAACAGTTATTCTGATTTTTTTCCCCCCCCGATAAAGTATAGCAATATACTACTTCTGTACAAAGCTTCCTTTGTAGACTTCTTATACATAATTTCAAGGGGAGGGTTGAGGAGTTTCTTATAAAATAACTGATTTATGGTGAAGTCCTCCAAATAATTTATGGGAAGTCATCCTAATGGTTACAGTTTTCAAGAAGATAAGCAAGTAAGGTGAAAATCTTTAAACCTTTATGCAAGTGGTGTAGAGAGCACCAACTTCCATTCTGAAATAGCATCTCTTACATATTGTGCAATTTTTTTGTCTGTTGTTGAGATATGTCTCTCATTATTTTTAACAAATTGCTACCAGATTCCTTAAATGACAGAACAGGAAAACCTTTAAACGCTCAATGAATCCTGAATTATTAAAGATAAAAGGGTAGTTTGGTATATTTATTATCATATTGAAGGAAATCATCATCATTGATGTCTGGATTAAGCTCTTACCTTTTTAAATGGCCCCTTCAATGCTGAGGTAAACTTAAAGATGCATTGCTACAAACTTCCAGAAATTAGGTTTTGGGGTTTTTTTCCTACTTTTTGATGTTATTAAGTGTAATTTCACTGTGCAGCACATTCTCTTTGAATAAAACAATGAAAAAGTTGTATTTAAATGAAAGATACAACAGGTTAGATTCCACAAATATATGATTTCTTATTTAAATGATTTTGTTTTATAGTTATTTTCTGTTGCCTGTAATTAAGTTATTTCTGCTGAAAGTAGTAGGAAAAATAAGCATTTTAAACCACACACTTACCAGGGAGAGAAATTAACAAAATATTGATGTTCATTTTATCCCAAAAAAATGGGAGACAGCTCTTTAGCCAGTGGTCACTCCTGTAGTTCCATCAACTTAAATGCCATTCCATTTAATTATCCTTGTAAACAAGACATAATACAAATTATTCAATTCTTCAGTTACACCTCATGACTATGTGACATATTTTGCTGACACCGTACATTGCCAATCTTCTATACTAAAAAAAATCACCAACAAAAGTTCAAAGAGCACATAATCTAGTGAAATGCACAGAATGAAATTCATGGTGATTTATACACGTTAGTATGAACAGTAACTATGTACCTCATTTTCAAATAACACTCTGATAAACCCTACGGCAAAGAACTAATTCTTCTGATGCCTTTTCTATGTTACCCTGTTGATTACTAAATCTTGTACTTCCTTGAAAGCTTATCAGCTAACTAATTCTTAGCCTTCTGCAGTCATCTCATCCATCTTCTAACGTGGCTGTGAAGGCTGCTTTCATTATAGCTTAGTTTTTACCGTGTGGATAGCCATATGTTTATGGACATTAAATAAATAATAAATAGTACATAATAGTTAATTGAGGGAGGTGGTTTAATTTAAGAAGCACATTTTCCCCTCCTTTGCCCCACACACTCAAGTTCAAAGTAGTGATAGTTCCTTTAACCCTTCTACCAACTTTATGGACAAGGCACAAAATACATTTAAGTGTAGTAAGATGAGAGAAACAGCCAAGCCAAGAGACTTAGCAGTTCTCTTAAGTTTTGTTAGACATTGTTGCTTGGTTATAATGATTCTGCCTATTTTGTACCATCATCCCATTATGAAAGGTGGTCTTCATGGCCACGCAACAAATCAGAATGGGCATCTTTTTTATGGCATTACAGTCCATATCCCCGTAAACAAAACACTACCTCATCAGAACTGGTAGCTACATTCTGTTTGTCTGTTCAGAACAGCTACCATCATCTGCCATCTCTAGAAGCCTGCCAGGGCCTGAGAGGCACTACTATTTGGCTTAGGCCAAAAGCATGCTACGTTGCATGTTGAGAATTAAGCAACATGAATTTTTGGTCTGTCTCACTTTTTTTAATTTTTGCTAGTATTGGTGCAATCCATCTGATTTCCCTTTCATTAACCAATTGTACAAAGAACAGAAGGGGGTTTTGGGTTGGTTTATATGAAGGTACCACACAGCAACTTATACTTGAACCAGATTGTATGTTTCAGGTTATTTGTCTGGTGTACTTCGGTTCATTAAATATTGGCTTGCATGGCTCGTAGACAAAACAATTCCTTAGAGAAATATATAGGAAGAGGTTTGGATTTGGAAAGATCTATCAGGTCTACTAATTTGTTGAGTAATCCCATGAATGCAGATAGACCAGAAAGCCAAAAACTACATAGAACCCAAAGAACTATTCTATGAACATGAATGCAATGTGAAACAATGTATTTAAGGGGAGAAGGGGGGGAGGGGAGAGAACCACAACAAGCCCCCCAGAACAAAACCCTCAAAATTTTAAAATTATATTCTCCAAAGACAGAGTCTAAGACAAAGTCTTCCACTTAAGTTTTCCACTTTAGTGAAAGGACTTTGCAAAACAAGCATCAGCCTTATTTTGATAGAAAGTGAAAAATACTTCCATAAAGTCTGGAAAACTCAGTACAGTATTTCCAAACTGATCTTTAAAAAATAATGAAAAAATATGAAGAACAAGAATTCTTCCTTCTGACTGAGTTAAGGTCAAAATCCTCTTATTTGCATCCTGTCTAATTTTGTGTCACAGTAACAAGTACAATGCTGGAATTGTCTTTTAGCAGATATACTAGGAAAAGCAACATAATCTCCAGAGAAAGTCCACTGGGATTTTATAAAGTTCAGTTTTTCATTAGGTTTCCCTCAGCTGCATCTACATCCACCAAGATTCCGAGGTGGGAGTCACAAACAGATCACAATGACAGCAGAGGTTCTCTGTGTGATATTCTGTAAAGTTTCTTTAGTGCTGAAAGAAGATCGAAGGATCGAAGAAAGAAGGACTGCCTTTTTTCACACTACTAACAACATTTTTTTATGGATGGTAAGGTATTTAAATAGTTAGAAGGCTGTAAGAATCCACTTCCTTGGCAGCTACAAATTCTTTCCGATGGGAAAGATGAGGCATGAGAAAATCTGCCTGGTAAATCACGCAGAGTTTCCAAATAAGCTCTCCCCTCCCATGGATTTTTTTCTGCAGATGATGATGATCAGGCCATATGTTACTATGACAGATTTGGTATTTCATAACTGAAACACATATAGCTCCTACATTAATATTTCCTCAAAACAGGGCAATTTTTAATAAAAAAACAAAACTACTTTAACATCTACACCCTACAAAAATCATGACTAGGGCACTGTCCCAGAAAGCAGCTCTATATTCAATTACTTTTGTAAATACATCCCCTTTTTTTATTTTTAGGTTTTAAAAGACAACCAAATACTGCGTTTAATAGTAAGCATGTGCCCTACTGAAGGGAACACAAACTATAATGATATGCCTAGCTTAAAAGCAAATCTAATCTACTTGCTTATTAAATTTAAATGTGTTTAAGGCTGATATGGTTTGAAAATGATATGTAAAATAACAGCTTCCATGGCTATAAATGTCAAGTCTAAAAATTATATGCAATATAACATACAAAATAAATGCTGCTTCATCTTTACATTTCAGTGTGATCAATTCATTAAATGAGGTATTACAAGCTATGAGAAAATTTTACAACTCCTGAGACATAATTCGTCACAGTGTATTACTATGCAGCAAGGAAATACTTTAGAGGTTTTGTCATCAATGGATTAAAATTCTTATTAGGAAGAAGGTGGGGGAAAGTAGCTTTCTGATGTACCATGACCAAAATTACTCATCACAGCATATATTAAACACCTACATGATCCTTTTTCATGACACAGTCTCTGTATGAAATGCCCTTTTTTTTTTTTTTCCCTTTGGAAATAAAACAAGGAAAAGATAGGTAATATATCTTATTGGGCCAAGATGTAAGGTAAAGAACCTTTCAGGACACAAAGGACACAAAGCTTCCCCATCGCACCAAACCCAAATATTCTCTGGCAGTCTGGGGTTTGTTTGGTTTTAATTCCTTTTTTCTTTTTAACTGCAATCTAGGGATGGTCTCTTCCACTTGCTGTGTTTTCCAGAAACAACATATGACAACAGTTTTTACACCACCAGTTAGAAAGAAGCTAAGAGCCATGATGCCAAGAAATACAGTATGTGTATCCCCCACTCCAAGTCCCCACCAAAAAGCCTCTGAACATTTTATATAGACAGTGTAGCAAAACTCTATTGCCTAGAAAGCTGTAAAACCTGAAAAACCATTCTGTATCTTGAATCTATGCAACTCACTATTCCAGAAAATATTCACAAAAGCTAACTTCAGCTTAGGGAAGCTGCTCATTTTAGCCCTCTCTGTAATCAGTCAAGACATACAAAGAGGATCCCACAGGATGTGACTCAGACCATGTAAATTAGACTCTTACTCTGAATTGCCTCCTGAAGGCGCATCTCTTCTTTACTAATTATAGAGGGAGTGTCAGGAGTCTATGTTTTATGTACACTACCCACTCTTTTCTCCAACCTTCATCTTTCCAGTAAGTCTGTTTCCAAATGAGAGACCACTAACAGATGCTTTGACTGCAATATTGCTCGCTACTAGCCCTTCAAATTTATTTTCTTAGTCTAGTTGAAGTTTGAAGTAAGTTATAAAATTGTATGATCTTGGAGATCACTGAATAAATCCTGTTTCAACTGAAGTGAATGCTTGCTATGAGTAAATAAAAATAAGCTATACATTGATGGGTCTAAATGATTTCACCCAAGCTTTTGTATAAACTTTCTACTCAAATGTTTAAAAAATCTTGACTGCAAAAGAATATTATTGAGATCTAAAATTTAGTCATACTTTGCTATTTATAATTAAATCCTGTTTCAAAAAGCATCCCGGTTATGAACATTCAGGTTTAGGGTCTTTCAAATAAGGCAGCAAGACAACAGCAATTTTCTTAAATGAATGTTTACAGCATCTAAAAAGCTAAATGCTACTTATTTTGTCATTTCTCTGCAAAATAAGAATCATATGCATGGTTATGACAAAAATAATTTTATTTTTAAATCCCATTAATATTTCTAAGATATGTGCCTGCCCATTGTCTTATCACTTTCCCAATCTGCCAAACATTTAATACATTTGTCTTTCTCTGGCATATAATTTTGATATCATGTAACAGAAAAATACACATCACCCAAGATGTTCTCAAGGTACAATAAAATCTGGTAATATTTTTGCAGGCCAGTATCTAGCCATGAATTTCTGCTCCCACAAAACCAACCATATTACCAGGGGAATTATTAGGTGGCTGTATCTTTCCAGGCACTCAGAGCAAGATAACCCTAATCTAGTCTTATCACTTGCACACAAAAGCATTGGATCCAATAGGCTTCCATGTAATCCATCTCTGTCAACTGCATTAAGGAAATTACCTGTCAGAAATATCATGGCCAAGATTCTGTGATTAAATGCAAACTTAGAAAATGCTCAAGGGTATAGCAAAAAAAGCTGCATAAAATTGCTTTCAGTTTAGTTTTCCTTATGTTAACGTTGTGTCTGCAAGCATTTGAACAACATAAAGAATCAAGTAATTTATCAACCAAGTATTGCATTGCCAAAGGAAACAAAACAGATTTTTAAATTTGTCATAATTCCATGAAGTTGCCTTTCATTTTTAAGACAGTAACACTTAAAAATAATAATAAAAAAATCTTTCAAGATTTCTGAAGAACCAAAAAAACCCCAGGTTGTTTTTTTGGTTGGTTGGTTGGTTGGTGTTTTTCGGGTCCCCCCCCCCCGCCCCACCCCAGGAAGGGAAATTGCTATTGCATGTCTAAACCTTCAGATTCACAATCCTAATATTAATTTCTTTTCCTTTATAGTGCTTTGTCTCTGCGAACTTTAAGATTTAACAATTACTTGTAACAAGTTTGCATGGCTAACAGCACAGTCCTAGACCTCAGGTCACTCAGGTCCAATCCCCTTCTCCATCAACAACTTAGATCTTTTCCTTAGGCATCTTTCTATAAAATAGACAGAGCAATCATACATATGTGTGATTTGAACATAAATGCACTATTAACTGTGAATATCCTGGCTCTGTGTCAAAGAAGGGGACATAAGTAAAAAAATGCAGCGTGGCCCACAATTCTACAGCTAAACAGTTTTGAAGATAAAGGATTCACTGAAGAGTCCTCTATTTGAAAATACCCAATGTACTCTAAAGAAATCAAAGGGGGGGGGGGAATTCCATTATTAATATTTAGTAATATTAATTAATATACCCAATACAAGAGAGACATGGACATACTGGAGAGAGTCTAACAAAGGGCCATTGAAACGATTATGGGACTGGCGCATCTCTCATATGAGGAAAGGCTGAGAGAGCTGGACCTGTTCAGCCTAGAGAAGAGAAGGCTCAGGGGGATCTTGTCAATTTATATAAATACCTGAAGGGATGGTGAAAAGAAGACAGAGCCAGGCTCTTTCAGTGGTGCCCAGTGACACGACCAGAGGTAACAGGCACAAACTGAAACACAGGAGGTTCCATGTGAACATCAGGATACACTTTTTCACTATGAGGGTGACTAAGCACTGGCACAGGTCACCCAGGGAGGTTGTGGAGTCTGCCACCTTGGAGATATTCAAAAGACATATGGACATGGTCCTGGGCAACTGCCTCTAGGTGTTCCTGCTTGAGCAGTGGGGTTGGACCAGATGACCTCCAGAGGTCCCTTCCAAACACAACCATTTTATGATTCTATGAACTCACTTTTCCACCTTATCCAAGTCCCTCCGAACAGCAGCCCTGTCTTCCACTACACATACTGATCCCTCCAGTTTGGTATCATCCACAAACTTCCTGACAGTGCACTTCCCCCCACTCTCCACCTTGTTACTAAACAGTATTGCCCCTTGTATCAAACTCTGAGGCACACAACCACTAATGAGCCACCAAGTGAACTCTGAACCACTGATCACAGCCCTTTAAATCCAGCAGTAAAGCCAGTTTTTCAGTTGACTTATGATCCATCCATTTATCCATTCCATGTCTCACCAATATGGCTGTAAGAATACTAGGGTAGAATGAGTTAAAAGCCTTGATAAAATCAAGGTATTGAAAATCCACTACTCTTCCCTTCTCTTCACAAGACAGGCTGATTATTTTCTTAAGGAAGCTTTTTTTGTGCTACAGTGTTCAAGAATGGTGTATTTTGAAGCATGATTACAAAAGAAAAAAATTAACACCTTTAAGCCAGTGAGAATATGTAACATATCTATTTAACATTACTGGAATTCTAACTCCAAAATTGAAATCTAAATCATACAATAAAAATGTTCTCCTGTGGTGACAAATTGGTGGGAATTTGTTCTCTATCAGATAAGCAAATGGCAGTCAATAATGGCAATCCTCACACTCAGCTCTCTCACTGCACTCCTGCATGTATTCCCCAATTACTCATAGGGAGGGTGAAAAAAATGTACTGTAATGACTCTCTAATCATGTTGCGTCACTACAGATACCTGATCACTAAGTATCCTGAATGATTCTTCATACTGAACAACCATTTAGGAAATGGACGTTTTGCTAAGCAGTGGTATCTACTCAGCTGGATGGAAGTTTTCAAGGAGAAGGTCAGACACCCAGGCAGCAAAATTAAGGAGGACAAACAAGCTGGAAGCAAAGGAGAAAAGAGAAAACACTCAAAGTTCAAGAACCTCTCCCTGTAAATCTGGAAATGTGCTTCCTCCTTCAGATGAAATTTCGCTGAAAAATTGTTGAATTTATCTCACAACAAGTGATTCATCTAAACCCAGCCAGGTGTAATTGAGAAGACAACAGCAAGCAGTAAGTTAGAGCCTGGCAGAGTGTGTTCATTAAGACTCCCTACATGGCACCAAATATGTGATGAGTATTTATAGTGAAGCTGAAGATTTCTCTTTGATATGGTGGTTACATACCTATACAGCTGTCTCTGTACTACCAGACTTTTGAAACTACACAATAGAAGGGTTCATACATGGGAATTTTGACTCAAGAAATGTTGATTTACTTAATTATGGAAGGGGACAGAGAGTAGCCTCAGAAAACTAGCATTAACATGCTGATTATAATACAGATATCTTCTGATTAAGATGAAAGGCTGAAACTCTACAAATGCAATCTGGGACATACTCTGTCAACTATTTTCACTTGAGGCACCATAAAGTATCAGATTTACAAGATGAGGGCTGAGGGGAAATGTTATATCACTTTAATGTGAAGCAATACCACCACAAAGATTTCTTTCCATGACAGGAAAGACAATAAATGGGACATACAAAATGGATGTCCCTTTTCTCATCTTTGTCCAAGATCAACTTGGAGTTCCACTGAAGTTCTCAAAGTAGCAGAAGAGCTTCAGTTGCTTCTACTAAAGCAGGCAGACACTGGAAAAGCCAGCTTACAAGAAGAGTGCAAGATGCATCTCATCCTTTGTGAAGATGGGACTAAAAAAGCCTACTAAAGAGCATGAACTTCTGAACAGCAAATGAAAAAAAAAAAAAGTTAATGCATTTGCTTGGCTAGAAGACCTATCATGGAATTTACAGTTACTTCTAATCTCAGTTAAAAGAACTAGTAATAAGACTCAAAGAGTGAATACAAAAATTCTTAAAAAGTGTTTTGACAATGTCATTTGCTGTTTTTATACAATGGTCAATGAACAAATGCAGCTGATTAAGTCAGGGAATCATTGTTTTCACACAACATTTACAGCTCAGAATACATCAGCAGAAGCTGAAATCACAGACAAATCAATTTTGAACCTTGCACATTAATTATGTATCAGATGAAAGAAACAGTTGTAAAAAAATAAAAGTGGACCTATGCTCCATGTGGCACTTTTATTAGTTAGTTTATCACCCACCATATGTGCTGCCAAGGAAAATTATAATAGGCTACCACTGCTAACTACAAAAGAAGACTATGAATTATTATTTATAGTCTTATTAACCAAGTTAGTAAACTCAACATAACTGGGTCATGATCATAGGGAATGAAGCTCTGTGTTCAACAAGCATACTGTACAGAACAGAAAGAACAGAAAAACACCAGTACTCTTAAAGCAGGGACAAAATACAGTACAACTGCAAATTTAATCCTAAAAGCACGTATTGACTAATGGAGATTATACCCAAAGTGAGCTAGATAACAATTGTTTCCTAGCAGGCCATTTGTATAAAGCAAGATTCTTTCTTGGAATAACTCTCAGATTAATAATTTCAATATTGTTTCCCTTTTATTGGAAAGCTAGTTCCATTAAACACCCTGTATTACGTCTGTAACAGAACATACATTTGCAAATGAACACGAAGACTCTATATCAGGTACCTTAAATTCTGCAGTTCAGAATGGCAGCACTTTGTAATGTCTGTTCTAGGTATACTACTGATTCCATGACAGTAACCTAATAAAAATCTTCATCCTTATGGAGAGTTAGACTATTTTACGTAAGTCCCTTAAGAATAGAGGTTGACAAAAAGACTGCTCTCTCATACAGATTTCATTCAAAGGTTATTCTCTTTAGCAATCCATGCCCAGTCACTCTACCTGGTACATCCTTCTAGGCCTTCTGGATGAAGAACAATACATGTTCTGGTCTACCATCATCTATCAGTATAATTTCAATTATTGTATTTATTTCTACTTTACCCTGTTTGCTATCACGGACTGAAACTGGTATTCCAGAATGAATGACACCACACATTTGATGTATGGACTCTCAGACATACACAGTGACACTGTGCTAAAACAATCCTTCACAGAACAGGGTCTTACAAAAAGATTAATGAGCCAGTACAGTAACAATGACTATCATCACCACCTGTGATAATCAACTTTATGTAAAGAAAAATGAGTTAGAACTTGAGTAACTCAACAAATGTAATAAAATGAAACAATTGAGCAGCAGTGGTAAAAACTGCAGGAGTTCCTGATTCCCAGCTATGCATACTCAGTCCTCCAGACATTATCTCTCTGTGCCTTCAGAGCTGTGTTACTACATCAGAGATTAAAGCAAAGAGATGGGAGACAGGGCTAAAAAAAAAAAAAAAAAAGGAAAAGAAAAGCCAGAATATGTTTTTCAACTAGTCTTTCACCAATATAACAAAACCAGAGTCCTTTTTAGCCTATTTGAAAAAGATGGACCTGAAGGGCGTTAGGATGTGATGTTTTTCCTAGATTAAAGCCTAATAATTGCCAATAGGAATGCTTCATGGGAAACATACCTTCTTTCACTGATGTTCAAAACTACAAGTAAACCACTACTTTGTATTTAATAGTTACATACTTGTATTTAAAGCCACTGACTCAACAATACTTATGTTAAAAACCTGTTCTTACTCTGTTTTCACACCACGCTCTCCATCTCTGTATCCAAGAACTGTCCAGTAGAGCATTAAACAGTAATGACAAACATCTGTCATCCTTGTTTTCCTATCCACTCTTCACCTTTGTCCTCAGTAAAAATTGAGCATATAAAGCAGTCAAACTTGGGCAGGCAGTGCAGACAACCTCAGGGAAATATGCTATCAGCAGAATCCTTCTGTAGACCTTGCATTGTGTAATACAGAGGAAAACTAATTGTATCACTAGAACTGTTAAATAACCATATTGGATTTGCAAAACAAGGTGCATTTTCCCATCTCACTGAGAGCCTGTAGCTTTTTGGAAATTAGCATACACCTGCTTTAAGGTATTCTGCATAAAATATTACACAATGTATTTGATATAAACAGATAATTCCTTTTTGTAAGGTATAAAGTCAAAATGGACTGCACTTTGCATGATTCAGTGAACAAACTGGCATTCAGAGCTTATGGAATAACGAAACACCACTTTCTTAGTCAATTCTGCCACCTAGCTCATCTTGGAAAAGCTAGCCCTGCTACTGAAGAGCAATTTTCATCTTATTTAGAATTCAAATTCACAAATAACCCACCCAGAATACATAAATCACTTCATTAAACACAGGTAACATGGCATATTAAAAAGAAGAGTCATTTACACCAGACGTATTAAAAGAAAGTTGCTGTGCATAGAAAACCTGTCACTTATAAATTAACTTTAATTCTGATTGATTCAACATACAGCAAACCATTTTGCTTCATTTAATCCCTTAACCACAGTTAATGTTTTAAAATATTCAAACGGATTTTAATTTTCAAACTATGAAAGAAAAGAAAATGTCCTTTATCCACTCTAAACCAAAATGTGTAATACTGGTTCTTGAATGGTAGTATTTTCATTTCTTAACCAAATATAAAACTATTCCTCTTCTTGTCAATGCCTTTTAAGAGAACAAAATTTATGCTGGGACACTCTTTCAAATCCAAGTACATCTCAGCATGCCATTTCATAAGCAAGTATTGTCATATATAAAATACATATCTGCATTTTTAAGCAAGCACATCCAAATTATGCCATAGGAAACTTGTCATGATGATTTGAACAACTTCACATTTTTAATACATTTAAAAAAACAAGATGAATACGCAGGTTTGATTTTAAGTTCTCTGAGCAACTATGTTGAAAAATAAGGTTAGCAAGTAAATCTCAAAACCATAAAGCTGCCAGCAGAAAGAGACAAACTGATTTCTTTAAAAAAGTAATGAATTCTGACATACATAAAGAATACCCACCTAAGTATCTTAGAGATGCCTGAATATCTCAAATACTCAGTAGTATTTTAATCAGGAGATGCTAGATTACTGCTTAGGAAAGGACTGTGACCTTAGTAATACATATATTTGACACAATCTGCAGAGTTGATCTTTCCATCTTCTGTGCTCTTGGATGTTTTTTAATTCTTTTGTGAAGAATCTGATGCACAGCACTGATGCTTGGTCTTGTTTATCTGGCCCCGATCACAAGTTACACATTAACATCACAAAAAGATGAACAGCTGTCATTATCTATGATACTTTGGTATTTGTGTTGCAGCTAGTATAATAGCACCTTTGCTTGCTCCTAGCAATGTTAAGTAATTTACTGGAAAATACCAACCCTGTCACAGTGTAGATGTTTCCTTTAATATGCAGGTTAAATTCAGAGGTAAGTATTTTCAGGTTGCCTTTCCAAGGAATTACAGAGGTGAACGTATGGATTCCTGCTGGAGGGGAAAGAAAAATCAAAATTCCCTAGTATTATTCTTTTATCTTAGAACCTCAAAATACTTCACAAAAACTGCCAAACTACACTACAAAGAAACCATCTTACTCAAAATTGTAAGAGATCTGAAGAATAAGAACTGACCTGACTGAGACTTACAGCACAACTGAAAATATACTTCCTGATCTGAATCCAAACTTAGTTTTTACAAAGCACAGTATTAACTCCAAGTATATGGCAAACATATATCCCATATTAACAAGGATCACTAATGTCAACACTTTTAAAAATACTGCTCTTTATTTTCAGAAGTAGGTAAAGAATAGTAAGAATAAACACACACACACAAAGTAAAATACTATTCCTATCATCTCATTTTCCAATCTCCACTATTCAACTTTTAGAATTAATAAAGAGAACATTTATTATACAGAAGCAAAACTCCATGGAAGCTCCTTGGAAAATAGCAGAAATACGAAGTTTGACACATGAAGGTGAGGTAGAAGTAAGGGTTTCCAAAAAACATTTTCTCCCTCGTTAGAGAAGTAATGCCCTCTTCCTTTCTACATTCTCTTCACTTCCCATTGCTCATTCAAAAGAGAAAGCTGGGGATAGAATCCAGCTGCAGCAGATGCAGCTTTTTCGTGTGTGTACAGAAATGTGCCATTTTCATTCTTTCAGCGGGGAGATACAAGGAAAACTGTAACACTTCCTACTTCTTTTTCCAACGTACATTTCTGTACATCCCCCCTGTAACATTATCTGTCCTCCTGCAACATTTTCTATTCTTAAATCCGACATACACTTTTTTGTTTTGCTTTTATTCTCTCCTTGCTTTCTTTCTTATCCTGTCTATCCTTTCCCCTCTTCTTCCAAGTGCCATATTACTGTTCTCCTTTAGTCGACACCTTTCTCTACTCATTCAATCTCTTCTTTATTCTCCTGTCATCCAAAGATGGATTATTTTAAATGCTCCCTCAACCTTTGCTGCTTTCCAGACAGGCTGACAAGAAATCTGGAGGCTTAGATCTAAACCTGTTTCATAGCTTTCTGAATATGATACTGATAGGGATGGAACAGAAGGAGAGTTGAAAACATGTGACAGCACTGTTGTTGTCAGAGATCCTTAACAAACAGACATATGGAACCAGGCTCCTGTAAGTTTTACAAATTCAGCAGGGCAGTGTTTCAAAGCTGTGGCCATTGCACAACTTCCTTCTTTAAGCTCCAAACCCCTTTGCACTTGACCTCTGAGCTCTCAACTAATTGCTCCCAACCACACCAGTCAAAGACCTGACTTGTTTTATTTTGAAATCGCTCATGACACTCTTCTTTACAGAACAGTAAAAAAAAAATGTTGCTTTGTTTTCAGAAAAATAAAGGACTCTCTATTTTCTTAAATTATTCTGCTTTTCCTTGCTTGGCCAGCAAGGGAGAGGTGTCTGGTTTCACTTTAGAACCTGAAAGTAGTTCTGCTCAGAGAAATATCCACAGTTTGTTAATGGGATAAACTGCAACAAGCAGCACCATAACTATTATAATGACACAGATATGTTTTTCTGCAGTAAGTCAAATGTTCAAGTTGCTGCTGATTAGTCTATTGTTAAAGTTACACAGCATGCTTATTCCTCTGTGATAGTAGTAAAAACAAGCAAAACAGAATGTCTGGTGGGTCTTCAAATAGAATAGAATACAACAGAACAGAATATTTCAGTTGGAAGGGACCTGCAATGATCACCAATCCAACTGACTGACCAACTGTCCTGGTTTCAGCTGGGGTAGAGTTAATTTTCTTCCTAGCAGCAGGCATAGTGCTGTGTTTTGGATTTAGCAGGAGAAGAATGTTGATAACACGCTGATGTTTTTAGTTGTTGCTAAGTACTACTTATGCTAGTCAAGGACTTTTTCACAGCTTCCCATGCTCTGCCAGGTGCACAAGAAACTGGGAGGGGGCACAGCCAGAGTAGTTGATCCAAACTGCCCAAAGGGCTATTCATAGAATCATAGAATCATAGAATGCTTTGGGTTGGAAGAGACCTTGACAGATCATCGAGCCCAACCCCCCCTGCAGTGAGCAGGGATTGAACCTGTGAACTTGGCGTTATTAGCACCGTGTTCTAACCAACTGAGCCAACCCGGCTGGTCGATCCATACCATATGACGTCATGCTCAGTATATAAACTGTGGGGGGTTGGCTGGGGAGCAGCGATCACTGCTCGGGAACTGTCTGGGTATCGGAATAAGAAATTCCAAGTTTTCATAATAAAGCTTTTCCCTATCTTAATTTTGACATTGCATTTTCTCTGAACATTAATGAATCTCACTATATCAAAACTCTAGCCAGAAGTAATTTGCAGTTTGTAGACACAAACCGAGTTTCTCTCCCAAATACTTTCACAAATCATTCCCAAGATGGTGTTTCTGAAAGTACACAGAGGATATTATTATTACTGTTATAACAATGTACAACACTAATAACTCTACTGAACTTTTTGTACAAAGAAATAGTTCATAACCACTAAAATGCAAAGATATCAGATACCAATGTATCAGAGAAAAATACATAGTAGCAACATAAGAAAACACCTCCAATCAATAATAAATCTGTATGTACACATACATGTCTAAATACAGATTTTGTCTCACATTACATATACACTGTCTGCTTACCTAGCACATGTAATAAACAAAGGGCAGAGTATTTTTCGTTGCTGTTTTTAAAAGCTTAGCACACAAAATTTTGTGTATGTACACATAGGATTTTGAGCATGGTTTGTAAAATCTAGACTAAAACCTAGTATCCCATTCATTGTGAGAGAACAAGATCACGTAGTCAATAGCCTGTGCATATGAAACAGTGTTACAGTTTTCATGCAGGCTTTGAAGAAAAACATTTTCCCAGATAAAGTAGAAAAGCGCTCAGATATAAATTTTCTACATACACAACCCTCTCTGTCTCTAATTAGATTTTTACCTTCAGCCAAGCAAGTGTATATCCACAATATCCCAAGCCTTCCAATCAAGCCTAGAGGGCTCATTTAGCAGAGCTGAACTCTCTGGTGGGCAGAACACTGAAGTTGTAAGATAGATACACACATACAAGTTATAGTAAATGTCAGTGCCATTGGGAAAACCTGTCTAGCCTGCTATGCTGTTGAAACAAGTAAGCCTTTACAAGTTCACCACCCAAACAAATTCAGCTTTGGAAACCATGGGACCTATTAACCTGCTTAACTAAAAAGTCATCTTCTTTCTTCCAAGGCAATATGTACATCGCAAAACAGCAGCATAGCTTTAATATTGGAAAACCAAGATGATGATCTATATACTCATATTGGCAGCAATGAAATTTCAACAGGGCTTGTTCCTTAAACTCCACTGCTTTCAGCTTTGCTCAGGGAAGTGCTCTGTGGAAAGTGCAGTTCATGGCTTTTCTTGTCCTGATGAATCAGAAGAAATTTGTATACCTAATTATAGGAAAAAATCCAAAAGAGTTTCTGCATTTTCTTTTAGACTGATTTTTCACATAGAACAATGGGACCACCTGTTTGATAAAACAGATGTTAAAAATTTAACAGAGTATATATATCTCCTTGGGTGTTGTAGGGCACTGCAACATCTTCCCTCAGCTTCTGGAAGGAACAAAAAATTGGACTGCCTTGTAAGCACAGTACTATAAAGACTGTATACAATCAAGTATTTTCTAATTACTGATGCAGTACTACAACAAATTGATTTCTGTATGAAAGAGCGTCCAACATCTACAGGGCAGAACTAACTCATTCAACTGGCTGTTGCAGGTACAAAATCTAAGTGAGATTTTCCAGCATCTTATAATTGTCCATTACTAGCCAAAACAGCTAGGCTGAGTTTTGCCCTTACCATTATGAAATATTCAAACAGGTGGCTGAGATTTACTAACTTTTTCCAATTGCTTTGGAAAGGAAAAAAACAATTATAGGAAATGTTAGAACAGAAAGCAAAGCACAAAAAAGCTTAGTTCCTAGAGTAATTTTAATGCATTGTTTTTTCTTCCACCCAGCATACATACATAGAGGACAATATTTCTAAAATATATAAACAAATATGTATCTACTGAGTTTTAACATGGGAATTGTTCTTTTTAAGCCAAGAAATCAGTCATGGGCATAGCACAAAAAAGTAATTCATATGGATTGGCATATGCAAAGTACCTACTTGCAAAATTAAGACTTATATTTTAGGATGTGGAAGACATAACAATTTTTCTTTATAAATACCTGTAAATTCCTGCATCCATGAATGCCTGGAGCATACTGCTGTATTTAGAGAAAAAAAAAAAGAGTTAAATTATCTTTACTCCGGCACAATCTATCCCAGTCTTGGCTTTCCAAGGTTTTTTTTGACAGAATTCCCTTTTTTCCCTTCAGACTCATTGTATTAGTAGTGAACTCTTCCCACACCATTGTACTGGCCACATAATCAGTACGCATGTATGATCTACAGTCCCAGCTGCATTCATATGGACCACCTCCTTCCACCAAATTTGCTGGTGTAACACAAAAAGGATATTTAAAAAAACCAAGGGAGCTCTCAGATCCAGCTCTTACACCCAGCTGCAGCCAGCCTGTATTAACCCAGAGCTACAGGTGCAAGGAATGTTCTATGCAGTCCTGGGCTACAATCTACTCATTTTAGCAACACTTTTTAGGAATTCAGGTGCAGATCTGTACCAAAACTTTGGCAAGTGTGCACAAAACCCAAATACTCAAAAGGCCTACCATTTGACAAAGTCACATCCTTTGATACACTGTGACAAAAGCCATCCTCTCTGACTTTCAGGTTACGATTCCAAGGCACAGGAAATATGAGTATTTCCTAAAATGACTATGACAAATTTTACTAGATGCAAAACAGTATTTTCCTTATAATCAGTTTTATAAGTGTTTCATAAGTGTTTATAAGTTGCAATTTTCATGTGAAAATAAGATAAACAGGTCTCTAAGGCAGATGCCTAATGTAAAATTTCAACGTGAACAGTTAACATCAGACAATGTTTTAAGCAACCAAATCTAGCTAATAGTGTCAAAACAGCTGCTATCCGTTTCACCTAAAACAGCGACATCAGTTTCAGTTATTAATGGGTGCTATCAGTTTCACCTCAAAGAATGGGATGGCACAACCACAAGACTAGACTCCAAAAGTCTTATTATTTCTAATGAGAATAAATGAGAGTGGTACCATTTGAATTAATTAGTTGATAGCTTTTCAGGAAATGCAACAGACAGTGATGGTCTGCAAACACACTTACCAACTGAGACTCCTCACAAATGTTATATGTAATATAAACTGACTAAAAATGGAATTCAGCCACATTAACTCCTACCTGCTATGAATTTTGGCACCTCCTCTAAACTGTTCCCCATGCACAAATGTTTTACTTTCACTACTTTTGCCAACTGTAAAGTATATCACATCAAATTCTTTTTCTGCTAGACTGCAAAATGGAAATTCCCCTGCTGCTCTTATAAAAGAAACATTAAAAATTCTTTACTATTCAAAACAATTTAAAAAAAAACCCAAACCAACTATGTGCAACCTTAAAAATGTTCTTAAACACAACATACGCTAAAGTTATTTCTAGTAAGAGAGGAGGGAAGCTAGAGACCTACTTTCTGGCTGCTAACAAAGCTAAGCGATAGACAACCAAGATATGGTCAAGCCTCATCACATGACAAAAAGACGTGCCCTGAAACACTGCCATATTCACAAAATTATTTCTGAAATGCACTCAGTAAAAATTTTGGTTGTTTGACAGCTGGTTAACCTGTCCTTGTTCAGATTGCATGACAGAGGTAACAATTCTCTGGTGTTCTTTAGCCTCTATGCATGCCAAACACTGAGACAGTTGGATTTTTACTTTATTTTTTTAAGAACTTAGAATTCATACACCTAAATGCAATAACTAGATTTAAAGAGGAGAAAATTCATGTGTATCATTAGACACAAACAATAAAAGAAATCATTATTCAACACACAGATAGTAAAAATCCAGCCTTGTTAACATGTCCAATGAAAGAATTTAAACATCTCTATTAAGCTATATAATACACTAATACTGACATTTAAGTTCATTTAATTGTTCTTTAAGTCAGAATGAACAGTTATGTCATTGTTGACAAGCATCTATTTCCATTTGGTAAACATCTATACTTTTAAGAAGTAGGATGACCTTTTTGACAGCTGAGGGAGCATTGAGGAGCTTTAACCAAACGCACAGGAGTTTGAGCCATTTTGCTTTCACTATTTTTTGTCACTTCCTACCAGATTCCGATTGCACTTCACAAGCTCCCTCTTCTTAGATTTAACACTATTGATTACGTTGCAGTCAGACTGACCCAGGAGTTCAAACACACACCGTTACTGTGAGAACCCAGTCAGCTTACTGTGTGGATGCTGTCAATTCTGTTTCAAAGTCATATTTATAGACAGTCTGTGTATGTATGTATTTGTATATTTGTTTGCGGCGGGGGGAGAAGGAGTGGGCAGACGTTTACCTCCGCCTGGATACAGCAGTCAGGAGGAAGCGATCGTGGGCACGGACCTGCTTGAGGGCAGCTGCCACAGAATGTTCCGGAACAGGCTGGGCCAGGCGTTCCCGCCAAGCGGGGCGCCTGAGGAGGCTTGGGAGGGAGCAGGATGAGCTGCTCCACTGCTCATATCCCTACCGAAGTCAGAGACCCTGCCGCAGTGCAGTAGCGCTCAGGTAGGTGGTTAATCATTTTTGTGTTTCATCCGTTTTACCAAACAGTTGTGAGTTTTCCATGTTTAAAATGCTACCCCATTTTATTTTTAGCAAAAATCTAAGAGGACGGAAGTCTTCGTATCTCTGGGTTTGCTCATCTTGTGAAAAGACAAAGTAATTCCCATTTAAGTTCTATCACAGTTGCTTTCTAAGATGAAGTAGTTAAGACTGAAGTATTTCATAATCTTGAGGTATCAGTATAAAACATGAGACACTGTTACATTACTTTCAGCTACAGAAAATGAAGGAAATGGATTACACTTCCCTACTTCTCTTTCATGCAAGCTTTGAAAATGAAAAAAAAAGTGAATGTTGTCGGCTTGAATACTGGAGCAGAAAAAGGTCTAAGCTTAAGGGGGAATATGAGATATAACATTTTAAATGCTACCAAATTTCACTTAAAACATAGATTAAATTTCATTCTTCCAGTGATATTTTACTGAGACAAGAGTGTTGAAGCAGCTTTTAGATGAGTCTACCTTTCAGAAAACATAAATACCCATGCCTAAAAAAAAATGTGTTAAAAGAACAAAAAAAGTATTTGAGAAGGTTTAACACAGTATATGGCCAAATGTGAGTACGGATTCATTCACACGACTATTTTTTCCAAATAGAAAGATGTTTCTAAAGACACACATCCCTAAGGGAAAAACATACTTACACATTGTAAATTTTTGTTCTTATCCTAGATCAGGTGCCTAACATTAATGGTAAGATGTAGAATTCTTCTGATCCAACTCCCATAAATTCCCATCTGACCTCAGTTTGGCACAATTGCTGAGAATCCTTGCCATTTGGGTTCATTCACATTCAGCACGATTTTACCATCCCTAACAAAAATGCAACATACAACTACTCTGAAAGAAAATACCATCTAGCAGTTTGCATAAAATTTCTTTTGATTCCATAGCAACACCATATTATAACAACATTGTGCATGGGATACAACCTTCTACTTACCCTAAATTAATTTCCAAATTGAAATGGTATCTTGTACTACACATGTTTTCAGTGATAGAATTTGTCCTATGAATGTATTTAATAACTAAGCATATGGTCCGGTTTCCCACTTCCAGAGCCCAGTCCTCTTCAGAGCAGGCTGTCACATTGTACATATGTATGAGGAAAAGCTTTTCAACATATAAGATTGCTGCTGAAAAGATGATCAGATGAGTTTCCTTCCATTAACCTACACTGATGAGAATAATACTGCCCATGTAATTTCAGTTATATACTCTTAATGACACTGAAGCTTCTGAATATTTGGGGTATAATCAACAACAATAATTCTGAATGCAAGGACTCGCTCTGAATTTCTCTGTATTTGGAACAGTGTTGCAGCCAGGTATAAACAAGCTGTATCATTGTATGACCTAATGCACACACAGTTTGCCAGAATAATACACTCTGCAGTTCTAGCATAAACAGAGTTTGTATTTTTGAACTACGAACTAAATAACAATACACCTAGCTTTCTTTGCTGCCTCTAAAAAGTCAAGATATTTTGACTTTGAAGAAAAGATCCTTGCATGATAAAACATGTTAATATGCATTTTATTTTGGGGGATTAGTGACTTTCACCAGAATGCTAGCAGGTTGTTTTTCAGTTTTCTTCTTGTACAACTTTGAATTAGGCATCACATTCAGTATTCTGAGAAATCATTCTGAAAAACTGACTGGACGTATGTTTATAAATGTATATCACGTAGTGTATATGTATTTTTTGGTATACATGTTTTTCTTGTTAAACATAACTACTTCCTGTTCAAAGTATCTTTCCACAATAGTAGGTATTTTATATATTTATTAGCACTCACCAGGATATCTGGAGTAAATACGGAATGCATTTCAGAACCATGAACCTGATTCTTGAATCTATTCTTAATTTATCACAAGTGAGTCTGATACCGTAGTGTGTTTTAGAAATGAACTAGTGTTAGATGTAAAAGCTGTGCATATCAGCAATACAAGATTTGATTCCCTTATCTTTCTGCCTTATCTCTTTTTGTTGCATCACTTCTCTTCATAGCTTCTTTGGTGTTTGGGGAAATCACCCACAGATACTGCCAAGACAGAATCTGTTAGATTATGGGTTATGAAGTAGCATTGCTCTCCATGAGAAGTTCAGTGACTCAGTGTTCAAGGTTAATGATTCCTGTTTTGTGGCCAAATCAGATTCTCTCTCTGTTTGCCCTTAAGATTCTGGAAGGCAGATTCTTTGAAACAGATTGAATGGGTTGATATGGCAGGATGTGGAATCTATTTATGTTTGATGGCTTGTATTTTTAATGTTAAGCATATAGCTGCACCACTACTTCCCATAAATCTTTCCAGACCAACATAGGAACATGATGATGTTCTTTAGTAATACTGATGATTATGCTATTTTTGCTAGTAAGCATCGCTGTGCTTAGAATAAGAGAGATAGTGTAGTTCTGTAATGCAGTTGATTGGCTAGTAACTCATTCTTAATTTTCGGCTTATTAACTTGATGTAAAAATATATGATAATAAAGGTTTAATGATTAAATCAAAAAAGATACCACAGTGTCTCCCTTTTTAATCTGAAAGCTCCCTCTATAGCAAGTTCATAGTACAAGAAACAGGTAGCATTTCCCAGAGCTCCTGAAGTTCCTTCATCTGGTCAGTCTGCTAGTAAAGACTGATACACAATACCTTTCAGAAACGCACTGCCAAACATAAGGACATATCATATAAGCAGTTGTACTAGGTTGTATCAATGGTCTGTCTGTCCCAATATTTTGTCTCCAGAGTTGTCTGAAGGTTGGAAAGTTTGGAGAAAGAGAAATAAGGGAACCATATAATGGTACTTCCCTGCTATGTTCTTTTATCTCCACTGAACTGTGTCAAGCAGTTCTGCTTAAATAATCCATTATGAATTTATTTTCCACGTTTATCCAACCGATTTTGAACTATGTAAGCTTTTGACATCCACAATATTCTATGACAGTGAATTAGACAGGTAAAGTATGCTGTGTACCTGTTTTCCTTATATGAACTTTCTTATTGCAAGTTAAAAAACCTCCAAAAGATGAGCTGTAGGCTATTCTGCATGACCTATTAAAGAGGGGACATCTTAAAACAAGAGGGTAAGCCCAAAAGATAGCAAAAAGGTCTCTGGATTACTGTCTTGGAATCCAGTGGCTATACTTTGAAAAGAACGAGCACTGCTCATGATTTCTAAAGACTATGTAAAGGCTTCTATCCTCAGGAACAGATGCTTGGCTCTGGATTGACCGCAGACATTAAGTGCTCCTAATTCATCTTTAAGCTATAGGGGCAGCAAAACTTGAGACACACTTTATGTACACTGTTATTAAACACAGCTGACATTGTTCATCATGCAAATTTTTGTGTGTTCTGAGCAACATGGTTCCAATTATGCATTGTTCAATGAATATAGGTATCTAACTCTGGATTTTGCAGATGAAAGCCAAAAATTTAGAGATTTTAAAAATGTAGATGTAGACAACTCAATAATCTTGCAGCTATTTCATCATTGTAGTGATGTGATCACTCAGTTCAACAACCCAATGCTAAGTTACTGTCATGGTTTAGCCCCAGCCAGCAACTAAGCACCACGCAGCCGCTCGCTCACTCCCCCTGCCCCCATGGGATGGGGGAGAGAATTGGAGGAGTAAGAGTGAGAAACACTCCTGGGTTGAGATAAGAACAGTTTAATAATTGAAATAAAGTAAAATAGTAATGATAATAATAACAATACAATCATGATGATAATAATAATAATATACAAAGCAAGTGATGCACAATGCAATTGCTCACCACCCGCCAACCGATACCCAGACAGTTCCCGAGCAGCGATCGCTGCTCCCTGGCCACCACCCCCCCCCCCCCCAGTTTCTATAGTGAGCATGACGTCATATGGTATGGAATAGCCCTTTGGGCAGTTTGGATCAACTATTCTGGCTGTGCCCCCTCCCAGGTTCTTGTGCCCCTGGCAGAGCATGGGAAGCTGAAAAGTCCTTGACTAGCATAAGCAGTACTTAGCAACAACTAAAACATCAGTGTGTTATCAACATTCTTCTCCTGCTAAATCCCAAACACAGCACTATGCCTGCTACTAGGAAGAAAATTAACTCTATCCCAGCCAAAACCAGGACAGTTACTCAATCCAAATAGAGCACAAGTCAGTAAGTCAAAAGAATTACTTCAATTATATCACTTCAATTATACTGCCAGCGAGTACAACTTTTCTCCACATTGTTATATTGTGCATGCTGTAGCAACCTCGGACATATACCTATAAATAGGGTAACAGATAGGAATGATGAAAATAAGATAATGTTTCTATAGCATTCCTACTTCAAAAGTCATTTGCTACTCCTTTACAAGAGCTCACCAGTGAGCATTTAATGACTTTGGTATGTATTTAATTTCCCTTCTTGTTACTTAGCCTTGTGATACTGTTATGTGTATTCATGCAGTGATATCATTAGTTTGGTTACTGACTTACATGTGATAAAGATTTTACTGGATTTTTTTTCTCTGACATCATTATGAGGTCAATTTTTACAATGCTCGTTGCCTATTGCAGTGAAAATCTAGAAATTGGAATCAATACAAAATTGCTGTTTATTAGTCTTGATGACTTCAACTGAAACTTTTATAAAAGAACAAAAGACCCTGGCCAAAAGTAAAAACAGAGTTCTTATACTTGAATTGGTTAAGTAAGTAAATAAATAAATAAATAAAAACTTACAGACACTAGATTCAAAACCCAGGAACTGCAGACTTTAATTTCCATTCAAAACATGAGTTACCATGTTAAGCGGGAAAAAGATAATTCTGTAAGGCAAGCATATGAATTGAATACTATGTTATATTTTCTAGCACACAGAATGCTTTTTCTTTTCATACTCTTTTTTCCATTCCCATTTTTATGTATTTATCCACACTGCTGGTCAGTTGAAACAACTATTAATTGTTGATATGTTTTTGACCTATATGTACCACTATTTTATGCAAGACAATAAACTGCTCTAGAAATGCACGTTAATTACTAGAGGGAAATTTAGTAATCTTTTCTCTGACATAATTAAATCTACCTAGCAGTATGCATCTAACGAATAAATTATTCTTACCTCAAAGCTTGCTCTGTAGTCTAACAAATAAGGAATCTGAGTAACATGAATGACATGGAGTAGCACCCACAGTCTAAAAGGTCTGTAGACAGGCTTTGTTAGATTCAATAGCAGTCATTATAGACACTTTTAACTTCAGTTTTTTGCCAAAGCTGTTACTGGTGTGTACCACCCCTGCTGGGGTGGGCTGGGGCAGAACTCAATATGACCCAGTCTCTGTTGGACCACACTAATGGCCTAGCATATTAAATTCAACAGCCATAACTTCTGTTCAAGCTAATATGCAAGATTGTGAACATTAGTAGCTAATGACTGAGCCTATGTCCTTTTTTTGTCACCTTTAGTAGTAACCTCTTGCTCTGGGAAGGCAGGCAGCAGCAGCAATAATCTCTTTGACCCAGCATATTAGCTTGTTCTATTACTAAACATCCAGCAAACAATATGCCTGCTGCTGAAAATCTGAGTTTCACTTGCCTGTCCTTTTGTCTGACTGGATATCTGAATGATTTCAAAAGAAAAAAACCAGCAGCAGCTCAACGTAATACAGGATGCATATGTCATCTATTAACCAGTATTTCTCACAAATTGATGAAACCACAATTTTTAACTTGCTAATTAAAATTCAGTAGCCTGCACATCATTCAGTAAATTGTTTGAGACCAAACCAGAGGTTACAGACATCTACTCTGTTGTCCATAAGTGAGTTAAAAATTATGAATATTGCTTTAAAATTGAATGCAATATGTTCACATATCCACACTCTGGCACTAAGTATCCCAGAACTGCAAGGCTCGTGCTACTACAAGCAACTTTTTAAAAACGCTGACCCTGCTTTCTCATGGATATGTAATAGTGAGATAAATAATATTAATGGGTAAATTACCTAGTGATAAATCCTTAGTCTTAAGTCTTAAGGAAGTAAGAACAAACCTTTATCATTTAAACTTTAAAAGACATCTGCTTCATAATTACCACACTAACACTGTTTTTTTGGGTCTTTTTTTTTTTTTTTTTTTTTTCTAAAGTTGCATATGGAATCATCCTTAGAGAAAGATGCTAGAGAAGAAATGTCATATTTTTCAATCTGTTTACCAGGTGCTTTTGACAGCCCAGGGTATATAAGTAAGTTTTACTGCTTCACCTGTGGAATGAATCAGTCAGTTTCTGTAGCTATATTCAGTTGCTTTTTGTTTGGATATGAAAGTGTAAATCTACCAGCAGCAAGGTATCATATTTAGCATGTCTTGCCAGGGACAAAAGGAGGAAAAAAAAAGTGTATAAAACATAATTTATTACTGAATGAATATCAAACCCTCTAAATTTAGAAGCATTTGGAAAGGTCACAGTTCACAGACATCAAAATAACAAAGTAAACCTGGGATTTACTTAAATTCTGTATGTCAGTAGCCTAATGTTGCACTAATCTTATTTTGAATTACACTAGCTTTAAAGTCCTACTGAAGAAAGTATTTCAGATATGTAGAGGTCTGTCTGCATAGAGGAAATCACAGTCACTGCATACTTAAATTTCAGTGCATACTTAATTATAACCAAGTTCAGTGAGTATGGGTTTCAGTACTTACCTGGAGAAAACTGATGCTTCAAAGCAAGAATATTGTACTGACAGATTCTATGATAACTACAGAAGACAATAAACAAAGGCAAGCATAGAGAAAGAAAAAACAATAAAAGACACTGATAAATTCCCTGCATTAATCTGGAATTAGCTGTTTAAATGTTTCCTTTCCTGTGGGTAAACAACAACAGCAGTTTCATAAAAAGTCTTCCCCATCCAGATCAAACATGAATGTGAGCCAAACACTTGAGGGGGGCAAATTAGTTCCTTTTTTTCAGTTGGTATCTATTCCAAACTTTTGGAATAAATTGTACCAGTATCAAAACTTATCACAGAAGTAGATTACATTCATCCTAGACTTCCACTATGAATAGCTCTGCAGGCAATGAATTGTGAAAGATTTGCATCTGAAGGCTGTCAGTGCTAAGGATATATTCTTCACACACAGCACATCCTGTTATATGGTCACGTGGACATTCTGTATATAATACATCTAGAGAGGGCAGTGGCCAAGGCAGGCCTGAATTTTTAAGGGTTTGACAACCCGTAATTCAACTGGATATTACAGTCTTATGCTTATTTTTTACCCCACAAGATAAATGTTACCACAAATAAGCTTACCAAAGTCCAGGAGCCTAAGTATGATTTTTGTCACTGCAGAGATTGTTTCAGCGGAAATAAAATTACTAAAACTGAGGAAGTATGCTGAGAAATGTACAGAAAAACATCACAGCCTTTTATCTCAAGGAATTACAGATTCAATCATCTACCTTGTTTTCTCTTTTCTCCTCTTTCTTAAAGTAGCCAAACAGTTGAACAGTACAGTTTTTTTCACTCTTTTCCCCCAGCACACAGTACATTACAGAGCATACAATAACTGTTTTTTTCACTAACTAGTATATTTCTCTGTAGAGTTTCTCAGAATAAATTAAACCAAATCTCAGAGGTTGTTTCTATGATGAAAGTTTTCATCAGTCCTCCCAATGCAATGCAGTTGCACTCATGATAGTATTACAGTAAATAGGAAAGACTAGGTCCTAGATTTTTGTACAAGTGTCATATTCTAAGAGTGTTATGGAGCTAATGCTGTAGGTCTTGGTGGAAGCTGCAGGCCAGTAGCAGCCCTCTGAGATGCCTCCCCTCAGCTGTCTTGCTCATGAATGTATCCAGCATTACTCACACCACAGACTAGCTGGCTCCCCAAAAGCTGACAAAGGAAGATACTGCAATTAAATCCGTGATTTAGTGGTCTTCCTATGGCTTTTCATTGATAAATCCGAAACTATACCCACCTATGTAACAAGTAAACAAACAAAAAACCAAAAAAATTAGAAGTTATTCTCCTCTGAAGTATTTCTCCCTGTGCACATCATCAGTGCTCAAATGCTTTCTGTTGCAGAACAATGACAGAAGTTCCTTACTCATATCTCATTCTTCCTACTACTAATTTGAAATAATGAGCTCTCGTTCATCCTAGTTACTTCTGTAATATTGGCTAATTTCTAAATACAGTATCATTGCCTTGACTAGGGTCACATACTAGTGTATCACAGATGTCAAAATCAGAGAAACATTTCTGTTTGCCATCCTTTGCAGATACAAAGAATTGTTTTTTGAGGAAAAAAAGAATCCTTTGCTAATTCTAAAGAGCAGATTTGGTTAAACTGTAGAGAAGATTAGGTGATGAAAAGAAGTAAACATTCTGAAAAAGGTTTTGAAACCTCCAGAAGAGTTTTACTGGCTCATCTCCAGTGAGCACATTAGGAGGTGGTGCTCATCAGAGCTTCTAAGCAAAGGAATAAACAGGTAATGAGCCCCCCAAAAGTGACTAATGCAGAATGTAGGTGAAACAAATTAAAAAAAAGTTGGCTTTTTGTTGTGTTAAAGAAGATGCATACATCACAAAAGGAGAAGGAAATGGGACAAGATGATTGCTGTACAGGTGTTAATTGCCATACTGATTTAAGGTATTTCCCAAAATGCTAACAGTGCTCAGGCCGTGCTCCTCAGCCAACCTTAGTGAACAGGCAGCTGACCTCAGAAAGCACAACTGCATGCACAGGTGCACGAACAACAGTGTCTGAGACACTTCTTACATTTAACATTAATATTATAAGACTCCTGCCCACCTGCTGGAAGGATGGACCAAGGGCAGAAATTTACAAAGACAGGTAGTGCCCAGGCTTGAAGTCACTTCACTTGCTGGTTATTTCATTGATAGCATTTTTCCTCTTGAGCAAACTTTCAAACAATTCAGCCCTGATACATTTTTAAAAATGCAACAGTGGAAAGAAGCATTGCTGTCTGAGAGCGTGCTTCCCTTGCTCGTCTGTCATGATCATCAAATGAACACAAACTTCAAGAAATAATAAAAACAACAAGTATGTTTAATTATTGTGAAAGGAAACAATTTTTCTGACCCATGAAAAGATATCACATTTCTATTTCCTATTGACATCAATCTCCTTTTTGTGAAAGTAGGGAGGCTCATTTTTTGTTTGTTTCCAAAAGACAAAAACCTGTATGTCTTTTAAGTGTGTATGTGTATATATATATAAAAAAAAAAAGTATGTGTACACACACAAAAACATCTCCCTGATCATACATCTATATATATCTATCATACTTGATTGTATTTTCTAGTAAGATTTCTCCTGCTTCTGTAGCCCTGTATATCATAGTTCATTTAGGTAGTTTTCAATAAAGCCCTGCAACTTTAGAGCATAAAAGAGGCCCTGATTAATTTCTTCCCTAATGCGGTTTTGTTTGACCTGTAGTAGGAAGAGTTGTCACTTCAGGTTAGTACTTGGTGACATATTGACAACTAGAGATGTCCAGTCTTACAATGTACTCATGATGGGGGGACTTGTAATATTTGTTACCAATTCTTTCCTTTTTCTGTGTTTCTTTCCTTTTCTTTAGTTTCTTAAAATTAAATCCAGGTAATTTCATGTTCAGAATCGCTGGTCCTATACATTTACATATCTAGTTTGCAAAGTAACTATCACACTGGACCAAGACCAGGATTTATGGTTCACCTGGTACTACCTCCTAATTTCAGCAGCAATCTTTACTTGGTGTTCCTTAGAGACATGCAAGAAATCCTTTTCCTTTTCCTATGGGAATGAAGTTTTTTATCTCCTCAAAAGTGCACTGTTGAGAGTTTTGGAATGTGAGTATTAATGTAATCATAATTCAAGCCATTTTACTTACAGTTCTTTTAACACTGCATGGCCACAGCAAGTACATAAATGTTCAGTTTATTCTCAGATGTTGCTACTTTTACTTCAGTGAATCTTTTTGCCTTTCACAAAATGCCATGCCCAAGGTGAGACAGACTATAGCCACTAGGTAGAAGTGCCATTAGAAAGACAACCCAAATGGCCTCATTAATATTATACTAATAAACTAGTGCATTTCTCACTAATGCATGCTTTTAAAGTAGCCAAGGCTAAGGCAACACCTTTATAATCAGGATGTGTGAAAGACTCCAAATGATAAGGAAATATTCTGCATTATCTAGGAAACATCTGTTGGTTCAAACTACAATAATCAAAGCAATAGCACTGCCTTTCTAAGCAATTTAATTGTAAACATCAAGTAATCCTGAAGAAAACCTCAGTTTCTGAAAAGGTAGACACAATTCCATCCTATTTGAAATTTACTAACAATGTCATCATAATTCAGTTGGAAAAAAATGCTTTATTGTTTGCCAAAATGCAGTTTACTGGACATTCTTCAGAAAGCCTTCAGCACTATGCAGATTCTTTAAGCTAGTATGCCCCACACAAATACAAAGTAACTGTCAACTGTACCTGAACTTTTTTCTGAAGACTTTTGATGTTATCATCAAAATAAAGAAAAAAAAAAAAAGATTAGACCTCCCAGATTTTCATAAGACAGAACCTTGACATATACATAGCCATCAGGAATATTCATGGTTATTGTGCATTTGCTGCACAATAACCCTCACAAGCAGCTGACTTTATAACGGCTATCAAATAAACCTGTGAACATAGAGTGGCCCTCTGCACAGCCTGCTGGAAAAATCTGGACAAATGGCCAAATTCCTCTTTTAGCAGTGAGACAAAATTACTATGCAGAAAAATACGTTGTGTCTACTGAAATTAGAAGACATGCTACAAAACACACTTAAGTACTAAAATTGAAAATTATATAGTACCTTCTTTTATCTAAAAGCTGAAGTAACATTGAGTTAAGATTGTTTCCTACAAAGTAGAAATGACTGCTGCTGTTCCAAAAATTGGTTATGAAAATAGTGCTTTCTATAGCCACATTGCATCTCCCAGTTTTCAAAAGCTTTAATAATGATTAATGAACTAATTGGCATGCAGTGAATAGGTAATATTCACGGAGTTGTCTAGCTTTGAAAATGGAAGTAACAACTAACATGGTCCTTACCAAAGTCTCTCTAATATACTCCAGGTCTCGATGCTTATACCTATAAGTGCACAATTACTCAGGCCACAAACAGATGTAGCTTCTTGTGTCTAGTGCCAGGCGATCCTCAGAGAACTGCTGGCTGAAAAGCCCTGATGAAACCCAGACAGACATCTGGATGTAGAGATGCCCAGGTGGATCTCTACAGTGGTGACCTGACTGTAGGCCTCTCAGTAGGATCCTGTCCAACTAAGGATCTGTTCTCAGATATTAATCCCATGCAATTTTAAGGCAATTTCACATCAAGTATTTATGCTATGCAGCCAAAATTTTAGCTTTGTGTGCAGATATTTAAATCTGTATCATTATCATAAAAATTCTAATGGAAAATAATTGATCTTTAAAGGTTGCACTGACCTAAAAAAAAAAATGAGTAAGAAATACAGAATGTTTTAAGCACTAGACATGGAAATGCTGTTTTCCTTTTAAAACTACAAATCAGCAAACTTCAGTTACCTCCTAGGTTTCAGAAGAAAAACAGGTGTATTTTCTTCATATCTAGTTTTACTTTGTTTTCTCTCAATTTACCATAAATTAATGATGCTTTCCCATTAACAGCTACTTGATTATCCATCAGACACAAAGGCAACTATGTACTATTTGCCCAGTGAAAGATACTAGGAAAGCACTTCAGTAAATACCAGGATACATAAAGAAGGGGCTGCATTTATTATTGAGTGTAGCTCTAAACCAAAGTCTCTTACAAATGTAAATCGTTTCATTATCTTTTATTCTAAAATGAAACAATACATTACACGTTAATATTTAGATGAACAGCTATGCAGTCTAGGGCTCAATGAAATTGCTAGTTCTGTAAATCAGTATTCAATCACAAATAATGAAGAAAATTTATTCAGGTTGGCACAGTTAGGTTGGAAAAGAAGTACTTGTCTGTCCTTAAATAAGGGCTAAAGAAAATGTTTAGCTAATCAGAACCAATCTTCAGGATGCGCACATAGAGATTTTTAGGAACAAAAAAGAGTAAAAACAAGTAAAAGTTAAAAATCTAAATTCTTGTAATTTGGATGAACGTAGGTGACCGATACTACAGAACAAAAATATAGCCTTCCTTTTATTCAGTTTTGAAATACCTGCAAAGGGTAACCTAAAACTGAAAAATGGAGTAAGTGCAATGAGGCCTTTCAAATAATTATGTGTTGTTAATTGAAGAATGTTAATCATGTCATATTAGGAGGAAGACAGGGTTAAATCAGTAAAATTTCAATTCACTTAGGCCTTATCTCTTGTTGGAATGAACCAGATGATTAATCCTTAATATTCTTCAGGGATACAGAGAACATCAGCAATTAAATTAACAACTACAAAGTTTATGCTCAGAGATTCAAAAATGAAAGACAGAAACACTTTAATTTTTCACAAGTTGTTACCTTAATTATCTTCTTATTGCTTCTGTCTCTTCTCCCTCATTACAAAAACACACCCCTTAGTATTCACGGATCCCTTTAATTTGTTGTAGCTCAGCAACTATGTAAGGAATGTCATCTGAGCTGCAAAAGTCATAAATCTTACTTTGTGTATGCTCATTGAAAATAAATTGTTCTGCTGTACCTAGTCCCTGTGTTTGAACTGCAAAGTGCTGACAAATTTCTGTTTCCTTGCAAACAGACAGTAATGTCCATCAAATTTCGGTGGCAGAAAAGGCAGGCTTGCTTAGCACATAAGGTGAAGTAAAAAAGTTTCTTTTATGAAAATATAAAAGAAATACTGATATCTAAGTCAACCTAATAGTTATTATGCAAAGTGCTACTGGCAATAGGAAGATGTAGGGATAAGTTTCTTATGAAACCTAATTCTACAGTCATGAAAATAAGAATGTAGTTCCAGATCATTCATGAAAATTATATACCAGTAAGAAATTACAGACTGACATATAAACCGAAGTTCCTCAATTAGAGAAGAAAATAATAGAGAAAATGGAGGACTTAAGTATGTGTTTGGGATTCTTTCTTAACAGTTGTATTAGAACTCTCACAGAACATGTGGAATCTTGTTATCAATACTGGACAGCATCATATATTGAATGCTTTCAAATGTAGTTGCTGTGAAAGTAAATGCTCCCACAAGTTGAATGCAAAAATCCATGCTTGCGAAACACAGGGACCTGACATTGTTATCACTAGGCATGCTTTCAAAATTACCGAAGTTTTAAAGTAAAATGTCATATCCCTGACGGGTGCCCTTACAACAAATTATTAACAAAGCTCTATTGATCTTCACCCAAACGGCAAAATCTCAATAAATCTCATCTGAACCTTTGCTGAAGCTAGAAAATGCATTACACCCCTCTGCTGACCACAATTTTTATTATCGCTATTGTGTTTGCAGGGCAGTCAATTTTATACAGCATAACAAACTGCCAAGTGCTAAAGTGATTTCCTCTATTACTGAGGTCCATGTATTAAATTTAGTGAGGCACAATATCAAACTTCAAATATTGCAGGGTTTAGAATTGAATGCAGCTGAGCCTAATGTTATCAACCTGACAAATACACTGACATATTAAGTAGCAGATCATTTATTCATATTTGGAACTGGTTTTGTTTTTCTATTCAGCTGTATAGTTTTAGATTAGCCACAATATTTCAAAATGTGACTATTGCTGTGAAGTCCAAAGGCACTGTGGAATATATATTTCATATTCTTATTATGCACTGTAGATCAGAGAAATATGCCTCAATAGCCTGTTATCACATATAAATACATGTAAATTAATAAATTACTTTGCCTAATGCAGGTTTAGGCAGCACATACTTTAGCCCTTTTGAATGATGAGTGATAAGCATTTCAGATACTTCATGTTATAGTCAAATAAAAAGCTTAATAAGTTCTCAGATAAAGTTTCATTTTGTGCTCCTTTTTTCCCCGATCATTCATTTCCCTCCAGTCTAAAATATTCCAGAACAGTGGATTTCTGAATTTGCAGATATTATTTGAAATCTAGTTCTCATTGACATGTGCCTGGTTTAATATACACCATGTCCTCCTGGAAAAATTGATGTATCCTGAATATTTCAATCAACTATTTAAAAATACTTGTCGCTAATACTTAATGAAGTATTCTTAAGTAACTATTTGCTTACATCAATGCAAATACGGTTTTCTATAATTTCTTTCTTCAATAAATAACAAATATTTCCCACAACAAACTGAGAAGAAACATCCAATATTTTGCTTACCTGAAATAATCCAAATGATCCTCCTCTGTGGCAAAAGCTGAAGCTACAAGGCTTTGAGGAAAGACAAACTCTGCATTGATATCTGTTATTTTAGGGAATGGCAGTTTCTGACCTTTTAGAAGTGGATCATGAGACCTTTTCTAAATGACTTTGCATCCTGACAGTTCTGCAGTTTTTGGTTTTTTTTTTTTTTTTTTTACTTCTGTGGTCTAATTATGCAACTATTAAACCACAACAGTTGCCATTCAAAATAGCTCACATAGACAGAGCTACCTATTCTCATGCAAAAACTCCAGGAAGGATTCCTACAACTTTCTCTCTGGAAACCTCCGCCTTAATGTGCAGTATACCCCTGGTTGGGAAAATAAAAGGATGCCATTGATAGATTTGTGTAACATTCCAAATGTAAAGGAAAAATCTTCAAACGAAACGAAAGACTCCCCCCTCCCTTTTTAACTTTTCTTTTTTTTTTTAAAGGCTAAATCATACAACTTAGTTCAATTCTCTAGGAAGGGCCTGATAGTCTGCAGTCTTTCACTTTGGATATTTCATTGGTGTAGATATTTTTACCCTAGCAACCATGTTGGATACTATACTGTCCAAATCAATCATTAAACAGTTTAGCTAGACGCTTTATATTGTCAAATGGCTTGTACACCTGTCTCATAGCAGACAGCAGGTCAAAAATATTGCTACCTTGCACTTTGAAGTTAGAAAGCCAACTTTCTGCTGGAAAGCCCAATTCGAGCCCTGAATTTTTGTGTCTGCTTTTTTCCCTCATGTAGTTTTCCCTCAATCCTTCTTAGAAACTTACTGCAGCGCTAGTTGGCTGTAAGCAAACAAATAAGCAAACAGAAGGAATGCTGAAAAACAATCATTAAGTATTTAAACTTGGAATTATTATGCTTTTGGAGTTAGACCACTGGTGCTTTAGTTGCAAACCCTTGAAAGAGAAACCATTTAACATAAGCTGACGCTCAAACATCTCATAAATCTCATGCACTGCCAGAGTTCTTCCTTGTCACTGAAAAGAGATCAGATATTATTTTGCTAATTAGACTGAAAAATGCTATTGGCATTCAGAGACTCCCCACATATACACCACTGACTACCTGGAACATGTAGGTCCCTGAACTGACTTTATAGAATTTTCTTCGTCTTCTGCAATCTCATCATAAATTGGACTCCTCTCATTCAAAACCAACATTTACCTGTTAACAAGCCTGCCTATTCAGTTCCATTGTGGAAATTCCACATGAGTTGTGAGGAACAACACTCTGCAGCTCTATGAGTAGAGCTAATGGCACTACTTCTTTCATTCCTGAAATGTTAATTAGCTCGTAAGTCTGACACTTGGTAATGAAATACTTATTTTCATGGAGTACTACATATAACTGAAGAATTACAATACTGAATCTATATGTATTACTGAATATAAAAATCATTACTTTAAACTGTGTGCTAATCTACAAGAGAAAACCACAATACATTATTACAAAGAATTCCCTTATTCACATGGCTGAGTACTATCCATTTTAAGCACTTTGCATTTTGAATGTTGGAAGAGCTATCTCTATTACTTGCAAGAGTTCTTTGAAACATATAAGAAATTCCACAAACTTTACATGCTTTTATTCCAACATTTAATTGCATTACATTACAATACATTTAATTCAGATTCGTCACAGGTATAACCTATTCAAAACTATTTTTCGCCATTTGTGACCTGAGCTTCTCAGGAAGAAATCTGGCATCCTGACAAAGAAACTGGATATGAATACCAAAATAATAGAATCATCATGTTGAACTGGAAACACTGGGGATACCTCCAAGAAACTGAAAAGGATGTGAATAATCACCTAGCAGAATCTCAAAATCTGAAAACAAAATGACTACAAGAAGGGTGGAAGAATTGGTTTGCTAGCTAACAAGGTAAAGATTCTGTGTAGATTTTAGCAGAGTAAAACAAAGGGACCCTGTGTTGCTTTGATCTTAAATTTGACAGATTGATCCTTGCATCAGTTCATTCTTTTCTCTTCCCAGTTGTCAAGAGATATTTTTTTTCATAGTCTGCCATGACTCACCTGCAAGACTGCACAAGATTTTTTTTTTTATTATCACTTTTTGAATACTTGGGAGGCAGGATTTTAGATTCCCTTTCATCAGGATACTGATAGTATGCAGTTCTACAGCCCTGCAGACCATATATTCTAGGTTTTCTCCTTATCAGGGAGGACATGAGGGAAACTCGCTTGCAAGATGGAATCACAGATTCCAAGACTTAAATGACTACCAAAACATAGAGTGCTTTTTGCGAAGAGAGTTTATGTGGCAAATGGACAGTATTTGCCACTGTTCCTGAGTTCTCTAGAAGCCACTATAATAGCCTGTAATGATCTTTCTAAGTATTCAGACTTCCTGGTGACTACATATGCCTTCACCGTCACCCTTCCAATATTGCAACATTAAAGAACATTGCAGGATTAAAGACTTTTGATGATTCCCAATGAGCTTTCTAAACAGGACGGACAGCTATGAGAAGCAACACAGTCACTATGTTCAGTAATAGCTTTCAAACATTGTTCAGTGTTAACAACTCAGAATTGCTTAGAATTTTGTTAGCTGAGTGATGTCTGTGCTTCACCCAGCATTGAAAATCTGTCATAATAGCCCTAGAAGTAGTAGTATGTTACTTAAAACCCCAAGATTATTACATGGTTTAGTATCAGCTTTTACATTAAGTATTAGCACCATTCACCGCAAACACTGAAGATTCACAACCTAGAATAAAAAGAACACCCTTCTAGAAATTTGCTGTTTTGAAGGGACAAGCTCATGCTGTTTTCAGTGTCTGGATTGGCAGTCCTGCTAGCCCAGTGATGTTGGTTGGGAATGTTCTTGTTGTTAGTTCCTGGAATTATTTGGAAAAAACTGCAGCAGCACTGACTAGATTGATGATATTTGCTTTACAAACTCATTTCTTCTCCAAGTTCAGAGAATTAAAGGATTAACTAACTCCTAACACACAAAAAAAATATTATCTTATTATCGTAAATCTAATTTGACTTGATTTTATTTTTAGATTTCCTTTTTCTGCTTGCATCTCTTTCTAATAGCATTTCAAAACATAGCGAAGTGTCTCTGGAAAACTACAGCAACCCATAAAAAAACCCAACAAGTTTCAATTATCAAAAAACTTTCCTATTTAATAGCTTGAAATACTAGACAATAAAGGGAATCAGAACAACAAAAAAAAAAGGTATTTTAGAAACCTTAATTTGGTATTCCTCTTTGTGCTGTATAATGGAAATTGAGGTAGAATGTGAGCAGATGATCACTGATCTTCTACCTAGTGTACTTTTTTTACACAAGAATTCAGAATGCAACTCCCTGTTGTGCGAATTGACCACTCTCCAGTGTGAGAAACCAAGAATAGAATGTCAACAACAGAATGAGAAAATATTTTAAAAATATCTCTTGAATCATTTATGGCATACAACATTTATTCAGACATGTGTCACAGCATGAATTTAACCCCAGAGGCAGACTACATTAAAAATACGTACATTTTTTGTGTAAGTAAGAGAGGACAGCTTACACAGGCAGCCAACAGATGGCAGCAATTGTCACAGAGGGGCACAAAGATGGGGTTCTCATCTGAGTTCTGTCTGGCATAAAGATTGTCAGATATGACATGCCACAGGCCACATTCCCCAGAAGGTGTTGGAGGTGCTGTCCCCGCCAGGGCAGAGGCTTTGACCAGGTTTGGATGATGGATGCAGCCCTCCAAGTCTCAGGATGCAGGGAGTGCCTGGGGCCTCCCCATGAGGCCAGGATAGACGGTGGAGTTCAGGATCCTGAGAAGAGAGCAGGGTAAAAAACATCCTGGACTTCAGGAGAGAGTTTGGCCTCTTCCAAAGAAGAAGGATCTGCTTGGAAGAGTCCCATGGGAACAGGCCCTGGAGGGAGGAGGGGCCCAAGAAAGCTGGTTCAAGAATCACCTCTTCCAGAGCTCAAGAGTGGTCCACCTCAATGTGCAGGGAGTAATGCAAAAATGCCAAGAGGCCTTCATGGATGAGCAAGGAGCTCCTGGCAAAACCCAAGCACAACAAGGAAATGTAGAGAAGGGGGGCAGCAGAAACAAGTAACCTGGGAATACCTCAGAGGCACTCTCCAGGCATGCAGAGATATCGTTAGGAAAGCTAAAGCCCACCTGGAGTTGAATGTGGCATGGGATGTCAAAGGCAACAAGAAGGGCTTCTGTAAGTACCTATGTGGCAAGAGGAAGACTAGGGAAATTGTGGGTCCACAGCTGAACGGGGCAGGAGTCCTGGTGACGCAGGACATGGGGAAGGCTGAGGTACTGAATGCCTTCTTCACTAGTAAGACCAGTCTTCAGGAATCCAAGACCCCAGAAGCTGCAGGGAAAGTCTGGAGCAAGGAAGACACACCCTTGGTGGAAGAGGATCGGGTTAGAGAATGCTTAAGCAAACTGGACCTATGTAAGTCCATGGGCCTTGATGGGATGCACTCATGCATGCTGAGGGAGCTAGCTGATGTCGTTGCAAGGCACATCCTCTGTAATCTTTGAACAATCACGGCAAGTGGGAGAGATGCCTGAAGGCTGGAGGAAAGCAAATGTGACTCCTGTCTTCAAAAAGGTCAAGAAGAAGGACCCAGGGAACTACACGCAGGTCAGCCTCACCTCGATCCCTGGGAAGGCGATGGGGCAACTAATCCTGGGAACCATTTCCAGGCACATGAAGGACAAGAAGGTGAATGGGACTAGTCAGCATGGATTCACCAAGAGGATTCCCAGTCATGCTTAACCAACTTCCAGTCACGCTTAACCAACCTGATGACTTTCTATAATGAAAGGAGTAGCTTGGTAGATGAGGGAAGAGCAGTAAATATTGCCTACCTTGACTTCAGGAAGGTTTTCAACACTGTCTCTCGTCAGATCCTCATATGGAAGCTAATGCAGTATGAGCTGGGTGAGGAGACAGCAAGGTAGATTGGAAAAACTGGCTGAATGATTGGATCCAGAGGGTGGTGAACAGTTGTGTGAGGTCTTGTTGGAAGCCAGTAGCTTGCAGTGTACCCCAGCAGTGGTGCAAAGGTAATCACTCACCACCTCTCAAAAGCAGACCAGCCAGTCTCCAAGCAGTGGCTACTTACCCCAAAAAACACCTCCCCTCTGCTTTTATTGCTGAGCATAAATATACCTTTGGTCAGTTCAGGTTGGCTGTGTCCAGGTTGTGTCCGCTCCTAGTCTCTTGCCATCTCCAGCCTACTCGCTGGGTGGGGTTGGGGTGGGGGCGGGGCAGAGTGGGAAAAGGAGAAAGCCTTAATGCTGTGCCAGCACTGTTCAGCAATAACCAAAATACAGGTGTGTTATCCACACTGTTCTAGCCTCAAATCTAAAACATAGCACCATATAGCTTCTATGAAGAAAATAAACTCCATCACAGCTAGCCGCAGTACAGGGATTTAAGTGTTTTAGCTGAAATGCTTCCTGAGCAGAGGTGAAGGAGGTTTAAAGAAATCAATGATAAGCTTCCTCCAATGTGATTTCTGAATGGGGCGTCCAAGAGGCAGCTCCTCCTATGTCATGCAAGTATCTTTTGCCCAACACATTGTTTTGTTAGGGTAGTCACATGTTTATTTTCAAAAACCAGCAATTCACAGGAAATGATCAGTGGTGCAAACAACATACTAACTCATATTCTACTGTGATCATTTGACCCTAAGAAATCATTCTTCTCACTCAAGCCTATACTACCAGTGCTTGGCTATTCATATGGTCCAGTAATTTTTCCAATACACAATCATAATTCAGTGATAAACTATTGAGAAAAATAGCTGTAATTCCTGTAGTTGCCCCAATTAAATTCCAATGAACTTTACTGTTTAGAAACTATTCTGTCAAAGAGGAACTCATCTGATGAGAAATAGCATGATGGTGTTCACACGAAACAGTTCCAAATTAACTGAGCTATTAATGTGTATAAAATCTATATGATAGCAAGATTCCCATACAGCAAATCGTATACAAAACAACTCGTCAAGACTGAACCATATCATCTCTCCATGAATCATTTATTAACTCTCTCCTCTCTCCTTTTCTCCTTACTACTACTTTTGATGATGCATTTTCAGACACCACTCAAGCCACTCAATGACTAGCAATAACAAGAGTCAATAGTGTGGTACCTAATCGTTCTACAGATCTGTCTTGATGTCGGAATTGGTGTTTTTGAATTTAACTAAGTCAGTGTAACATGACTGAAAGGACTGCTTAAAATACATACTAGCATATGTGAAGCTGTGTATGCTGACTTCTCTGCAGGGGAACCTGAGCTAAAATATTTAGCCAGCTAATTAATTTGTATCTTAGAAAAACAGAAACAAGACTGCTTGGTCATATTTAGCTTAGTTGACTGTAATAACATTATTAAATTTGTTCCCTAACAAGACATACCTCCAATGTAAATTGGAGTCACTTCATTTAAAAGACAATGGAAGTAGTTGTATTACTTCGGTAGTGTCATGAAAAAAAAAAATCTTCAGTGTGTAAAAGGCTGCTGCAAAACATGAGTAAATATTCATTTCTCCATGTCCAACTGAATAAGACATGAACAGGCCTGCTCATCAGCAGCAAAGATTCCGATTAGACATGTGGCTCACTTGCGTGTATTTTATAGCTAAGAGATAAATCTGACTTGTCTGTTTATAATTGCTTTTTATAAACCACTTTAAATTAAGAATTTGTTCACAGGCTGTGAACATCCATATATTAGCTTAAAACAGGATTGTTATCTTAGGTTGCACTGTGTAGTTTTGCATCAATAGCATATGATAACCTTCTAAAATAAGAGAGTAACAAATGCTAAACACACAAATTAATAGTGAATAATAAGTAACAGAAGTGCATGCGGAACTTTTACAAGTGCCAATAACATAAGTCACCACATCATACCACAGGATTCCTTACATGCATGTGAGTGGTAGTTTTATGCTACCCCAGCTAGGTCTGTATGTATTACTAAATTATCTTCCTAGTCTTTACAGGTCTTAATTTCACATTCACCATTTGTGTCCATCATATTTTTTTCCTATAGCATTTGTAATTTTGTCTTCCTGCTAGATCAGCTTTCTTCTCTTGAGAGTAAACTCTTCTACTCTTCCTAGCTATCAGGAGGAATTATCCAAAATACAAATCAAAATTTACATCCTATTATTATTATTATTATTATTATTATTATTATTATTATTATTATTATTTTGTTGTTGCCCATAGAGTCATCAAACATGTTGCCAGACTAGAGCTTATTGATGCTTATTCTGACATAACACCTACTTTTGATAATACATGGTTATATCACTGCTGTGTGAGATTCTTTTCTGGGTATATTTAGCTCTAATATGGTTCTAATATGAATGTCCAAATGCTGTAAATGTAAACATCTAACACTGTAAGAAAAGGATCCAACCACTTTGTCTATAGCATAAGGTACTGAAGGTTTTTATGAATAATACAATAGGCTCTGTCCTTGATGAACATTAGTATGCAGTTGCCACCTATATTTCCTTTTTTGCATTTTCAGAAGACAAGTCTTGAGTATCTTAATACATATTAACAGTGAACATATGTAGAACAAAATAAGAGATTTGCTAATGCACACAGACTTATGGAGAGGTGTGGAAGACACACACTATGAAGTGTTAGGCAGGCAAGTTGGTACACATAGCCCCAAGTGTCTGAATACTTCTGGAGTAACATAGCTGTTCTTATGCTTTGAAGACAAATTACCATATATTATTACCACTCTGCAGCAGAAAAACAATGCAACAAAAATACCCTGACTCTTAACAATCCAATTCAAAGAACTGCAGGTAAAGTCACACCAGGAGGGTAAATTCGACCCTTCTCTAAAGCAAATTTTTAATTGCCTTTCAGCCACAATTGCCCTAAAAAACTAGAGTTTTTTTACCAATGCTCTCTCTTAGAATTAATTTTTCCAATTTGAGAGGGTGGTGCCTTAGACATCTACATATGTCAACCAAAGCATAGCAAAGTAAGGGCATTATTATTAGCATTATTACTAAGTTACTCTAGGTAGAAACACATGCTCAAGGATCTCAAGTTTCCCATTGTTGCATGTTTCATGCTGCCCTCAGATGCTGTGGCAGTAAATACAGTTTGAAATACATGAAGACAAAAAAAATGAAGTTCACCCTGTGAGTTGCTTTAAGAGTAGAACCTTAGTGATGTCAGGAGGACATGATTTCTTCACATTTAACTGAAAAGCGCATTGACTGTTCTGATCTTAAATATACTGCTTTCATCTCAGCCTCTTGAACTCTCTCTTCTTCATTTTCCTTCCCTTTTAGTGACACAACTTGTTTTATCCTTCTTCCTTCATTGTTCCTGTTGTTATTGGGATGTAGTATTTACTGGACATAGCAACCAAGATTGGAGTATGCAGGTACAACTGGAAAAATAATCATGGCCCTTGTGCCTGTTACTTCCCAACAGGAAGCTACCTCAGTTTTCTCAACACTTCCACTGGATAATGAACACGAGAGGTATGTAAAAAAAATATAACTGGGCTTTGCTTTGGAAATTCAGTTTGTCATGGCTTTGTAGGTTGACATCAGAATCAAATACCTGAAAAGAATAAAGTAATATTTTATGACAGTTACAACTTAATTCGGAAGAATGTGATATATTTGGTATGTTCCCACATGCTGCAATTTATCTGGGATTCTTCTAGAACCTAGTAACGCTGACCTGTCATATTTTCTGAAAACTTGCAAACTAAAACAGCACAACTGCTGAAAACAGTAAGGCATAATCAGTAACAGTCTTTTTTTTTTCAGGTTAGGTATTTCAGTTATCTTACATGTGTGTTGTTGCTTTTAAAAATTTTGCAATTTTTTGCTTAGGTCACACTTTTAAAGCAGTTTTGTAAGCTTTATTCAGTATTCATGCCATGGTAAAGACTACATAGGTTGCTAATTTTGAAACCAACAGTACAATTAGCTTTGCCACTTTAATATTAGCAGCATTACCACTGCAGTTACTCTTCAAATTGGTTGCAAGTTACCCTTCAAATTGATTGTATGAGCACCAACATATTAAAAATTTCCATATTCAAATGTATACACTTACCTACGCTCACCCTTGGAGAAAAAATCATCTACATAGAACATTTCCCTGTAAATGTTGTGAACAATTTTAAAATTTCCTTTTTGAATAAAAGAAACATATATATGTTTTCAAAACACTGATTAAAACAAACAAAACCTCCAAAAAAACCCCAGCTTTGAATAAAAGTTTAAATCTTGAATAAAAGTACTTATAAATATTTGGTCTGATATAATCTAAATTAGGCTTTTAGCTTTGGAAAAGTCACTTCTGAATCATATCACATCTCACCAAACATAGCTCTGGTCTTCACATCCTATTCCATAACAATGGATGCTCTGCAAAAGCTCAAAGTGGAGTACCTACAAATGCGACATTTGACTGTTGTTTTTATGTTAGTTTGGAAAGCATGGACACACTGTAACTGCTGCCACTAACTAGCCATTTCACTGGAATTTCAGTAGGAACATTTTGTTCAAAATTCTGGAAGCCCAAACAAAGAAGATAAAGGACAGTGTTTCATTCATTACTACAAACATTCTTAATAAAAGGAAGATTAAATTGTCATGACGATTACACCACTCCAAACATGAAATATACAGTATTTAACTCAAAGAATGACTAAAGTCAAAGCATTTTATACTGATTTTCCAATTAACTAATACTGCCATGAATCAAAGTCTCAGTGAGAAAGGGAGACAGGCTTTCCAAAGAACACACACCAGTTTCAAAAGCAGAGATCTCAAGCTTGAAATTTTATCAAGTATGCTCATTATGCTGTATCTCAAACACAGACCTATCAAAAAATTAAAGTTTGTAATACACATGCATGAGTCAATTCAAACACATACATTCTAATTTGAAGAATCTTTTTGAAATTAGACTGTGTTTTCTAATCTCAAAACACTGCTGGTTGGGCAATTTTCATTTTTATAAAATGATAAGTGATACCTCATTTTTTAGCTAAAGGTTAGTGTTAAGTTCCCAACTTTATAAAATGTGGTCCTCTATAAAATAAACCATTGCATGCTGGTGCCTAACATTAGAGAAGAATGTTCACACAGTCGAAAACGAATGGTTTCTGCATTTCAAGGTGACAAGTACAATGTCAGACACAATCAATCGATCACTGCATAATTATTATTGCAAATGATCCATATCCATGCTGCAAACCTTAAGGGGAATTTAATGAAGCAGTAAGCACATCAATAATAAGATCTACTTTGGTCTCTGTTAAATCTCGTGATTCATAAATATGTTCTTACATTTTATTCTTCCTTGAATTCCTGTAATTATACTTGAGGAGAATCTAACTGAAAAGTAAAATTCAAATATATATCAGCTTTTCCTCTATAAAAGGAGTACTTCACTGTATTATATATACACCACAAGAATTAAATTTACAAAACACTACTTATCAAACAAAAGGCCAAGATAGCCTACAAACACAGAACAATCTCTGAAGAAAACTTGAAATGTCAATAACCAGACTCAACCTAACATGTTCAGCTAACTTAATATCTGTATTGGGTGTAGGTGGCAAGGTTTTGGTAGTGAGGGGACTGCCAGGGTGGCCTCTGTGGGAGGAGGACAGGGGCTGCCCCATGCCAGACACAGCTGGTTCCAGATGGCTTGGCAATGGACCCACTGCAGGCCACAGCCAAGCCCATCAGCCAGTTTGGTGATGCAGCTGTGAAAACATAAATAAAGAAAGGGCAGAAATGTTGGAAGCAGAGAGGAGGAGGAAACAAAAAGAGAAATAGCAGAGGAAACACCAAGGTCAGAGAAGGAGGAGGCGCTCCATTGTGGAGCAAACATACCCCTAAGGGGACTGCAGCCCATGGAAGAACCCACGCTGGAGCATAGGAAAAGAGTGAGAAGGAAGGACCTGCAGAGATAAACTATATCCTGACTGCAATCCCTCCATGCCACCTATTGCCTCACCGAAGGAAGCGAATTTAACTTGTGGTGACAACAAAAGGGGCTGTTGGTTTTTTTTCCCACTACCTGAATCAGAAATTAAACTGGAAAATTTAATTGGCAGAAATTATAATTGGCAATAAATAACTTCATTTTCTCCAAGGTAAGTCTGTTTGGTCTGTGACAGTAATCAGTAAGTGATCTCCCTGTCTTTATGTTGGCCCGTGTGCTTTCTCACTGCTGTTCTTCCTATTTTCTCCTCCCTCCCTGTCCCACTGAGGCAGGGAGTGAGTGAGCAGATGGGTGGGAGTTTGGCTGCTAGCTGGGGCCAACCCATGACGCAATTATAATTCTGGAGGGGAAAGAATATATAGTGTATTATATCCACATGTGGAAAGCAGTCACTTCTGCAGATACGTTGGACTTTCAGTTTTCTGATTGCAGTAAGAACAGGTGTGTTTCCATACTACACTGTTAGAAGGATCTAAAAACAGATTCATCTGTTTAGCAAGGAAGGAATATGAATCCAGGAGCAGAAGGGAAACAGGAAGTCAATACGGAAAGACCAAAAAAGAAGATCAAGATCTAATGAAGAGGTGAACAGATACCTAGACTTCCATTACTAAACATCCCCTGTTGATTAAACTGTGAGACAGTCAAACTAGTTATACAAGGTAAATCAAGTCTAATAGCATTTGCACATATAAGTGAGAAACTGTAAGCAAAATCTTGGCTCAGGGATTATCACAGGCTTGTTCAACTTCTCAAACAGGCATACTTCACTGGAATAAATATCAAAAAGCAACCAGTCAAGAAATTAATCTCAAGAAATGAACAGGGTTTCTCAACTGCCCATAAAAGCCTTCAGGACTTGCTCATCCTTCTGACTCACCAACCAAGACCATCCAAACAGTAGCTAAGATTCTACAATTGCAGATGTAGTAGCATACAAACTACCCAGATTGTCACAGAAATGGTATTTAGAAAGGATTTCCACTAAGAGATAATCATAGTAGGACAATAGGAGAACTCTAGCTTGCTCACCCAGCCACTTTTCATGCAGTCTTTGTTCAATTCCTTCCTCACATAAACGTCGCTGAACTGATAAAGAGCCATCCACACAGTTGATTCAAAGCTGTGATGGAAACCCAATGCTATTAAACGGGACAAGAGGAAGATAAGGTTAATTGGACAAATGTAACTTCTTGCTAAAGTAAGGGGGGGAAATAGGTGCAGTAGTTAAAGTGTATACAGTATATAACAAAACTTCAGAAAAGAACAAAGTCTATCATATAGCTTTACACAAAATGCACAAATTCTGCTGAAAGAATTAGTAACAATACATACATTCATGTCCTACTTAAAGTCAATTTCATCACACATTAGCACTTACATGTATGTGTGTATTGTATGTATGTTTGTGTCTAAAGGCATGCATATTATTGTTTTTAAACTAAAACTGCCTTGCTTGCTTAAGCCACCATTATGCAACACTGGATATAATGGACCATAATACTGATTTTGTTCTCTTATTCATATTGTTACCCTGTATAAATAATAGAATGTTGTTTTACAAAATACTGTAGCAGGTCAAAAAGACCCTTCAAGACTGAATGTATTGGATGAACAAATGTTGCTGTCAAATATTTTAAACTGAAGTTACCTTTCTCTTCTATTTCATTTCTCTTCTTCACATTAGAAAAGGTGATTTTGCAGAATCTTTTTACGCCTTGCATGTTATTGTGAGTTTTAGCTTCCGTCATTCCAAAATGAATTATTATACATATGATTTTTAAACCAACTTATGCGTATATACTAATAGATACAAAAAGATAACCTACTGAGACTTGTCTTAGATTCTACCTTAACTAATTGTAATTCTGTTTTCATTCAACATCTCTATCAGTCCTTTCATTTCAGCCATCAAGACTGCAGATTTATAAATGGCAATACTTCATTATTCAGGTTTATTGAGTCAGATACCCTTGAAGAGCCTTAATATTCATATCAGCATACTCTATTATTAAATCATTTTGTATTTTTCTGTGTTAATAATAAAAGGTACATATTTATTCAACATCAGTGGTCAGGCAGTCAGATACAGAGTATGAAGCTACATGTTTTATTCAAGGCCTCAGTGGAAAGCAGCATGAGGATCATTTTGACTCTGAAGGTACCTGAAGCTTTTCAGCCAATATGTTTGATTTTTCTTAACTAAAAGGATCTAAATATTTTGTTTACTCGATAATTCCATGCAACAAAATCTATACTGCTGAAGTGTTCCACCGGCAATGTTTTCAACATACTCATTTAGTCTTTCAGTTTAGTTCATACCGCATCTCAACTGTCTGTAGCTCTTTAAACACAGTCAGTAGCGCATTTTCATCTGTGATGTTATTGGGAAGCCCTCATTTAAGAGAGAAATACCTTGCTTAATGTACCCAATGTCAATGCTGCAAAATACATAATAAGTAAAGCTACTCAAAAAATATGAGAAGAATTGTGTTGCCCAAAGGATATTCTAGCTCCTTACTCTAATTTTAAAAATCCTAAGATTTTGTTTCTTTATTTTGTCTTTTTAGTAATCTTCAAATCCGTTTAGGGTTCTCATTTCCTTTAGATAAAAAGCCTTTGTATTGCTTCACTTACAAACTTGTCCTGTAGCACTTAGTACACAAAGAGCACAGGCTAGGTTTGACATTACACACTTCCCTAACTCAGGAGAAAGGCATACTCTATGCCCGCATATATTTGGTAGTCCATAAGAACCAGTAAGACTTGTGTTGAGCTGAATGAAATACCATCTGCCTTTGAATATGTCAACTCACACAGACTCCTATGCGTATTAAGATGCCTCTAAACAGGAGAAGCTTACTGACAAAAGCACCAGAAATGCTACCATAAAGTAGTTTAAACTCCTAAATATATTTATTATTAAATTTCTGATAGTCTTTCTATTACTCCCTGTTCCTCCAGTCTTCTCCCCAAATATTCATCTGAGGTATGTTTTGCTAATGCAGGCAAGTACAACACACAGTTCTCTCTATTGGACCCAAAAGCTTTATTCTTCAGAGTTGTCAAAACAATGTTCTATTGCCAGAAGAAATTATCTTGTTGCTATTGCATATAAATTTTTTCAATTTGTTTCTCTGTATCTGCCTACTCTAGTTTTGGGCAAAACCAAATTTCATATGCTGACATGTTTGCTGCCTTATTCGATCAAGTATTATTCTGAAGCTGCTACTGAAAAATCTCTGCTAAATATATACAAAATTTCTGAAAATTCATTCCCTATTATTAAAAAGAACAGCAGACTGACAGGAATGAAGCACATCTCTGACTAAAGAGACACTAATTAGATATTTATAAAATTTATAAAATTTTATTACGGTATATTAAGGTAATTCTAGTTCAGCATTTTCACAGCATATAACAGAAGATGGAAAACCAATAATTTGTATATTTTAAAATGCCTTTACCAATGATTTTGTTCCAGTTTTTCTTACAACACTTAATTGCATATGACTAACTTTTAAAGAGATGCAGTAACTTTAAACTCTCATCTTCTGACTCAGAATATGCAAGTTGAACATGAGGTCTATGAGAACTCAAAAGAGTCCAGTCTGAGCTACCACATGGAAAACAAGCGATCGTGGAACTGTTTGCTTGTGAAACAAGCAGTTGCTTGTGCTGTCAAGTAGACAAACTATGGTTATTTTTCAAAATATGAAAAAGAATAGGAGGAATACTATGCAGAAAGAGCCGGTTCAGAAAAGTGTGGATTCTATGAAAAATTCTGAGCAGTCTCAGCTTTCAACCATCAACATTCATTTCACCCACGGATAGTTATGCTTCTATTTCCAAGGGAAGCAGAGGTCAGCAACTTTACAGCCCTCTAACTGAAAAAAATTTCACTTACTTGTTACATTCTGGGAAAATCACAACACCTTTTGGGAGGCGAGTTGCACTATGAAATGTAAATGATAATCTGCAGTGATCAAGAACACCTTCCATCATCACTGCAACAATCTTGTGTTGGAGAGAGAGGTGTATTATATTGCAGCAGGATCAGGATATAAAACGGTCTATACCCTTTAAAGTTAGAGAGGATATAGGTCTTTTTGACTTCAGGATTTAGCTGTAGTCCCTAAATCAGTAATATTTGAAAGTCCTCAAAGTTTATTGGTCAATATGAAACTGGATATTGATGAACTCTGCTTCCTACAGCACAGGTGTACATAAAAGTACCAGACCAAAAAAGGTTCTCCTTTTTCTAGGGGAGGAGGAGACCATAAGCATCATTAAATTGCTTGGGCTGTCAACAAATATGGACTCCCTTTGACAGGGTTAACAGTACCAAAATCTTTTTTTGCTTTCTGAAATCTTGAAAAAAGTATTTAAAAACAACAACTAAATCAAGACTGTTCTATTCAACAGACTGAATTACTGGCTGTACACTGCATTCCTTCAGAATGTTTTGATATAGTTAGCTGAACACATTCACAGTTTGCTTGCCATAAAAGGAACTTGACATCAGCAGCAGTAGAATTAAAAAAAAAAAACCTGCTACAGGATACTAGTTAGTAAGACATTATAAAATCTGAAGGAACTGCAATTTTCTTTTTATTTGTAAATATTGCAAAATATTTCTACATTATACATGGAATGAAACAACAGGTAAGCACTGCCACATAAAGGTGTGAATAGTATGAAAAGATCTCTATCAATGAAAGGAAATAAATTTATTTTACACCTTTTAAAAAAGGGAAGACTACATTTTCACACAAGTTGGCTACTTTAAATTTTAATAATATTGCTGAGGAGCTTTTATATAATTATATAAAATATTGATGTGGTGCCAGGAGAAAGCATTTCAAATGCTGCTGTGAGTTTATACATTGCACCTGCATATGTTGAAAGCCTCTTGTTTACATACTGCATCTTTTACATGAAGATACATACACATGTGCACTTAATATACACAGAGTTTAAAAATCATACAATTTCAGAAATAGGTTTTCTATGAATACAACTCATCTTTATTTCCAGAAGAAAAGAAAGTAATAATGTTCCGCTACAATAAAAAAAAGTTCATTCTCTGTTTCTTCCTACTAATCTTATTTTGAGATTTTATTCAAACCATTTAGACTAGGATAGTTAAATTAAAAATGGGAAGAATGCTTAATACCTAGGTGTAGTAGTGCCAGAGACAGGCATTCTCCTGTTTAATGAATTCTGCTAATTAAAAAAAACCCAAAACCAAAAAACAAACAACAAAAAAACCCAAACAAACAAAACGAGGCATCATAAAATCTAAGTGAAAAGGACAAAATAAAAATGGAAGGACTAGACTTTTAAATGCAAATATTAATTCCTGCAAGCTTTGGAAACCAGGAAGTGGTACCATCAGAAACTGCTTATTACTAGATTTTTTGCTTAAAGCATATATACATATCTAAAAGGAATAACCAGAAAAGTTCATAAATAATATAAAATACAACACACTGAAGATAATAGAAATCTGCACAGCTACCTGTAAGAAAATGCATTTCATTAAGTTTTCCAATTAACAAAGATTCATAGGCTTGGGGGGGTGGGGGGGGAGATTCCCTAGCTTTCAAACCTTGTGAGTTACTGCCACAAAGAAATAGAATAATACATGTCCTTTCACCTTATTGTGCGTGTCAGAAAAAAAGGTTTTATCCTCAAGTATTTATTGTATATCACTTTTGGATGATGTTAACTACAACAGCAAAACACAGGAGTGTTGAATGAAAAATGGACTACTGCAGTTAAGTGATCCAATTTATAAATCTAAAAATAGAATTAAATGAATCCTTGCATTAGCAAAAATATAGCTTCAATAAAGAATCATGGTAAGGGTTAAAAATAAGCAGCAGTAGGGGTTGCTGTTACATGCACAGATACTTGCTTGTGAAAATTAAAGTGACTTCTACTACAGAACACAGAAGAAAAAAAAAAAAAAGAAAAAGACAAAATCATAGGGCTCAGTGATTGGTGAGCTCCTGAAATGATAGCACAGGTCAAAGAATTGAAATAAGAAACTTAAAAGTCTGTGTACAGTGCCTTTTGCACAGATGACAACAGTTACTACAATATACTGGCGGGTCAACAGAAATTAGAAGGAACCATAAAGGGAGATTTACAGCATGAACTACAAGCAATTTAAAAGAGCAGTAGTGATTTACTGACAATATCTCTAAGACTTAAATGTTGCTCATATGCAGCCCGTTTTGCAGTGGTGGCCCAGATTAGCTGCAAGCCTGTCTGTTTTTACATACATTTAAATTAAATAAATAAATAGATTGTCAAATGAGATTAGTTTAAAATATATTTCCCCAGAAGATGTACAGGCTTTGAAGAGGAACACAGAAATGCTTTTTAACGATGCATATTCATTCAGTGATTTATTTGTGGTTTGGTGGTGGTTTGTTGTTTTTTTTTTTTTTTTTTTAAGAAAAAATGTTTCATATCTAAACCTGGATGAATTAACAGGTTAATAGTTTCACTAATTCACAATATACATATCGCAGCACAACATTTTTTAAGGTGAGCAGATTTTGCTGCAAGGATTCTGAACAATGCTGAACAGAAAAATCACAGGAATAAGTACATTTCATCTACTTCTTTATCTGCGGTTGTCAATTGCCAGAAACTTCAAAAGCCAAGGCAGTGACAACTAATATAAACACAAGTAGGTCAAGTAACACAAATTAGAAGTTTTAATCACATTGTTTCATTTCTTACAAAGAAAGCGAATTCTGAACAGCCACAAGTGAGGCAGCATTTATGACTGAACCACACAGTGAAGCTTACAGATACAATTGTAGCATTTTCTAAGGCAATGAAAAGAAAAGCAGTGCACTATGCCACATCCTGCAAACCCTGAAAATAAATTGCAGCTTAATGTTAACGAACCGGTTTGTTTAAACTCCCATTGGAAATGCAAGCACATGTACTGTACACTAGCTACGCTAAGCTATCCTGCAGTATACACACCTTTACATATTAGAAAACATGCTGCAACTATAGGCTAAAATCTACAGACCCAAAGTCAATTTATTAATAAAAGATTGACATGGAGAGAGACACTACCTACCCACAAATACATCATCATCTTGAAAGAAATCAAGGGCTCTGTCAGCAAACAGAAGTCTCCTTACTTCACCAAGTATGTCTGGAAGGAAAACTGAAAACAGTGGGTAGAAAATCTTGCCTTTTTCTGTCAAGTCCTCACAGTTCTCTTCTTTTCTTATACAAGGTATTTTTTTTGGTTTGTTTATGAGAATAGCATTCGTTCAGTGGCTCTTTCTGCGTGTGAAGTGACTTGCTTCAGGCTGTCTTTTTTCTTCCCTTTTTCTCCCTAACTCAGTCTGTCCTTCCTTTACTGTCAAGCTTGCTTAGGTAACAATTCTTGGTGTATCTATTTAATGAGCAGGTCCGTGCACTAAAGGCAGCCAACTACATTGGAGAGAAGGCAAAAAAAGAAAAAAAATAGTAATAATAAATAAATAAATGGGAATATACCACTTCCTGATTGTTATTATGGGTTCTACAGACGCCCCCTCTGTAGGAATTTATAGGAGGATTTCTAAGACGTCTTGGGAGGGGTGGAGAGGGGGGGGATCATCAGAGAATAGCAGGTGACTCCAGTGGCACTCAAGCCATTACCTCTCCTTGCTAAAGGACCCAGTTCACAAATCCTGCATTTGAGAAATTTTTAAACTCAAAGTAAAGCTCCTACAGAAAAGAAAGGAACATGTACTGCACCCTGCTTCTCCTTTATCTCTTTAAATGTACTTCAGATAAAAGCCGCATCCAGTCAGGTCAAGGCCTTTCCCAATCTTATTACTCTAACACAAGAGTGTTCAACATACTTTTCTACAGCCATCTACTGACTTCATGGTGTTATTGCTGCTGCTGTTAGTACTGCTGGAATATAACTGCCAATATGAGGAACAGGGAAACACAAACAGTAAATCAGACAATACTAAAAGTGTTTGTGCTAATTTCATTTCGGTTTGGTAGGGTTTTTTTTTTTTTTTTCTTGCCATAATATGTATTTTAAAATCAAAATTAGAAAGAATTGTGATTTGTATATTTAAGAAAGTCTAATAAAGAGAACTGGATTTGTTAGGTTTTTTTTTTTTTTTGTTAAGTTGAAGATACTTTATGCAAATGAATGAGTATGCAAGGGACTTGGGATTTTTGATTGCAGCTTAGACTTTTATCATTTGCTACAACAAAGTGTTTTTAGCTCATTTAACCTGTCTCATTGTAATGCACAGTATATTTAGTAAATCGATCCACAGCATCCTCAGGTGAGAAACAATTTTACACTGTAAAGGAGACCAGCCTTCATCACTTTTTAGGTTGTATTATTGGTCTCGAAAATCATCCCTGACCTTGTGAACTGGCAGCATATCACGCTGTTACCATAATATGCTTTGGGTACTGATGTAGAAAGCTACAAACACAGTCTGTCTACTAAGTGCATCAACTATTACAGTATATACATAATGATTATAAATCAATGAATAAATAAAAATAGGAGTATAAATACGGCCATGGGAATGAGATTAAATAGAACTTTTGTCTTATTTTTATGTTTGATTACTTATTCATTATCTTTGGTCATGGACTGTGCACTTCTTCAGACAAAAATACTGCCATTCTTTCTAACTGAAGGCTCCAGTCAATTTACATATTCAGCATAACCATACAAGGTAAAAATGTCACCTAAATAATTAAAATGCGTTAACTAAATTGCATAATCATTCACTGCACCAGGGCAGGTGGCAAATGGATAGGCACCTGCTGAAACAGCCTATAACAAGGAGACATAATAGCAAAGCAAGACTGGGGAGAGCAAACTAAAATCCATACTGTTAAACAAACGGTAATCAGGAGAGTCTTAAAGACTCCTGCCACTGGGGTGAATTCAAAATAAAAATAACTGCTATACCACTAACATTTCAAAGCTGATTTAACACAGTAAAAAGAAACAATGAATTCATGTGACGTTTAATTCTAAGATTTATACAGAGAAACAGATTTATACAGAGAAACAGATACATATATACACACAGAGCTATTTAAGTTTGATCCACTAAATACTATGTCCAGATAAAAGGTTGTTGCCCATTTTAGTGGAAGCAGAAGAGAAAGATTTAATGTACCAGTTACTAAAGTGATAACTTTTACAGTAATGTGCAAGGACAATATAATTTTAAATAAGTTTAGTGCAATTTCTTAAAGTAAAGCCACTTACTTCACAAAGGTAGTCTTTGCAAGGAAAAGAACAGCCTTTTGTTTACAGTTTTGGGTTAAATCACCTGCCAATTTAACCATGAACATTCAGCAATCTTAACAGGCCTAACCTGGTCACCTTTAAGCTGTAGACTTTCACCTCATTTTGTCTACTGTATAGTGCACTGTGTTCTTCTATATTCAATTACACTATAATAAATTTGAAATATCACATTAGAATGAATTAGATTATACAGGTTAAGCTGAAAATACATTTTCTGATAATGTATCTGCACATCTGCCAGCCAGCACTTTTCTGATCTGTGCATCTGAACTGAACACAGTAGGCTTTAGAATTTTCAAAGTTTGGTTAAAGATTTTATTAATATGATAAAAGACTGCGCACTGCTGTTGCCTATAAATCACTTTTATATCAAAATTTCCCTGTTTTTGAGCATAGGCAGCATATAAAACTTCAGTGAATTGCATCCCAAGGCTCTCAACTAATCTTTCTATATTCTAAATTCTCTTCATTATTAAATTGGTTTACTCAACCAATTCTTCATATCTTATTCCTTTGAACAAGTGGAACAATTTCTAATGCTGCTACACAAAACCACTCATTTGCAGTGTTTTATTTTTAGTACAGCTATTTTGTTCGTTAGATCATCTCTAGTGTCTGCACAGGTAGAAAAACGTGGATAAAAAGAAGATTGAAAACAGGTATATTACTCTGGTTTTTGTACCTATGACTAAAGTTTAAACCAAACCCTGTTTGCTAAGGTTAGTTCTTACATATTCTGGATTCGCAAGCAGTGTCAAAAACAGTAAATAGAAGGTACCGACCACGACCATTTTAACAAAGGCTGATCCAAGAGAGCTGACATTGGGTTCAGGTCAAATATTGTTGAAATCAATGGGAATCTTGCTGTTCTTTTAAAGAACAGGCAATCAGAAAGTCTGTCCCAAATATGTGTATATGCTATTTGCTGTGAAACGATGGCCCATTTCCTCTGATGCTACCAAAGACCTTCATATGAAGTTCTTCTATAGGGGCATTGACAGGTATTTTAGCTTCAGAGCATGGCATTTCTGTGCCAGCTCTTACCACAGCTTTAACTCTTATAATCAATCAGAATATCAAGCACTTTGCCTATGGAATCACAAGAGAATGGTGAGATATTAAGGGTAGATAAAAAATAGTTGATAATAGCAAAAATGGAATAATAAATTGTATAATCATAATTAATCAAGATTACTTATATATATAATAAGCACATTCTTATTGGCACCTAAACAACTCGGATTTTAAAAAAATCAAGCTTTAGATTCTAGGAGTTCCATTACCTTATTAAAGGGGCATAATTCATGGACATATCTGGGCATATTTGTTAATGACACAGAAGATTGGAAATAGCATCGATATTGCTGCTTACTGCATTGGAAGATAAGAAAATGCAGACTAAGTTTCTCATCCTGCAGGGTATGTAAGATTCCTAGGAACTGCAAGAATATTAAAGTAATCTCACTGCTAAATGGTACAATCCCTATTTTGCTAGGTGCTATATAAACATATAGAAGGATATTGAAATCATGTATTTGACTCACAAGTTGCAAAGACAAAACTTTTATTGACTTTAATGAGTACATGTTTTCAATGGAAGTCTCTCTACTTTGGAATTTAAAACGGGGGGGGTGTTGTTTAATAAAATTTAAAAAAAATGTTTAATAAAGGAGGGAGGAAATGTGATGGTAATGATTATGCTGACATTACTGGTGATGAACTGGGGGTTTTTTTTGGTTTTTTTTAATTAGGCTTTTCCACCAAGAAAAGATACCAACCAGGCGCATGATACATGAGCTGCAACAACACTAAAATGTCACATAATTTACACAGAGTACCAAAAATAATTTGAAACATTTAGAGAACTAGAAATATTTGTGTTTGTGCTTAATTTCCACACCTTACAGTCTCATCTATCATGGTTATTTATGAAATGAAAAACTGCAAATGCTTAGGAGGTATGTTAACAAAACAAGCCCTTAATCTACTCTTAATTCACTGCAGTTTTAAGTCAGTTGTTGTTGCTGTTGCTGGTTTTTTGGCTTTTGCTTTTTGGATTTCAGCATAACTGTAGAAGAGCAATCAAAGTGCAACTTTACGTATAGTTCAGTTGGTTTATAAACTATTCTGTGTTTTCATCACACACACCTTTTTTTCCCATTTTCAATTAATTTCTATTACTTTAGCACTTCTGTCACTTTTGATGGAAGAAATTAGTTTCTGTGTTTATTTACTGTATAGTGAGGTCAGAATATTGTCCCAGAAAAGCCTGAGGAGCAACCAGCCAACAATTTCATCATTAGATATCACCACAGTTTAAAATACTGAGTCAGGATTTCTGGCTGTCTGATGAATTGTGTTCAGCGTATAGTCCAAGGAGCGACAAGCAGAATGTAGACAAATGGGAACTTCCTCTGATCCTAGACTCTGTGACACATGCACGGGATTTACAGGGTTCATAGTTTCCCTTAGAACCAGGAAGATGAAACTTGCTTTCCCTTTTCTTAGCATAGCAAGGTGATGGCAACAAATGTGAGGGGTCTGACCCTTTGTACATTTGTGCTGTTTCTGTAACAAAGTGAGATGCTATTTCTCTCAACGTTCAAACGTTCTGTCCTGACAAGACTCTCAGGGTAACTAACAGACTATAATTAAACCAAATTATTAGTGATCATAGTTTGATTGTAACAGCTCAATCCCTTGTCCATAATTTCAATGTCAAGTGCTATATTGTTGCTGCTTCTCCACTGCTTTTAGTGAGAACAGACTCAGCCAATAGTTCTGACAAGGAAAACCCTGGCAGCCACAGGAAAACCTCACGTACTCTCTCCTGGTTTTAAGCTGTCATAACTGGGCTCCAGCTTCAGTCCTGATCAGGGAAGGTGTCACTATGGGATGATGATGGACTTGACTTCATTTAGAATAAGGTCTGCGAAAGGAACGTATAGGCTTACAAAATCCTTTCCCAGAGAATTGACATAAGGACACGGGGATCAGAACTTATTGGCTATTAGAAAACATTGTTTTAACTAAATTTTCTGAAATGTTAGTGTGTTTCTCCAGTTTTTGTCTCTTAGACAATGCCCAGGTGTTTTTGCAAATATTCATCTTGATTTTAGAGATTATGCTTATGCAGATAACAAAAAGAAACAAACCTGTTTCAGCATGTAATCATCCATGCTTCAACAAAGCAAGCTGGATATCAACTATTGAGTGCTGTTAACAAGTGGCTCTCAATTTCTCTATTCCTTGAGAACTTATATTGGTTGAATAAAATTGTATGAATTAATTAAATAACTCAGGATATTCTTGAGCAGAAAAAGAAGCTAATGTCATCAGAAAAATTATCTCCAGGCAAATGTTTGCTTAGCTCTAGTCAACATCATCTTCCCACTGCCCGTAAAATCTTTGATTCACGAGAACACAGAGAAGACTTACAATCTTATTATCATAATGCATTTTTTAAAATCCGTTACAGGGTATTTCCATTTTCACGGTAGGACACATAATTATATTCTCCTTAGGACAGGCTAATCTGAAACCAACCATTGCTAACTATTATCTGTTTATCGAAACACAGGAAGATTCTCTTTCCAAGATACTACACTCAAATTTGCTTTGGATAAAGATCTTTTACCCAGTAGTAGAGCCAACTAATACCATTCCTCAGCTAACATTAGCCAACTTATAATCATTAATAATAATAACAAAAAACAATAAATCAGTTCACATCACTTGATGTACGGACCTGATGAGGTGGGAAGGAGGGACAACATCTAGATAGATAAATAAAACTTGCCTCACTTGCACAATAAATTGATACAAAGTTATGTCCATACTTATTTTTAAGTAATTAAAACTTTCCTAAGGTAAGATTTTGTTTTAAAAAGGAAAGTAGGGGTTCACATTTGATAATCATCACTAATATGATAAAAGGTTGCTATTACCAATGACTTAAGGACGACTACTCTGTAATTTTCAGTTTATGAGTTTATAAATTGCTTTGTTATTTAGTGCAGGCTCCTTAAATCCTGAAGTCTTTATGCACTGGATGGTAACAAATGGATCAGTTTTATCACTTATAATAGTTCCGTAAATCAAGAAACAGCCTACCTTTCAGCAAAGCCATCGTATAGAACTTATCACAGCAAACCTATCAGGTGTTATTTCTGACTATATATCTGACAAAACAAATTCATGCTCTGTCTCCTTGTCACACTTGCTTTTTAACAAGGTGAGAACAGCCTCATAACTGAGGGTTAGTTATATCATAGTTTTGATTTGGTGAGGGGAATGCACATCTACAGGGCAGTGTGTGCTAAGAGCACGCCTCCTCCTCTGAGGCTGCCAACAGTACCACTGCTGATGTCAGCACCACTGCTACAACAGCCAGGAGACTAAGGCGAAACTCTGCTCCTCTGCCACCTGAAATCTGGTCTTCTTGGGAGGAGCGTCGGAATTAGCCCTGCCACTAGGCTGCCTAGGATCTCCACCATTTTCCTCACAATATGAGAAAGGCCTCTACAACAAAGTCCTGGTAAAGGCAGGTATTGCCCAGCTCCAGGCATGTCAAGTGACAAACAAGTAGCCATAGAAGGCATTATTTTAGGGAGGCACTGTAGGGGGAAAAAAATGGAAAAGTACAAAACTAAAATACACGGACATTCAGAGAGAAAATGTGGCAGAGAAAAGAAACAACATAAGAGAATTCAGATATCTAGAGAGATAGAAAAAAAGATGATGCTAGAGGTGCTAGTCACTCCCAGTATATTACCAGTCTGCAAGAACAGCACTGAGTTAATTCAGTTAACAAAACAGACGAAAATGTCATTTTTAACTGGTGACTCATGATTTCTAGATTACCTGTGTCATTAAACCTAGTTTTTGTATACCACGTCATGACTGAAGAGTGCAAAACCCTATGTGCACAATTGCTAGGTTACTTCCTACACAAGTAAGCACCGTGTTTAGTAAGCAGGGAACTCATATGTGCAATCCCCGGCAGATACTTTACATACTGAATTCTTCAATCAGGTACACACCCAAAGTGATGGTCTGGCAGTGGCATAGGTCTGGGAAATAACTGGCTTCAGAATCGTATTTTGGTGTTTTGTTGGAAATTCCTATTCCTCATTCTCAAGGAAATCAGAGACTGCTCGAGGAGCTCTAATGGCACCATCACATCGAGAAAAGGAAGCTGTGATGCTGCTCTTTAATAAATCAATGCCTCCTTGGCTGCCTTCCAGACCACAAAAACACTTTGGGCATCTTTGCTTGCCTTTCATTTTGTGTCTAGTAGGACTCTCTCCATCATCTTTATGTCTGCATATATTCTTCATAGCCCTTTCTTTTTTTGGCTTCTACCTTGAGACTCACTGAACATTCCCCTTTAATAGGTCTCAGACCATGTTTTTCCAGAAACCCTAGACATTTACTGGAACAATATGTGTATTAATGACAAATCAGCAGTGAGACAACAGTTAAGGCTGCATCAGTGTTTTCTTAATGTGCACAATGTGCTAATATGCACATGCATGTCCAAATAGTTCTGATTTTCAGAAGTGATATCAAATTATTTTGAGATCACTTCAAATATATTGGGAAACTTCTGACCATCAGTCCAAAATATGTGAGGGAACCCAGGGAATGTCAGGAGACAAAATAAGATGAAGGGTGCCTGTTGGGAGGGAACACTTTCCTGTCGTCTCAGAGTACAACATATCTGTGAATAGATCTGCATGCAGTTATCCATGGTCTGGTCTTGTTCACATTGACTGTTTAAAAGTACAAAGACTCATCTCTAGATTTAGCATTTCGTTAAATTGTTTTGGACATGGTTGTTTTTGAAGAACAAGTATTTCCAAAAGAAAGTTAAGTGCAACACGTAACTACCTGTAAAGAAGTACTTGTATTTACAGTAGTACTGCATAGTTAAGTAGCTGTAAATCCATACTGCAGGTAAACGCACACAACATTGCTCCAAGGAACACACTGAGACAACAGACTTCTGCATTGCTTCCCCCACAGTGCTAGCAGATGATAACTAGGTCACTATACCCCTTCCACCATCAGCATAGTAGGAACGATTTTTTTTCCTGGTTTTAAAAATTTTGGGAGCATGCAGCTCATTGCAAAAGGTCAAATTTGGAATACCTTTGCTTGCATGTATCAAGCATTACAAAACAGGTCAGTCCTCTGAATCTATACCCACTTGCACAGCCACGAAAAGGCCAATAAACTAGCCAATAAGCAAACTGACCTGTCCATACTTTAGTCCACCCCATTGCCTTCTGGTACTATCAGAAATTCCTTTAGCAAAGTGAAGTTGGATTCCCTGACCATACATTCTCACAACTACAAAGTCCACCTATCATACAATTCTTTTGTCTGAAATCAAAATACTCATGATATTGTCTCCTTACATTAGCTGCCCATTCTTTCAGTTATTAAATTAACTGTACATTAGAGATGCCATGCTTACCTCAGACACTCTCCATTAGGAGGGATCCAGCCTGTACACTAGATATTTCATTAGTGTTCTGAGATGCTCTGAATCTATGTATTTTCCATTTTCCTAAGGGGTTCATGGTTCACATCAGTTGGATCCTTCTTTCCCAGCAACAAAATGCAAAGTTAACTATTTCCAACAGCAAATGCACATGTACCGACACTGAAACAAAACAAAACAAATTACACCCTATTCTGAAGACAGAGAAATTCTGGAAATATATTCTCACTCAAATCAAAACGTAGATTCTTCTGGTAGTATAGACTGGAAATACTCACTTTTGAGTACACGTGAAAACTGAGATTAACTTTTTTCCTCAAGAGGGAAATTCTCCAGTAGCATCACAAGGAGCGATTGTTGTTCACTTTACAGTTCCATCTTTCATCATAGACAAATCACTAACATGGTGGCAATATTTTGATGCAGCCTGAGATTACTCCACAGTTCTAAAGCACTCCCCATGACAAAAGGTTATTGATACTTTGAGTTGGACTAAAAGAGAGCATCAGCAAGTGGCAGAGCAAACATCCACTGCTTTTTTCTTCAAAGAAAAGTATGCACATAAGAAAAAGGAGCAGCATCGCTGTGACCACAACCTTAGGTAACAATATCACTATCACTTTTTTCTGGAACTACATTAGTCTCAGTTGGGCTGCACACACAGAGTAAATTGCAAAATGCTGATCAAAGGCATCACAGTCTCTTACCACTTTTCACTGGGCAAGACCTTGCTAAGCCACAGTATCTTTGCAGTGATCATTGCAAATAAACAATATTAAAGCATTTCAAAAGATACTTTGATTTTTTGACATACAAAATAGTACATATTACATACAGAGCAAAGTGGTAACTAGCAAGGCTTGTTTTCCATTATGACCTGCACTTCAAACAAGTAAATTCTAAATGAGTGGAGCTCATTAATGCAGTTCTGTACAGGCAGCAAGACTCCCAGACTGCAGTATCAGATTGTCTAAAAGCCCATATGGGCCCTTCAGTGGTTATATTGTGCATTGTTTTCCTCTGAGCATTGAACTCGGATGCTCTCTGTACCGTGAGTTTCCACATCAGCTAAATGTTCTGAATTAAGGTGTTCCATGATTATGGATATTCAAACATGCAAGTCAGAGAACATGAACACCCAGTTAAACACATGCTAAAATTTTCTCAGCCTAAGACACATCCTTTAAGACTATTTCTTTGTTACAAATCCCAATACTGTTTACATTCTGTACACCACCTCGCAAAGGAACAAACGTGCACTCCCTGTGCCTCCAGCACTAACCTAAGCAGGCAAAAGGCTGAGCCATACAACTGACCGAGTGCTCCACATAATGCACTATTGGAAGCACAGAGCAAGCATTAATACCATGCTTTAGTTTCAGCAAGAGAGCAAAATAAACAACGCAGGAACATGGCGAGCATCTGTGTGGAATTTTGTTTAGAAAAACATGCAGAAACATAAATCTGCTTTTGCTATTTACAGTAATAATGTCAAAACTGTTTGTTTCAACTGAGTTTTCTCCACATTATATTGTCACACTAATTGTAGTATGATTACAGTTGAATATTTAATAATTTTTTTTCCTATTTTTAATAACTTCAGCGCTTTCCAATGCTTTCAAAATAAAGCTTGTATGATTCTGAATCAAATGTGGAAATACTGTTTCATTAAACATTTTGAAAAACGAGACTTTTTTTTTTTTTTTCTTTCAACCTTTTCTAATGGTTGGACCAGATGACCTTTTGCGGTCCCTTCCAACTTGGGCTGTTCTATGATTCTATGATTCTTCAGATTAGGAATGACAACATCCTGGGAAATATCCGAATAGTGTATGTAACAGAAATTAAATTCTGTTTTCAGACCAGCCGTACTTATAATGATTCCACCTGATGGTTCCTAGACAGTCTTCTGGGAGAATGATTAATAACAAAGAAGCTCAGAGCTGGCAATGTGGCTATACCCAGGTGAGACCTTTAAACACCCCTGACTATATGCACCATATATCTTTGCTCTTCTGAATACAAGTACTCAGAAGAGAGTTATGTGTGTACACTTAAGCTATAATTTATACAATGCTGTTTTCTATGCATACATTTATTTATTTATTAACCATTTTTAAACAGTCTCGAACATTTTTTATGAGAACTTGACTAACTACAGCACTCATGGCACTGACATAACTTTTGAAATAAGTAATTACAGAAGTGTTAATAAGATTTCCAGAAACTTTTTTGCTTTACAGTTATTATATTTTAAATGCATCTCAGTCTACATCGTTGTGTTATTATGGTAGGTTACTGAGGTTTTGTTTGCAAGGGATTAAAAAGAACTCTGTTGACTGATTTTATTAAGGTTTTCAGATGCCTCTATTATCACTGGCCTTTGGCTTTGGTGGAGTTGCTCCTTTTCATACCGAGTTTCTCATTCCCCACAATTACTCCTCATGGAGGCTGTGGAAAGAGACTTCTTTCACTTCACCCTTCTCCCAAAAATTTCCACATGGTTCCGTTTTTCTCTCCCCAGTCCTTCAAGTGTGTATCTGCTGAAGGAGACCGTTCAGTGCCATCAGGATCACAAAGCAGTAGCTGGGAGGTAGTGAAGATCTAACTAATGCAATGAAGAATTTATCACCGGAGCATTTTAGTAGAATTTATTTATAATGATTTTTATCAGCCATTTGAACTGACTGCTGTTTACTGATTCATGAACACTGTGGCCCTTTCATGTCACCTCTGGTTTCATCTACATAAATCACTTCTGGTTTATATAGTAATTTTCCAGTATTCCTAGCTACACTTCCTGGAGAGTAAAGTGGGAAATGAAAACAAACAAACAAACAAACCAACCAACCAGCAACAGATAAGCTTGACGTTTAAGATTTCAGAAGAAATGTGGGGGGATGTGTTTATTACATTGAGGTCAAGTGAGATATTTTTGCTGAGCTTTATAGGTTTTGCTTCTCCATCCTAAAAGGAGCACATATTTATTATACAGAAAAAGTTAAAAACCATCAGAAAACTTGTGTGGATACAAATAAAAGCCAATGTTTTTCATATCATTTTATAATGCGTATTATATAAGTCACAGAGTCCTCTAAAAATGGTAAAAGTCTTTCTGATAGTTAAATGTAACACTAGTACCAGTATGCATTATTTAGGATAACTCTCTAAGACCTTTTCAAAACAAGAAATTAATGAAAAAAACATTTTTTTATTATTTTGGGTCAGTCAGAGGTATCATAATTTTAATGTACTGAATAGAGTATGGAAACTATTTTTTTTTTCAGCCATTAGATCTGAAAACTGTAGAGTAAGCACTGCTCACTATTTTCAAAACAGAAAGAACTGCATGGCTTTGTCAGCACACCATGGTTGCTCTGTTCTGATGTCAATATGTGAAAAAATTATAAATTTTGGATACATACAAGTTTAGAAAAGTTGCATTATATTTTAGTCACTGACGAACATTCAAAATATTTTCCTGTCTCTCCCTATAAAATAGATACTCTGGATACAAGATTATCACAACTGAAAGAAAACCCCACAATCCTATACTGGACTCCATGTTTCTATTTGAGCATATAACTAGGAAGATGACCAGCACCTAAAACCCTAGACATATCAAGGGCTTAGGATAAATTAAGTTGGTAAGTGAGTTTATAGTCTTTCCTAGATTTACAGATTTTTTTTTTTAAATCTATATTTAAAGGTGAAGAAAGAATAGTAAATAATTACAGTAACAACACTTTTCTGCATTTTGGATTGCAACCTTTAAGACAAATATCAGAAAATATTTTTCATGATTGTCAAGTTAAATGCTAACTACAATTACATTTTTAAAAGTGCATTTTAGTGGAAGCAGGACTGTGGGCCAGGTATAAGATATCCTTGAGCTAGAAGCCTAGCAAATGAGCCAAACTGAAAAAAATAAACTACCTTTTCAAAGGCACTATTATAGAACATGCTGTCAGGTTTTTACTTGGGCACTGTGGCAATATCACATGAAAGTTCCTGGGAGTTTTCATTACAAAAAATGGAAATGCCAGTTACAGTATCAAGAAAAAAAGAACAGCAGTGGGGAGGGAGACTTAAATGATCAAAATTCTGGATTTTTTTCCAGCACCTGCAGCTTTTAGATGCAAATGTATATGCACAAAAATGTGTGCCTGGAATTATTAGTAAGCAGAAGTGTTTACAATACCTTAGTGCTAAGTAGCAAACAAACGATTAGTTATCCACATCACATAAATTGAAGCATACAGTTGTGATCGCCATCATTTGATCATAAAAAAATTGCATTAATCTCCTGTTTCATTCCCACAATCTACCTTAAAATTCCCAGGGCATTGTATTAGGTAAAAAAGGTACACCAGCAATCAAGGATGTATCTGAACCATAAACTACTTGGGGCAAAAGCGGTATCTTACTCTGTGCTTGTAAAGCACCTGTAATTTATAGTGCTATATAAATGATTTTTAACAATGATGAAAACACTTGTAGAAAGCAGTAGTTTAGAGAATGGGGAAAAAAAAGGAGAAATGAGCTGATAGCATATGAAGTAATCTATAGGATGTAGGGAACACCAACCAAAGGAAATGACTAAATCAAGGTAATAAAACTATTAATTATGTGCTCTTTGGAGGGCAGCTGCTATCAAGTAGGAAAGTGACCTTCAGACAAAGGCCACTTTTTTACTTGCAGTATTGTACTCAAGAGATCTTAAGAATCCAAAGGAAGAGACAACTACTGTACGAGAGAGAAATGCTATAATTTGCCCCAATGAATCTGTGAGCAGAGAGTGTATCTTTATTTTTGCCCATTCCCTGTAGACTAAGTCTACATTTAGAATACATCTGTAGCCACACCTTTACATAAGGGCTTAGATTTCCAATATTAGTGGAGCATGATAAATGCCTGTGATACAATGTACTACTTTTTTATATCTCCCAGTATGTCTAAGCCATACTGTCTTTAAAGATAACAAAGGTGATCAAAGCTTCAAAATAAACAACAGCAAATAGGTGTGGGGGAAAAAAAATTCCTAAGTCAAGGTCAGCTTCTCCCAGGGGTGGGAAACAACAAAGACGTTACAAATCAGCAAAGCATTTTTACCTTTTTCAACTTCCTGGTTTACAAAATGGATCCTCTAGATATCATGCTACAAATATAAAAATACCCGCTTATTATTTCTTCCATCTCTCAATCAGTTCATCCCCCAGTCTGATATTGGTGATTGCTCCAACCCAGGTGCAGGTCCTTGCACCTGGCCTCGTTGAACTTCATGAGGTCCACCTGGCCCCATTCCTCAAGCCCGTCCAGGTCGCTCTGAATGGCATCCCTTCCCTCTAGTGTATCAACAGCACCACCCAGCTTGGTGCTTTCCATAAACTTGCTGAGGGTGTACTCAATCTCTCTATGTCATTGATGAAGATATTGAATAGTACTAGTCCCAGTAGAGACCTACCCCTTTCATCATGAGCTCATCACGACCTTTTAGGACCTACCAACTGGGGTTTTTTAATTCTCCTTTTCTTCTTAGAAGATTCTGGCATCTAAAACACAAGATCTCTCTCCAGCACACATTCAGTACATTGAGCAAGGAAGTTACCCTACTTCAGTGACAGAGACTGGGGATATTAAGATGGTGATTGGCAAGGATTTTATCATCAGTTCCTTACAGCTGTTGTTTCCACTTTTAATTTTTAGTTTGACTTAGAATATTTTTTTCTCTGTGCAGTCCACATGTATTGATGCAATTGTCGTGCTGCTCTGTTGATGAACTGCCAGCATAACTTGACAAACTTTTCCATATTTGGTACAGATTAAATACATGCAAAAAAATCCATCTGCTCTGTATTTTTAGGGAGATTATCAAGGTTTTACAAACAAGCAGTAGGACAGACTTTTTTCTCCAGGTACAACTAGCATGTACTTTATGTATTTTCATTTGTATTTACACTTTATGTATTTACATTCATATTTTCTCTACTATTATGTGGGGTTTTGTCAATTTCACTTAAATATTAAAAAGCTACTTTACAATATGAAGGTAGTTAAAACTAATAACTTGGCAATAATTGCCTAACATGCATATGTCTATCTGCTTTCACAGAAGTATTCTCACCCCATTTAAATGATCAGGAACAATAAAGGGGTAAAATATATCCCAAATGTGAATAACAATGACAGATTATGGCTGCCTTTTTTTAAAAATAACTTTTTCCAAAGCTAGGAAGTTGTTTCTCAAGACTGCAAAGAGGTGGGATTCTGAGCAATTCATATGTCTGCTCTTAGCACAGCAGTGTGTTGTGGGACTTTATTTCAGTCTAAAAACCAGAAGATACAATTCAGGCTTTGATGTTTAAATATACCAGTTTCCAAACCAATGAGGCCCCTGCAGTGGTTATGCTGTCCAGGACTGCCCTTCATTAGGATACATTAGGAAAGCATCAAACACATATATGTAGCAGGGATGTTTGTTTGCTGATCTTACCATCCCAACAGCTTCTGCAAACACAGTGAAAAGTGTGAAACTGTTGGCTAGTAGGTTTTTGTAAAGAACTTTTTGCTGCAAGGATTTGTGAAGAGGAGAAAAAATAGTAGAACTAAAGGTATTTTTTAAATTCTGTACTTCTCTTCATTTGTCTTCCAACAACAGGAATATCTCCATGCTTGAGTCCCAAACTTGAAGATAGCTCAAAACTAATGTCACCTTGATAAAAACATAATTTTTGTTTGTTTAGCATAGCTTTTTTTTATTTCTCTATCCTGCTTCCTGGAAATTATATACAGTTGCTTGGGATTCTGTCCTAAGAAAACCATTTCTGCTGAACAGACAGAAAGACTTGACTTTCAGTGCAACTTGGGATTTTGCTGCAGAATAGAACAGAATGCAATTACTGTCCATGTTCTCTTACTTGAAAAAAATTTTAAGAGACTGAGAACAAGTACTCACTTCCTCTAAAATCCTGACCTATCTGAAGCCAAGATTTCACCCTTTATATAAACAGTATGGTGTATACGCTCTGTTGCATGTCAACTACAAGTCTGTAGGACTGGATCCTTAAACTATGTTATATATATAATATAGGTATCTGTGTTTGTACATATATACATACATATTAATACTGATGTGTGCATCTGCATTTTTGTTTAGGATTAACTTATTCCTCCTTGTAACGTTGCTGCTTTGAAAAAATTTGGCAGCTACTTAAAAAAGCATAATTAAATGGTTTAGTAGAGAAGTAAACCTGACCAGTTTAAACAAGAAAGGTTTAGGCAGATTTTACGGAACATAGAAAGACCATTACCAACAATACTAGAACATGATGTCCATATTATAATCAATATTCCCTCATTCTCTCTACTTTAAAGAATACTTCAAAGAGTCAGTGTGGCCCAGTGAATATACATCTTTATAACACTACATGATTTGGATTATTTTTTTTTTCAGCTATTATAATAATCTCAATGCCTGTCTTGTTCCCTTTAAAAATCTAGTTGCTCAGTCAGTTATTTGATAGATGAGTAAATGAGACTAGACATCCACCAGGCAGAAGGACCAAAGAATATGTTAAAAATCCAGCCCATCTACCTGCAACTGGAAAGCTTTTTCAGGTTTTTCACTTGACCCTAGTGAAAAAAAATAATATAGTACAAGCCAACACCACTAGCCAACCAGAACCACACAAACCCCCACCCACGCCAGAAAGGCCTTGTGGAAACACCCTGGGAAAAAAACAAAAAACAACTAAACAAAAACCTACAAAAAACCAAACCAACCAACTAACCAACCAAAAAAAAACCCCAGAATTGCACTGTAAACTACACAGTGTTTCCTGTTTGCATTAGGTGTGACAATAAAGAGGACTATGGTCTTTGCAAGTCAAATTGACTAAGCAACAGTAGAGGCTGAAATAATAAGTCAAGATAGTATAAGCATATATATATATATATATAAATCTGTGCACTTAAAGGTCTGGTTTCAAGAGGATCAAAGAGAAATTATAAAAGCAATGTGAAAAAAGAGCTCCCTCTCAACAAACACAAAATAAGCAAGAAAATCCTTCTTCTTTTCTGGGACAGCATCGCTAATCACAGTGAGTGTTCCGCAAAAGAAGCTGTATGCAGTCACTGCAGAAAGTCTGTACCAAATGTTGCAGTTCTGAGTGCAAAAGCTGTTCCGAAATACGGTGTGGATCCAGTACTGTGTATTGCTAATGTTTTTGTAGCAGGAGAAAGAGAGCACCATGATACTGAATTAATGTTGGGTACTGGTTCAGTACTTTATACTATCTAAATCTATTCCTCCTATCCCTTCAAAAGTTTGCCACTTCCTGAATGAACCTTGATTACATTTAGTGAACTGCCTCATGAACCAAATCCCCATCCTTGACTGTCTGTATACAAACATGACTTTAAATATACATCAAGTAGCTGCCGAATTCCATATAGCATCATGCAGCTCTAGACAGAATCCGTCTATCACGCTGAATGGTCACGTAGTTACTGAAAACATTGTTTCAGACTCACCAAATATTACTGTAACTCTTCAGTTTCATCAGTTGTGAAGCACCATACTAAGAAAATACTTGACTCTGCAAAAATCAAATATGAATTCAAGAGAAAGTGGTACTTGAACAACAGAAAATCCTCTGTCTACTGTTCTCAGAGAAAGATGCCAAAACAACATCAGGAAAGGAATGGAAGGTTTTCAGAATGGCACTCCAGCAGCAGCAGAGACATGGAAAATACCTAAAGGCTTCTTTACCATTCCTGAAAGGATTTAAAGAAACCTGAAGTGAGTGGCACCATCACTATTCAACAAAGGGAAGTGCTGGTAACATTCTTTCTTCTCTTGATCAAAGAGGCATATTATTAGCAGTTAGCATTTTAAGAGGATAACAGCATCCTCACGGTGAGAGGCCACATCTCTTCAGACATGAACCATAACAATTTTCATTACCTAGCCATTGTTACTTTTTTTAATAATCACCATGGTTATTAAAAAACAAATTGGAGGCCAGCGTTATCTTAAGCAAGTTACTATGCTTAGGAAGGCTCCTGAAGTATACCAGAAGTGCCAGCAGGACTGAAATCGATTTTACCATGTTTCCTTGGTGGCCTTTTTTGCACACATTAATTTCAAGCTAGATGAAAATTTAAATGAAATCACATCCCTACAATTAACCCCCCTCCCTAAAAGATTGGTGGACTATACACAATTTTTTATTCTCCTTTAGATCTTAGGTCCAATATTTTTTTTCCAAATTATGCTGTGAATTACTCTTTATGGAACCACTGGGAATGTAGTTTCTAAGATGGTGAGTGAGATTACTCTAATTTCGTTCCAGGTCAACATGTAATACAGACCAAGAACCAAAAATATGATGCCTTCTTATTAATCTCACCTACCTGTATCTTCACCATACACCTATATGGATGATGACACATATAGCTCACTGCAAGAATAACTACAGAAATTAAAGATGGATCATTTTAAGCCACTTGTCTAGCATGTTAAATGCAGCATAACCCACATGAATTCCTAAGAAAAGGATGAGCAGTAAACACACATCGGATTGATCCAACTCTACTAGCATATCTTAGCTTCTCCTCTTTTAACCCTTTTTCCTTTATGAGAGGGATGTGTAATACTAGGAAGTTCCAGATTACTCTTCCAGGCAAAATGTACACACATTTTTTGCAAATGCATACCAAGAGATTTTCAGAAGGAAAAACAGTGCAATTGTTATTAATGGCCAGAAACTAGCTGCCCAGTTTTGCAGAAACTCTATAAATTACTGTGTTGCTTTCTGGTAAAAAAGATAAAACATCACTGACTCATGAAACAAGCTTATATACCTTTCCTCTTCCCCAGTCCAGTGTGGGAAGAGGTAGAGACTGAAAGCACAGGTTCTTTGGCCAGCCACCACCTAAGTTCTCCTAAGCTATCACCATAGTAAATTATTTCAGAAAATGCTCAAAAATAACATCTACTTCATAAACCACTTCCACTCTGATTCTTTTCCTCTCTCCAGTTATTTTTTTCCCTCTCGGCTCAAACTGATCAAAAAACTAGCATCTGCCACTGAATCACAGCTTACCTCCTTAGTGCATCAGGGGAACATTGTACACAAAAATTATCAGCGGATTATTCTTAGATCACTGGAGAAAGCTAATACCACAACGATGCGCTTCAAAAATTTTCTTTAGAAAGTTTCCCAAAAAAACATCTACACAGCTAAGCACCTTACAACTTGATGAATTAACACACTGAACAAAGACACAAAGCAAGCTAAATACTGCAGGAAAACGGTTGCTTAAAAATTATGCTGGACAAAAATGCATTTGCTTTTGTTTTCCCTCTACCTGGCATAACTTCAATACATTTTTTGCTGCATGTTGCAGCTTATTTCATTAACCATATAAAAGACAAGACAAACAGAATGGTATTGAATGCAAAACTTCCTTTTGCCTCCTTGAAAATTGGAGTACTATAAAAAACATAAGTTGATATTAAATATAAGAAGATGATAGTAAGACCCTGCCCTTCCCACATTTCAGACCAGAGAAGAAACTCTGGCTGCACAGAATGCATCTTAATAATAAATGCACGTAAAAGAAGCTGTTAATTAGAGCAACAACTAGGTCACTTGAAATTTCAGATCAAGGAAGTTAATCACACCATTTACCATTAGATCTCATTGGTATTCTCAGGAACATTTATAAACCCTCCTAACATTAGTGTTTAAAATTGCCCTATGCCTACCTTAGAGAGCTCAGCAGGTATTGCTGCATAAGGACCAAAAGCATTAACTTATATAGCAAAACTCATGCATGTAAATACAGATACAGAAGTTCACTTTAAACAATTATGTTGAGTTGATAATGCAAAATAATAATTTCTTAGTTGAAAGGAAGGTTGGGTAAAGCTCGGTAGCTATAAGTTTAAATAATGTCCTTAGGCTATGATAAAAAAATAAAATCCCAGGTTAAAGTCCAAACATAAGGAAGGTTCAGTGGAAGCAGCAGGCAGACTTCTGAGGCTGTCACTACGCTTTTTTATATTTTTATGTACTACAGCTTATTTCTACCTGGGGCTGATTTTCTTCACAGCCTTAAATAACCTGTATCATTCATGTTTCAAAGTCTGTTTTTCAGACCTAAATATGAGACGAAAAGTGTTTTAAAATTATTTTAAGCAAGCTGTGAGTTCTGTGTCTTTACTGCTCATTTATAATGCATCAGAATGACAATTATATTAAGCTCCATGCAGCAACCCATAAAACAGCAAGTGGCAGCAGGAAAGAGTCAGAGAAGAGGACAGGGTATATCCATCCAAAAAGGGATTTACAAGTGAGGTTTGGAGAACACAAAACAGAAGGATGAGGACTAAACAGTATCATTAGTTTCTTTAAAGGAAATACTGACAAAGAGCAGTGTGTGGATGGAGCTGGAGAGTGCAATACTGATGAGTCAATTTCCCTTTAAAGACATATGAGTGGTTTAGTACAACTTGATTTAAATGAAGCCAGATTAGAAAGGAAAAGGAAATTACAGAAATATGAAAAAAATTAATATTCAAGGCAGCACATGGCAATGAAAATCATTTCCAAGAGAAAGGGAAACTTTGAAAATGGCATTAATGCTTTGTAATTTTTTTTTCAATCAGATGGAAATACACCAAAGTCAGCTTGTGTTATATATCCAAATGGGAAAAAAAAAAAAAAAAAATCAGCTGTGCTAGAGATAAAATTCCCATAGCTTTCTGTATGAATTCTCATTTAAATAATTCCGGTATAAAAATTAATGTCTAGCTGGGAATTTTACCAGGTTGACAAGGAAAATAAATTACCATCTTGTGGTCGTTGTCATTTCCAAAGCTTGAGCAGAAAAGGGTTAAAATACATAGACCTCCTTCATTACTAGAATTATCGTTCATTGTAAATATAATGTATAATGGCCAGAGGCTCCAATATGAATAAGGTTTCATTACTCTAAATGCTTTATTCCAAACGGTGAGTCTCTGCTTTGCATTTAGAATTTAAAAGCCAATGAAACAGATAAGAGTTGAGAAATGTCTGAATAAATTATTGTAGTAAGACCTGGATATTTCTTTCTATAGCCACACAATGTCTAATTATTTATTTGCACTATTATGCCTTAAACAAGCCTTTCTTAAAATGCCTTTCTTTTGGAACTTCTTTGGGAGTTGCAGACTAAGGAATGACTAGGGAATCAAAAAAGGAGAGTGGCAGACACATTGTCATCTTAGACTTAGCAAGGAAGGTGGAAGATAATACATCTTTTTTATTGTATTATTAGACTATCTAAGGATAATCTAGTTTTAACTCAGTTTAATAACACAAATGGATGTTGGCATTTTGTTGTTTTAAACCTGTTCTCTTGTTATATTTCAATTCTTTCAGTTGGGATGAAACAATATTTTGTTGTGAAGAGACTGCCTCTCATCCAAGTATTCATGGTAGGCCACAAACCCCAAAAGAAAAGGCCTGAGAAGTCTAACTCAGCCAATGAAACATTTCTCTAACAGCACTGCTCAGTTAGGGAGCCAACCCAAAAGTGTCAGAATGGCCAAGTTATACCCTGTGAGTGTTGAAGGTGCAGAACCTGGCAGTGGAGGGCTGTTCGCAGCATGACTAAAGAGGGTCAAAGGTGCCTGCACTGAACTATGACCAGAACATCTCCACACAGTATATCGAAATTTCACTGTGACCTTTTGTCACAGCAGATGAGCTGCTGTAAGCTAGAATAGATTCTGGGCTCTGATAAAGGTTCGGGCATTTGAAGACTAGGCAGAGGAAAGGAACAGCTCTACCATGCTCAGCACAGTAATTGTTGCTCTTGTCGTCTCTGCCTGTGTCAAAGTTCTTGGCGGCTATGCTTTTGGCACTACAGCCACAAGCTCTAACTCTGCAGGGTGGTGTACTGCTTTTGTTGCATCCCAGCCGCAGGAACAGAGTTTACATTGATAACTATATTTCATGTAACAGGAACATCACAGCAGTAGCGGAAGGAGATGTACCTAATCTTAGTAGGTTAGAGATGTGGTTTTTTCCTAAGTTTTCATGAAAAGTCACATTTTGATATGATACAAAGGCATCAGAGGCACTGAGCTCATTGTTAGATGCAAATGTGTAATACTGGAATAGAAAGAGACATAAAAGTTTTACTGCATCACATTTTATCCACTACTTAGAAAAATCACACCTATTTACTTGAAAACAGAGCTGGGGGCCTCTTCCCATTATATTTCAAAACAATGTTTTTCTTCATTCAAAGGAGAAAACTTAATAAAAACAATAAACCCAAATGAAAACTTTCTTTGTTCTCATGGCACTGTTACCTCTTGAAAAGACTGTCCTTCAGGTACTATTGCAATATTTTAACTTTGACAGCTGCTCTGTTGAGACATTACTACTGATAAAACAAAGCTTTGTCACTTCAGCTTCAGTACAATAGCAATGCAGTTACATATCAGCAAGAAAAGAATCAAGGACAGTATGTGATGCATCATTCTTGCATAACTTGTTTACCAAAAATCCCATTGCAAATATGGTGAAGACCAGCTGAAGCATCTAGATATGTTGATGAAGTTAATCTAATGAATGGATGAATGTTTAAGAACACTGCACAACTTATTTTAAGACTGGAGTATATTCCTTATACTTGCAAGTCATGCAGGCACTGCTGATGCTTAGTAAACTGCAAACAAAAAAATGCTGCATTTTCTATTTCCAATATTTTTGTCTGCATAAAAACTTACACTTCCTTCAGGCCTGTGTCTCCCTGTCTAATGCATATGGGATTCCAAGAAAATACCCATCATGTGGTACCAATAAATGTAGGTCTATTAAGCAACACTTGGATGACCCAAAAGCTTTTTTTTTTTTAATTAATGAAAACTCTTATGCCTTTCCAAACAATTACTAGAATCAATCAGTTGAACAAGGAAATACTTGTGATGAAAAAGCATCTGCAGAGATATGTAGCATATGTAGCATTTAAAAGGAGCAGGGACTAAAACCTGTTTAAACACTGTCACTTTAAAATAGGAAAAGGGGAAAACAAAATAAAGGTCAGCAACCTGGGTTCAGGAACTCCATCTTGTTTACAGATTGTACACAACCAATATACACACTAAAATACTTAGACCTTTTCTGCCAGTTCCCTCACATTCTTCGCACTGATTTCTTTCTGAAAGCACATATACTGTAAGAAATCCAAAGGACAGTGTCTTCTTATTTGAAACAATCTGGTAGTGGAGAAAGTCTGAGAAACGTAGTGACCTTTACCACTACTAAATCTACACCTGGTGCACAGGAAGAGCACACTGAGTGTCAAGAGAGCTCCCATAAACAGGTATTTACTGCCAAATCTCACTAAATTATGGAAGAAAAACCTGTATCTACTGTAACTGTTTTATATTAAGATATGTACAATATTTACCAACAAATGAGTTAAACATCTTCCTCTTAAATAAAGTAATCCATCTGTCAATAGCACAAACTAGATTCTGCTTATGTTTTAAAGAAACAGAACATTTTGCATATCATTGCATGTACCCTTAGTTGTTCTCTTTCACAACTCATCTGTTGCTTTGAACTCTACGAGAGGAAAAAAAAACCAAAAAAACACCAACCCAACACAAAAAAACCCCAACTTTAAAAGCATACCACTCTTGCTGCAACAAAGCTGCTAGGTCTACACATCTTACACAAATAAATATTGGAAACACAGCCATGAGTATAAACACAATATTGTATCGTGGATCTAGATAGAATCATTACTGCAGAAAAGTATGATTTTTTCCACTTATTATTTTAAATTTACAAAGGTCAAAAGGAAATTAACACCAGACCCACCGCAAGTCTGAAGTACAAAAGCATTTTTAAGGTTTTAAAGATCTCATTGGCAGTTCAGGTCAGGGAGAAGCTTTCCCCTTTTTCTGTTCTGTGACAACCTGTGTTACATTTCTGAATATTCCACTACTAAGATACCATGATATATTCACAGCACACCTTAGAAATAAAGTTATAGAAGCCTCAAGAAGTGATAAAACTATTCCTATGACAACTTCCAGTTCTGATCTGGTATAAAAATAACTCTGAAGAAGACTTGATTCCAACGCATATTTTTTTCCATACTGCTGTCGTTATGTTCTGCCAAGTTTATGAGAAACACTTAGAGTTTGAGAGCTGGTTGCTGAGCAAGACCTCACTACCAAGTAACAGCAGATGGGAGTCATGAGTCAAGGGCAGCACAATTTGTGAAGTCACCTCTCTGCAAAAAAGAAAGGGGCTCCTCTAGAAAGAGCTCTAGAAACTGAACAGCAGCACTGAGCCACCCAGTTCCTAGTTTCCAGCTCCCTGGTTTCTAACTCGGTCCTGCCACAAGGACCCCTTGAACAAAACTTTAAAGCTTTGCTCAGGTGCTCAGGAATGCATTCAGACGTTGATTTGTCCAAACTGTGGTGAGAGGGTCTTTTGGTTGGTTGGTTTTTGGTTTTGTTTTTAAAATGAAGTATGTTTAGAATACTTTTAGACTCATTAGTGAGTATCATTAGCGTTGAAGTGTAATCGCTGCCATTTCTGTAATTAATGTACATGGCAAACACAATTCACAAAACACGAAACAGAAATCTGATGCAATGTTTTCTAAGGATATTTTCAGAGGTTCAAAGTACACTTTTCACTACTTTACACTTACAAAAAGTTAAAACATGAACCAATACCCATTTGTATGAGATATTTTTATTCTGTTGTGATGATGAAAAGGGGAAATTCTCAGGCAAAGTTAGAATCATAGAATAGAATCATAGAATCATCTAGGTTGGAAAAGACCTTTAAGATCATCCAGTCCAACCATTAACCTACACTACCAAGCCCACTCTAGACTAATCAAGGGTAGACCAGACTAAACCATATCCCGAAGTGCCACATCTACCCGTTTTTTAAACGCCTCCAGGGATGGGGACTCCACCACCTCTCTGGGCAGCCTGTTCCAATGCCTGACCACCCTTTCCGTAAAGAAATTTTTCCTAATTTCCAGTCGAAACCTCCCCTGGCGCAGCTTAAGCCCATTTCCTCTTGTCCTATCGCTAGCTACTTGGGAGAAGAGACCAACACCCACCTCACTACAACCTCCTTTCAGGTAGTTGTAGAGAGCGATAAGGTCTCCCCTCAGCCTCCTCTTTTCCAGGCTAAACAACCCCAGTTCCCTCAGCCGCTCCTCATAAGGCCTGTGCTCCAGACCCTTCACCAGCTTCGTTGCCCGCCTCTGAACACGCTCCAGCACCTCAATGTCTTTCTTGTAGTGAGGGGCCCAAAACTGGACACAGTATTCCAGGTGCGGCCTCACCAGCGCCGAGTACAGGGGGACAATCACCTCCCTGCTCCTGCTGGCCACAGCATTCCTGATACAAGCCAGGATGCTGTTGGCCTTCTTGGCCACCTGGGCACACTGCTGGCTCATGTTCAGCCGGCTATCTACTAACACCCCCAGGTCCTTTTCGGCCAGGCAGCTTTCCAGCCACTCCTCCCCAAGCCTGTAGCGTTGCATGGGGTTGTTGTGACCGAAGTGCAGGACCCGGCACTTGGCCTTGTTGAACCTCATACAGTTGGCCACGGCCCATCGATCCAGTCTGTCCAGGTCCCTCTGCAGGGCCATCCTACCCTCGAGCAGATCGACACTCCCACCCAATTTGGTGTCGTCTGCAAACTTACTGAGGGTGCACTCGATCCCCTCATCCAGATCATTGATAAAGATATTGAACAAGACTGGCCCTAAAACAGAGCCCTGGGGAACACCGCTCGTGACCGGCTGCCAACTGGACTTAACACCATTTATCACTACTCTCTGGGCTCGGCCACCCAACCAGTTCTTTACCCAGCGAAGAGTATGCCTGTCTAAGCCGTGAGCTGCCAGCTTCCCGAGGAGGATATTATGCGAGACGGTGTCAAAAGCTTTGCTAAAGTCGAGGTAGATGACATCCACAGCCTTTCCATCATCTACCAGGCGGGTCACCAGGTCATAGAAGGAGATCAGGTTGGTCAAGCAGGACCTGCCTTTTGTGAACCCATGCTGGCTGGGCCTGATCCCCTGGTTGACCTGTACTTGCCTGTGGAGTTCGCTCAAGATGAACCTCTCCATAATCTTCCCCGGCACCGAGGTCAGGCTGACAGGCCTGTAGTTCCCCGGGTCCTCCTTCCGGCCCTTCTTGTAGATGGGCGTCACATTGGCAAGCCTCCAGTCATCAGGGACCTCCCCTGTTAACCAGGACTGTTGATAGATGATGGAAAGTGGCTTGGCAAGCTCCTCTGCCAGCTCCCTCAGTACTCTTGGGTGGATCCCATCCGGCCCCATAGACTTGTGAGCATCCAGGTGGCATAGCAGGTCATTAACTGCTTCCTCCTGGACTATGAGGGCTCCATTCTGGTCCCTATCCCTATCCTCTTGCTCAAGGGCCTGAGTACCCTGGGGATGACCGGTCTGGCTGTTGAACACAGAGGCAAAGAAGGCGTTAAGTACTTCAGCCTTTTCCTTGTCCTCGGTGACAATGTTCCCCCCCACATCCAGCAACCTAACCAACCAGTTAGGTTACTTACAAAGGAATAAAACCGCCAGCCTGTTTTTCAAGACAGAAAAATGAGTCCTAATAAATAAGTTACAAGCTAAACCTTCTATATATATAGCAGAAGTTTTACAACAAAGTCCCTGTACAAAAGTACAAATCTAACAGCAACAAATGCTCTTCCAATAAGTTTCTTAAAATTCTGTAGCAGGGAACAAAAGGTAACTGAATTCAGCATAGGTCTATTTACAATCTTCACCTAAAGAGTAAAATTAAGCACAGCTAAAGCGACTATCTCTTGCACACTAATAATTCAATTTTTCAAAGTTCATGCCTTCACACCATTTATAAATTACTTTAAGGTTATATTAGTCTGCATTATAAGTTTACTTACATAATTCTCAGGAGTTAATTTTAGGTCTGAATCTGCTCTAGACACATCTATTCATGTTGTTTAAAAAATATAAAGTAGAATAAAATATTACAGTTGGAAGGGACCTACGATGATTATCTAGTCCAAGTTTGAAGTGAGTTTGGGGGTTTTTGTTTGGTTGGTTTGGTTGTTTGTTTACTATTATTATTCAGATTTTTCTCTGTGTAAGCCTCCACACCAGAGATTTTGACTCCAATTTTCAGAAAGAAATATTAGTTGAAATGTGGACAGTTATTTTAGACAATAGTCTTACACAGGTTAAAAAAAACAAGTTTAAAGTCATAACCATCTAAAGTTACCCACTCTTTGTTTGTAGGATATATTCTATAAACGTAACAACACTACTACTACCTTATTCAGTTTTGTCCTGAGCAGTCATAACACAAGACAGATATCATTATGGTTTTTTCATAGATAAATGGGTGCACAAAGAAATGAAGAAAGACAGTTGCCAAACTAACAGGACATGAGCTGTTCAGCTCATGTTCAGCAAACTGAACAACATCCAGAATGATTTGTCTTTATGGTATTTCACTGGTCAGCTTCTTTGGATAAGGCTGCCAGTCTTACATTTTATAATTTGTGTTCTAGATGTACCAGCTATTTTTCTAGAAGAAATGTTCAACCTTTACCATTAATTCCAGTATTTCTCAGGGTACTCTTCAGGCATTAAAAAAAAGAAAAAGAAAACTGAGCAAACAACATGGTGATTAATTGAAGAAAACAAAGGGGGAAAAGGAGAACATAATAGAATGTTCAATGCATTACAGAATTCTGGAATATTGTGATTACTTTTTATTTAATTCAACATAATTTTCACAAACTTTCTTTTGCATCTCTTGTCAAATTTGTGTGTTTTATCCAGTCAGATGCCTTGAGACCACAACTTTTGCAACAGGGGTATTTTTCATAACTTGCCTGCAGAACATAGTAGAACTGTAATCTTTGTAAGTATTAAGTACTACTAATACTTCAGCAGTAATAGTAACAATAAATTTAAAAGCTTCAGAAGAAGCCAAAAATGTAATCATGTAGGAAAGATGTTCAGCATAGAAATCAACAGGAGATAAGAGGTATTCAAAATGCTGCTGTAAAATGCATTGTTACTTAAGAAACAAAAACCATCAGATTTAGATTTGCTTCACAGCCATAGGATATGGAATTAGATAATCCTTCCATCTCATCTGTAATGTGTTTATCCTCTGATTTTCTTACCTTTGTACTGCAAAGCCATACATGGCTCACAAGTTTAGTCTCTTTGATAAAATACATAAACAAGGAGACATTTAAAATTCTTCCCATTTCATTGGCCATATCACATTGGTGGGCCTGGACATGCTGATTGCATGTTTAGGTAAACTATGAAGGTATTTTGCTTATTCCACAGCAGCTGCAAACTATTCTATGGTATTAGTTTAGGCTCTTTTGAGGTGATTGTGAAGTCTTTCAGAAAGACTTTCTGAAATTTATATTTACTATTTTATTTCCATTTATATAGTGGAAAACATATTCAGATTGTACCTTTAACATCACCCTTCAAAAGAACGTGTTGTCCTCTTCCCCATGGGATGAAACGTTTGGCTCTGACCTCACATTAGGTGCACAAATTTACAGGCATTCTGCCTTCAGACAGAAAGGTGACAAAGGTGGTTAAAGATAAAGAAATATATCTAGACAGGAACAAGTAGGAAGACCAGAATACTTCAGCCTGGAAAAGATATAGCTGGGAGCAGTTATCTATGAAATCCTAAATAACACGGAGATGCAAAATATCGAATGATCGTAGAATCATAGAATCATTTAGGTTGGAAAAGACCTGTGAGATCATCCAGTCCAACCATTAACCTAACATTACCAAGTCCACCACTAAACCAATCACGGGTAGAGTAATAATTAATTTCACGTTTCCTGGCTTGGTGGCTGGATTATTTTTTTAATGAAAGTAAAAGTAGAATAGAATCATTAAGGTTGGAAAGGATCTCTAAGATCTTCAGTCCAGCCATCAACCCAACACCACCGTGTCTGCTAAACCATGCCCCAAAGTACCACGTCTACACATTTTTTGAATGCTTCCAGGGATGGTGACTCCACCACCTCTCTGGGTAGCCTGTTCCAATGCTTGACCACCCTTTCCATGAAGAAAGTTTTATTAAACCTCCCCTGACACAACTTGAAGCCATTCCCTCTTGTCCTATTGCTTGTTAGTGGGGAGAAGAGACCAACACCCACCTCACTACTACCTCCTTTCAGGTAGTTGTAGAGAGCGATAAGGTCTCCCCTCAGCCTCCTCTTCTCCAGACTAAACAACCCCAGTTCCCTCAGCCGCTCCTCATAAGGCCTGTGCTCCAGACCCTTCACCAGCTTTGTTGCCTGTCTCTGGACATGCTCCAGCAACTCAAGTGTCCTTGTAGTGAGGGGCCCAAAACTGGACACAGTATTTAAGGTGCAGCCTCACCAGTGCTGAGTACAGGGGAACAATCACCTCCCTGCTCCTGCTGGCCACACTATTCCTGATACAAGCCAGGATGCTGTTGGCCTTCTTGGCCACCTGGGCACACTGCTGGCTCATGTTCAGCCGGCTGTCAACCAGCACCCCCAGGTCCCTTTCAGCCAGGCAGCTTTCCAGCCACTCTTCCCCAAGCCTGTAGTGTTGCATGGGGTTGTTGCGATCAAAGTGCAGGACCCGGCACTTGGCCTTGTTGAACCTCATACAGCTGGCCTCGGCCCATCAGTCCAGCATGTCCAGGTCCCTCTGCAGGGCCATCCTACCCTCCAGCAGATCGACACTCCCACCCAGTTTGGTGTCATCTGCAAACTTACTGAGGGCACACTCAATCCCCTCATCCAGATCGTTGATAAAGATATTAAGCAAGGCTGGCCCCAAAACAGAGCCGTGGGGAACACCACTTGTGACCGGCCGCCAACTGGACTTAACTCCATTCACCACTACTCTCTGGGCTCAGCCACCCAACCAGTTTTTTACCCAGCGAAGGGTACGCCCGTCCAAGCTAAGGGCTGCCAGCTTCCTAAGGAGAATGCTGTGGGAGACTGTGTCAAAGGCTTTACTGAAGTCCAGGTAGATGATGTCCACAGCCTTTCCTTCCTCCACTAGGCGGGTCACCATGTCATAAAAGAAGATCAGGTTGGTCAAGCAGGACCTGCCTTTCATGAACCCATGCTGGCTGGGCCCAATCCCCTGGTTAATCTGCACTTGCCTGTTGAGTTCACTCAATATGAACCGCTCCATAATCTTTCCCTGGCACCAAGGTCAGGCTAACAGGCCTGTAAGTTCCCCAGATCCTCCTTCCGGCCCTTCTTGTAGATGGGTGTCACACTGGCAAGCGTTCAGTCATCAGGGACCTCCCCTGTTAACCAGGACTGCTGATAGATGAAGGAGACTGGCTTGATAAGCTTCTCTGCCAGGTCCCTCAGTACTCTCAGGTGGATCCCATCCAGCCCCATAGACTTGTCAGTGTCCAGGTAGAGTAACAGGTTGTTAACTGCTTCCTCATGTATTATGGGGAGTTTATTCTGCTCTTTGTCCCCGTCTTCTCGCTCAGGGGGCTGAGTACCCTGGGGATAACTAGTCTGGCTATTAAAGACAGAGGCAAAGAAGGCATTAAGTACCTCAGCCGTTTCCTCATCCTTGGTGGCAATGTTTCCCCCAGCATCCCATAAAGGATGGAGATTCTCCTTGGCTCTCTTTTTGTTGTTAATGTATTTGTAAAAACATTTTTTTATTATCTCTTACAACAGTGGCCAGACTGAGTTCTAGCTGGGCTTTTGCCTTTCTAATTTTCTCTCTGCATTGCTTCTTCTCTGCCCAAAAATCAACTAGATGGCACCAAATGAAAATAATAGGTGGCCATTTCAAACCAAACTAAGACGATGATTCTTCATACAATGGGTAAATAAAGGAGTAGATGCTGTGAATTAAAAAAAAAAAAAAATCAAAGAAAAACTTATAGAAGATTATTAATTGCACAGACACCATCTTTGCCAGACAAAGTTCCTGGAGGATGGAAGAAAATTCTGGAAGCACTTGTTTTGCTCCTCTCTTCAACAGGCATGCATAAAGATGCTATCTCAGACTTACAGACCTACAGTCTGACTCAGAACAGCTGGTTTCATGTATGCTAATAATATAAACATGCAAGCTTCCAATAACACTGGGTATTTGGAAACCAAAGGTGGTGGTGGGGAGGGGGGAATTTTGGAATGGAAGAAAGGCAAAATTTGTAAAAAAACAAACAAAAAAAGTGTATCAACTATTTGTGGAGTGCAGCAAGGCTTATAGTTATTGACTATTTAAGCAGATAATTAATTCTGTGTTAATTTCTGTGTTTTGATTAGTCATCTGTAAGGCTATCTGCTAATGTTATTTGGCTGGGATAGAGTTAATTTTCTTCCTAGTGGCTGGCATAGTGCTGTGTTTTGGATGTAGCATGAGAATACTGTTGGTAAGACACTGATGTTTTAGTTGTTGCTAAGTACTGCTTACACATATCAAGGACGTCTCAACTCTCATGCCCTGCCAGCGAGAAGCTGGGAGGGGGCACAGCCAGAATAGTTGACCCAAACTGGCCAAAGGGCTATTCCATACCATATGATGTCATGCTCAATATATAAGCTGCAGGAGTTGGCTGGGGGGCAGCGATCGCTGCTCAGGGACTGGCTGGGCATCAGTCAGTGGATCACTTGCTTTGTATATTATTATTATTGTTATTACTACTACTATTTTACTTTATTTTATTTCAATTATTAAACTGTTCTTATCTCAACCCACAAATTTTCTTACTTTTCCTACCTTCTCCCCCATCCCACTGGGGCAGGGGGAGCGAGCGAGCAGTTGTATGGTGCTTAGTTGCTGGCTAAGGTTAAACCACGACACACATTACATTGACAAATATCTAACATCACAGAGACCAGAACAGAAATGTGATTTAAGATTGAAAAGAAGTAATTAGGAACAGTGGGAGAATACAACAGAAAGTCAAAGAGTGAATAAGAACGAAGATGTACAAGTCAGGAGAAGGCGACTGCGTCTTAACATCCAGCTTAACATCCACCACATCTGGCAGCAAAACAAATAGAACAAAAATATCCATTTATTTTAAAACAAACAGCTTTCATATGAATGTGAGAGCTGTATTTTAAAATATATTTTGACTCACTCTACCACCATATCCATGATGTTCTGTTTACTAAAAGAAATGGAGGAAGACAACAGGGGCGATACGCAGGACACACCAATGGTGGCAATTTCCTTTATTCAAAGTTCAGCAAACGATTGATTCCAAACTGTATGTTTTAGCTGTACTAACAAAATCCATTTCAGTGATGGCTTCCCTCAGAGAATGAACTTCCATGTAGATAGCTCCCTCATCACCCTTCATACTAGAAGCTTTCCAGAACAGAAGCAGCAAGGCTCGGTGATAATGCATTATTAGGATGAGATTAAAAAGAAAAAATGAAACAAACCAAACTTACCTTAATGAAAAAATATTTTTCATAGTTTAAATAATGATGCCTTCTATTTATCTGTCTCTCTCTCTCTATTTATCAGTTCAAGTTTATTAAAATATACCTGGGAAAGGCTCATTTGGGCACAAGTGGCTTTCTGTGCTGCTAACTAGTGCCAAATTTGCTCTCTCATTTTGCCTTTTTTGCTATCTGTGCCAGTTTAAGAGAAACATCCTGGCAGTACTACGCACTTAAGGGAAAACATAAATAATGCATTTACAACATGTAAACCTGTACAGACACACGAGAAAAACTGAAAGCCATAGCATATTTAATTAATGATCAAGAGATCTTAGAAGCAAATTTGTGCACATCCTGCAACTTTAAATACTGTGCTTCTCAATCCTACATTTACTTCGTCATATCTCTGGCTTGAACCATTTGCAATGAAATATTTATTTCTTTTAGTTCAAGACTGCATGAAGAACCTGGTCAATATGTTGAGTGTCATTATGTCAAGCTCTCACATACTAGAGTTTAGTGGAAGAATGCCTAAAACACTGATTCTCTTCAAAGGATTTCATCAATGAAAAGTTGTTAAAGAACTTGAACAACGGTTCAAAACTACAGGTCTTTTTATAAGACAACAGTCTTATAAGAGATGCTGTCAGGCTCCATCACTTTAAGCAAAAAAAAGACCCTTTGGAAATGCTGTGCCACCTGCTGGTGTCACTCTCTGGTGAGTTCATGAACATGAATAGAACAGGGAAGTATACTTTGTTTTCTTTAAACAACAGTAGCAGGTAGGAGACTTAAGATCTTTTAAATGTATTTATCAGTCATCCACTCTTCATAAGGACATGCAAGCCCTAGCTCTGAAGAAACTGAAACATAAATAGAAAATAGGACCCATCTATGGATGCAATGGACAGATTGAGAGGTCAACAGTATTACTCAAGTTGATAACAAATACCACCAAGTCCACCCGGCGAGGTTTTTTAATGCCAAGATTTTTAAGTGTCATTTTAAAGAAAGGGTTTAGGTGGTGGGGCAAAGATAACAATATGATGGTGACAGGGTTATTTACAGCAAGACTTTACCTAAAATGTAAAATAAAAACCATTTTTGTTACAGTACATTCCCAAGTATTTGTTTTGCATTTAAAAATTCAAAATATGTTCAGGATTGAGAAGGTCATTTGAAATGGAGCACAGTCCCAGTGGTTGAAAAATAGCGAGTGAACAGCTGAAGTCTTATATTCTAGGTATTTTACCGGAAACAAACATTTGTGGGAAATGGGCTTAGCCTGTGTTCTGAGAAAAGCATATATAAAGCCATCCTGTTTCCAGTGAGCAGTCACACCAGAATTACTTATCCATGATTCTCTGTGCAGCTTAATATGACCACTCTAACACTAGTTCCAGGAAAGGACCTCCAACATTTTTCTCTTTCTTCTTCCACCTCAAAAAGGACAATGCAAATAAGATTACCTGAATTGTAACAATATGCCTGTTTTCATTAGGAAAGGATAGTTTACAGTCAATACCTACGTATGAACTGTTGAGCATGAGAGTTGGATGTGAAAGACTTGGCACTGATCACAGTCACAGTGTTTTTACCAGAATGTAACTTCACAGTTAGTAGTTGCTTATTTTTCCTCATTCATACACAGATTAAATAGCTGAAATAAAACCACAGATCACTGCATCACAGTTGCACTAGTTGTATTTCACTAGATACTATGAGACAGTCCATACCGTGTCATACTATTTGCAAAATCCATCTATCAGTGTTTTCTCTTGTTAGATACTCATCTGACTGTAAAAGTCTTCTCTTAAAAATTAAATGCTTGGTTTTTTTCCTTGCCATGTTGCACAAAAATGTTGTGCTGCGCAAGGAGATACACCATACGCTGCTGTCTGGTGTACTTCATATGGAAACAACCACTTCCCTTGCATCATTTTATTACATATTAGTTTTCATTATCTCATTGCCCGAAAAAATTCTGAAGAAATGATGCTTCAAGTCATTTATTACATGGAGAGAGTATGGGCTTGTACATAAATGTATAAATAATGTGTATTAATTTAAAACGGCTTCTCAGCACTTCATGTGAAAACACAAAACACAAATGAAGAAACAATGTCCACCCCAAGAGCTCACAGTGCCACAAAGTAGAGCCTGAGGTGCTCAAACACAGACGACTCATTAAAAATATCAGTAACTGCATAAACATATAGGATGATTTGAGCTGGAAGTGGGGTTTTCAGAGCCTTTGGTAGTGACTTACAGGATCATCAAGAGACTTTCTAACATAAAATCAAGAATATGTCTTCCTCAAGGAGTAACTGGGACTACCCTCCTCTTCTTCTATGAGCTGCTTGCATTTTTTTCTACATACGACTCCTGAAAGCCCCCAAAATGTTGAAGAGAGTCTAACAAGATGATACAGTGCTGAAAACCTATAGACTTTTTGTGTACATTGTGTTACTAATCCAATGGGGTACAGAGTGTATATGTCTATGTGTATGCAAATTTTTCCAGAACAGAGAGCTCCGGGTTTCTGTTGGCTAGATACATGTGTTTGCATGCACGGAATTTTAATTTCATGGGGTTTTATTACAACCATCAGTTATTGTGCTATAGCAGTAGCTAGAGGGACTGATTTATTCTCAAATGCCCTTGGCTTGGTATCGTATATCGACTAGTGCTGCTGTCATAAATATATTTGGGTGAAGAACTGTCTACAATTCTGTGCATAATACTAAGCAGAGTTAAGGTTTCAAGTGTCATGTACAAGTGGGTTTATTTCTACTGGAAGAAACAGGCAATTATTATGGCCCATTGAGCTCAGATTAAGCATTTCCATCAAAAAAAGAAAAAGAGCCTAGTGCTACAATCCTTGTAAAGCTGTAAATGCAAATGGGGACCATCTCATCTTCCATAAAAAATAATCTATGAGTTTATAGGCATTTCTCCCTCTCCTTTTCTTTGTACCCTCAAATTAGCAAAATACTCCAAACAGGATAATTTTATTGAGACAAAAGAGTAGAACATATCCAAAAATAAAATAGAAACACTGTAAAAAAATTAATATATTAAAACTGCTTGTAGGCAATTATTTCCTGTGTAAAATGTCTCCTTTAATCAATTGAGAAACCCCAAATTCCAATTTTCACCTTTTCTTGACTTCAGGCTAAGATATATTTTTTCAGCAAGATTATCTACACTGCTTGACCAACATTGTTACCTGGCAAATACATTTGGGGGGGGGGGGGGGGGGGGGCTGGGGTTTGTTTTGTTTTGTTTTACTTTTTCTTTTGTTTTTTTAAATAGCCTTAGTTATAAGCCCAAAGCGTGCTGCAGATCACAAATATACCTATGTCACTGAATTTGCCTTTGGCTTCCTGAGTGTATTCAAGGAAACTCGTTGTGCCACAGCACATGGAAGATCTTCATTTTCTGACACCCCTTTAAGTACAAGGCCTGCAAGGTGGCGTAACACCAGCCAGCACCCCAGCTTTTCCCGTGCTCCCACATTGTATCCTATTATATAAGTATTTCCCTGTTTTTTCATAAAAAGGTTTAGGAACCGTGGGTCTCTGGCATGCCCTTGTGAAAAGTACCATGAAGACAAAAACTGGTTTATGTTTATTTTGCATCTACACTATGTGACTAACCCTTGAACATGAAGGCACTGCTGCATTTATATTGGAAACTACTTTGCAGTATACTCTTATATAACCTAGGAAAAAGGTCTCTAAGAAAATATTTTTTGCAAGTACCATTCTAGAAAACCACTTGTGTGGTAAAGCCTCAAAATTAAATTCTGCATGTATGTTCGGCATGTATTAAATTCTACACAGAACAATCCCATGAGAACTTCATCTATACTTAATATTCAAATATAAACTCCTTTTATACATAAAAGACTAGCATTTTATTTAATTTCCCTGCATAACACAGTAAGTATTGTAAGGAATAATCAGAAGGCAAAGGCACTGTACTAAAAAGAATAAATGGACACTATGAAAAATGTAATTAAAAATACAGTGATGTTAAAGCAACAACCAGTATAGAATTAAAATTATGTTATCTTAGAATACAAACACTATGAGACCAAGCCTGGTGTATTACACACTACACTGTTTACTGCAGCATAAATCATTTTTGTTTCATAAGCATATTGTTATTACCAGAATTTACTCTTGTAAAATCTTGTAACTTTTGGAAAATGGATCTTAAGTCTCTTTCCTTAAAGTCTCTAGCCAGAAAAGAAATTAATGCAGATAATGGCATGAATACCAATTAAGTGATAAACTCTGAAGTTAGTGTAAATATAGAATGAAGAAATCCGATATATTAATTAATAACTGTGTATCAGGTACTGCTACCAGCTTTTGAAATGAATTCCAAGGTTCTGCATTACATAAAGATAAAGGAGGCAAAAAATCCGATATGCTGCATAGTAGATTTTTTGAAGTAAAGATAATTGACAGAAACAATGACCAAAAACTATAGGCCAAGAACATATAATAAAGACAGGGTTTAAGTAAAAACTCCATTTTACATAGAACAGTTTTTTATATTTTGAGCAGAAAATTAATACTAGTCTGTTAAGGTGCCAATTATACTAACTGCATATAACAACTCAGAAAGACATTTCAAGGAAGAGGAGAGAATACAAGACTGACAATAAGGATATCACTGGAGACAGGCATAGATTTTCAGACAATTACCAAAGCTAGTTATGTTACAAATTGCTACTACAGACATTGCCTGTGTGTTATCAGTAAATATCTGGAAGGCTACTTGCTGTGCTTGTGTGCTGATAAAAGTAAGTCAAGTTCATTCAGTCACCAATGCTTGACAAAATACAAAAAAAAACCCCAAAACACAGCTTTTATCTGGCAGATCCGCATTATTGGCTGAAGAGGCCATTATAGAAGGAACTGGTCTGAGAAACTAGATAATGCCAGGTCAGCAAGAAGCCAATGAGCTGACGGATATCCAAACTTTGATTTGACCCCTTCCTCAGAGTCACCCTCTTTCTCATTAAAAAATTACTCTTTAGAGTGTTATAAAGTGAAAGGGGCTGTGTATATATAGATAAAAAATAGTTTAATTTATATGAAATGATCCAAAACATACTAAAATGTCATTCTGCAGTATTAACCTAATAAATCAATCATCAGTAAATTTATTTGGAAAACTTATTTTATTCACCTGCAGATAAAACAGGAAACCCTTAGAATTGTTAACATTAACAACAATTTAAATTCTACAGTTGTTTTTAACTGAGAGTTAATTAACAGTATCCTACTATAGTTTAATGTAGTTGGTTGGTGAAGCTATTAGTATTTTGCTTTGTTTTGTTTGGGGTTTTGTTTCTTAAACAGTAAGAACTTACGGCATAAGCAGGATTAGTGTGCAAATTTTAAACCTTGTTACTAGGAAATAATCCATGCCTATACAATTACGTGTACTTTATGTAGATATTCTTGTCAGTAAAATTTGATTGCAAAAGAAGGTGAACACCATGGAGTAAATTCATTAAAAATGATAGGCTGTTTTCATGTATCATTCTACCTAAAGCTTGAAATTTTGGTGGAGAACTTCATTATTTATGAAACATACATGTGCTACTTATCTTTAGCTCTTGGGAGCGAATTGCAAGGACATAAATGCAAGATGCAAATGAATAATTAGAATCCACACATATTTTCAACTTGAAGTAGGCATCCAATGTCATTAACGTCTTTTAAATTATCCCTTTCTGTCTTGCACAGGAAATACAATGATAAGTTCTATGCTTACACACACACACAAAAATCACAAAACACAAGCATTGTACCCTTTGTCGTGCTTATCGGTTTGTTTTATAATAAAACTTTTGAGTGAGGCAGAAGTTGCCTTTACTGCACTAATTTATCAAATTGTGGACCCCTCAGGTGATATTCTTTTCCTAAAGCATAGCAAAGACATGGAGGAATTATGCCTTCAGGAAGTTTAGAGAGAGAACTTCACACCCTATGTGTGATACTTAGTAAATATACCCAAAACCAGAAATGTGTTTTCTTTGTTTTTGAATGAATGAATTAGTCCCAGAGAGAAAAAAACGTGTACACCCACCACTAGGGCTGTTCTTACTCTTACGGCATGAGCTCGACCTGCACACTGCATTAGGATTCACACTCCCTCTCCGTTACGCAATTCCCCCGACTATTTCTGTAATTGCAAGAAGCTTGAGTCGGAAGAAACTGCAGGCAGATATTTAATGAGCTGTAAGACCAGGCATGCCATAAGGAACTTTTTACACAGTTTTTTACAACTCAGATAATGTTACTCAGTGAAACTGTAGGTTGTGCAAGCAGGCAGAATGTTTGGCTCTTAGAGCCGCAGAAACAATCGCTTCTTGAAGCTGTTGATACTAGTACAATATGTAAAAATCCTTTTTTTGTTTCTGATTTCTACAGTAAATCTTACACACCGAAGGCAGTACTTTGCTCTTTCTTACAGCAACAGAATTTCAGAGGAACTCTACTGAAAGGAATAATTTTATATTTAGAGGTGTAAAGAAGGGTAAAAGTCTTCTGGCAACCATCTGAAGAATAACTCCAGTTCCTTGCACTTACAAAAATTATCATAGATTCACTGTGGTTCAGAGTACTGCAGAGACGTGGTAAGACGGTGCAAATGCTTCTCCAGCTTGCACCTAAAGATCATTATGTAATCACTTGCAACAGTTTTCAGGTTGTCATGATGTCAGTAAGAAATCACAGATTTCAATTTGGACTAGATGACCTTTAAAGGTCCCTTCCAACCCGAACTACTCTATGATTCTAAATAGTAATGTAAGCAAAATAAGTAATGTTTTTTACTGTCTATTGTCTGCATTATTAAAATGACTTATCCATTAACAGTTGATTATCTTTTAATATTCATTTAAACAAAGAAGATACCAAGATAATTGCAGCGCCAAACACAGCAGCATTCAGAACAAAATACACCAGTAAATGAGAACAAAGCGAGCATGAATTACCTCGTAATAACATTGGCTATATTTAGCCTCAGATGATGCCACTAAGAGGAGAGATTCAAATTATGGTTTGCCAGGTTTTTTCTCAATGGGATAACACATATGTCTGCGGACTGCTCCAAATTATGAATTTTTCTGAGTCCTAAATTTCCACCTCTGAGACCTGCTCTGTGATTTGTGATTGTTGCCTACCTGCTCCTCTGGAAAAATGGCAGCCTGGTAAAGTCTGCACCCATCACCCCATGTCAGTAACCCCTCTGTTGCCACTCTTTCACTCTTTTGGGGGAGTGTACAGTGTTACGTAGCACAGCAATTACAGTGCTTCAGAGGAACCCTGGATCTGCAGTATATGTTGGGCTCAACTACCATATACAAAACCAGGAATCCCATCTGGCAGTGGAGGAGAGCAATGCTTCAGGAGCTTCCCCTTGCACCAGCATGGCCCATGCAGCTTTATAAATTAGACATACGGATGCTATTGTTCTCAAACAGGAATGTTGTACCATAAATTCTGTATTTATATTCACACATAGCTAAAGTAACTTTGAATAGCCTTGCTCAACTTAGGAACAGTCCCCTTGAAAGAATTATTTTCTGAATAGTCAAAATTCTTTTCCTTCATGGAGAGATGTACCTTTTAGACCTTGGAAGTATTTAACTTACCTCCCAATTTGTCCATGGCTAGCAAGTGAAAAAGTGAGGGACAAAACCAAAGTTTCTTCGAGTCTTTGCAGCATTCGTATCCTGAGAGGAAAGTGTTTTATTCTGCACAATACTGATCCAATAACTACACAGTGAAAGAAAGGGCATAGTACCTTAATCTCCTCTCCTAAACAGCTTAACTAACTATAGAAGATGCAGTGCCTCGCATTCAATAACTACTCAGTGCTTTTACTTGTTCTAAGAATGCATTACAAAGAATGTCAATAAACTTTAATTAGCAATATATTTTAGTGGCAGTGCTACAGCTTGCTGCAATGAAACATTTCTCCCAAGAATTTCTAAAGGTTTCCTAAAGAAACCTTGACACTTAATAATGAAAGACATTTAGAGATTGTCATATAAGAGCATCCATTAGGGCAGTATATTCTTCTCACTCAGAAGTGGTAAGGTTACCTTGAACAAATAAGTCTCCTTTAAAATGTTCTTTGCTTTTCTGTTAAGAAAATGAACAATCATTGCCAAAAATCAGGTGCAGCTGACAAAGTTAAACATTTTCTTTCACCTTTTAATGACACCACAGCAATGGCCTTACTGTCCAAAAAATAGAAAAGTAGAAGGAAACTTGTGTATGTGTGTGCACGTGCATGCACACCTATGCTCATTTTGCAAACTAAATGTCATGTTCTTCAATGACCTCCATGATAATAAACTTGAAATTGTAGCTTCAAAATTCTACTGTATCTATACCTTTTGAAATAATTTTAATGATGCATTGCATATGATCCTTATGCATGGAAGTGCTGCTCCCAACATCTCTACAAAAACTTTGTGATGAGCTACCCTGAGGTGAAGTAAACTGTGGGCTGAAACTCTGTCAGTTTAGAAGACACGTAGAAATCTTTTACTATATATACATGAAAGATCTAAATACCATCTCTTTTTACAATAAATTAAACTGCTTTTCTTCTTCATATAGCTATACATATCTTCACTTTTCTGCTGTATCTTAACCCGAATTGAAAGTCATCAAGGACAAAGTATTACATCTACAAGTTTTCTTCTATCTATCTATCGCTCTATCTATCTATCGCTCTATATACAAGGGAGACTGAGAGGGGGAAGCATCTCCCCTACCTATATCTGTATCTGTATGTTTTCATTGCAGCATATATAAATCAAATGACTATATTAATAACTAATGTCAACATCACATAATAATACACGATTAATATAATAATTAGCATGCACAATTCAAAAGGTACATTTCATCCTCATTTGCATGTGAGTAATGCTCACAGTGTGGTGGTACAGCCTGTGTATTCAATACAGTATAGTTGTAGCCTCAAGCAATTTGTCATTTAACTATTTTTCATTCACTTTCTTTCCAATGTTTGTAACAACTCTTTGCTGCTTTTACACCTGAACAGATTTTGTAGAACTTTACTAAATTTTGCAATGAGATAAATACGCAAAATTACTCAAAGTCATTTTGGCCTGCAGATTATTTCTTTTTTTTCCCTCCCTTTTACTTCCAGAAATGCTATTTGCATATTTTGCAAAGTAAAACCAAAGCCTTGAGGCGAGTTCCACAACTGCAAGGGGATGCATATTACAAAAGAGGTGTTGGGTCAAGTTGTTCAAACTGAAAAACACTCCCTTTTTAGCCAGTCTGCTATGATAATAAATAATTACTTTCACTTAAACAGGAATAAACAAAGTATCACACAGAAATAATTTGGAGTTCCTCAAAGCTCTGACGTATGTGGCTCTTGTGGGGAAATGAGAATGGGAGAATTTAAAAGAGCAGGAAGAGTATCATGATGTTCTATGTGGTTAAATCAGATTAATCACCATCTAGTCCAGTGGAATCAAGACCCAAACAAACTCATTATTTTTAAGCTATGTAGTCTTCAGGTTTAGCAAATTTTCAAGCCTGGGATTAGTTTATGAGATGAATTGATTTTTAGTGTTATGATGTAAAAGCCATTCTAGTCTGCTAACTACCTGAAACAGTGAGATCAATTTTGAGAGTAAAACATCAATTACCTCACTTACTGAGACAGGATAAGCAGCAATTAAAAGGGTAAGGAATGCTTCTCTGCATTAGGTTACTTGTCTAGTTTTTCAGTATATCATAGCAATTGTTTTGATTTCTAATTGTGTCTAGAGACTTAAATTCAGGCCTTTTACATCTCTGTTATGCATATTCTGAGACAGAGCTGTGTCTTATTACTTAGATAAAAATTCCTAATGGGCCTCAAACAGGCACACACGATTAAAAATAATAATTCATTTCCATTGTGGAAACATACTGTTGCTTAAGAATTCTTACCTGGGCTCAATTACACTGTAATGTCAATCATGGACAAGTAAGTCTAAACTATGGCATTTCTGGTATCTAACACCCATCCTTACATAAAGAAGTAAATCTTGCAGGAACTAAGCACCTCTAGTTAAAATACAGCCTTTGCCTTGCATCTGCTGCATGGTATGAAGGTCTCCGAATTTCTAAAGTTTTGGAAGACCACGGGATAGTCCTGAAAGCCTAGAAACAACTTGGAAGTGGAGAACACAGATGGGAAACAGTGTGCTGCTCCCTAACACCAAGCAGTACAGACAAAACTGAAAACAGGTGACATACAACAAGAACTTCAGTCAAAATCCACAAAAGTTCAGAGACGGCAAAAATCATAGAATCATAGAATATAAAAATCATAAAATCATAGAAAATCTTACTGAAGTGACCACATAGGCAACCAGAAAGGTCTTGTTACATACCTAGTGCTGGTTACGAACAGGATGATAAAGACATTTGTTCATTAGATTTGCCAGATCAACAACAATGGAAAATTCTGCACAGAGTCTTCAACTTAATTATGCCCTGACAGCTTTCTGTAAGCCATTCCCCTCTCCTTCAGTTGCGGAGACCCTGATGTGGTAGGTTTTTAGGGACCTGAGCCTTCCACACAATCCAGGCACCTAAGGCTCTCAGAACCTGCAGCTGCCCAGCACCATCGCCAACGGACTGTGTTAGAGCTGGAGACCCCAAGTCACGAAGATTCTGTGGCTGTAGAGCAACCACAAGGGAAAGCTCCATCTATTTTTTAAAGGGTTATTAAAAAATTAGTTTAATTCTAAATAAAGACAAAATCTGTTTTGCAACATCAGAAATCTCCATAAAATTAATTTTTTTTTTCCTTTTCTTTTTTTCTTTTTCCTCAGTCTCAGCTCTCACTGTACCTCTGGTTCTTGATGAAGACAAGGGCCTCCTGTAAAAAAGGGAAAACCTCCTTCTAGAATCTAACTTTCACAAGTATGCGTACGTATGACAGGTTACAGATGCAGACTGGCAAGAGAAGCATATTTCTTGCTCAGTGTATGCTTTGCATTCTAGTAAGGTTCAATAATTTGTTAAAATGACTACACAGCACTCTTTAGTAAATAAAGCCAGACTTAAAATACATCATGGAGATGTTTTGTTTTTTCCCAAAGCCTTTCACTTGATTCCTGAAACACTGTAATTCATATGTGTACATTTAGCAGCCTGGAGACTTGTGAGTAAGAACACTGCAAAGAAGGAAAAAAAACAACCAACGAACCACCTTTCATCTGTCCAAGTCAGATATATATCAATAGTGAGAATTCTTTTTACCTGAAGGGAATAAAAAATACCTTGATCTTATGAAAACAACAATTTGCAGGCATCTATTAAACAGATTTTTTCATTTCCTGCATATTTTTATATTCATTCTCAGTTCTGTTTGATTCCTAGAGCTGAATCTACTGAGTAAGCAGTATTCTACCATACTTTATACTCTGCGTGTATGTGCGGTTTGCATTCTAAGATTTGGACCAACATTGATTTTATTTCTTCTTAGTATTTTATAGTTATTAGACTGCAATAAATTTTTCTTAAGTCAAGTCTGGATTTAAGTATGCAAGCCAGAATGAAAAGGTACTGAATCTTTACTATGCCATAAATTTAGGGTTTTTTTGTTTGGGGGGGGGGGGGGGGGGTTGTTGGTTTTTTGGTGGGTTTTTTTACCATTACAGTTAGCGGGGAGATAACTATATGCTTTGTTTATGTACCAACTCCTCTGAAAAACCAAGGGAGATTTTGCAACACTGGAAACAGACACGCGTTGCTGGTCTAGTCTTGCCTTGCACCTTACCAGCTGTTTTCTTTTTTATTTAGAGAGAACAGTGTTGCCACCATCTGTCTTTAGGAAAAAACGAATGAGAGGGGGAGAGCGAGAGGAAGAAGTTGGGGGGGGGGGGGGGGCGGGGAAGAGGGAGACAGACAGGGGAGAGAGAAAGAGAAGATTTTTCTCAACGGAGGTCAAAAGCATAAGCAAAATGGGGGTGGGGGTGGAAATCCAAGTCCATAAGCATTATAATGGAAAATGGATTGAGTAAAACATGAATAAACCAAGGAATGAGTTGTTCTGCATTTTAAATAGCTTTGCTATCATTATCTAAATATCCATCTCTGTGATAAGACAGACAAATTTGGCATTTCACAGGGGGTCACAGAGAATGGGGAAGGAGGATGAGAGTCACTTTTGGTTTTATTTGATAGTTCTGAACAGATTATAAAAGAAATATATCTATAATCTCTTCTTTCTGAGAAGAAAATAAATTCACCAGTTATCTGGGTATTAAAAAAAAAATTCTTAAATATTTCATACATTCTTGTTGTATGTGTCACGTTCCAGCTTCAGAAATGTCGAATGCCTTGCGGCCCACAGAACAGGAAAAGTACTATTCTTCATTACTAGGTTCTATAAAGTCTCTCTCTGCTGTTTGAAATTATTTTCTAAAAATAAAAAAGAATACTGCAGTCCATTTTCACTGCATTTTACTCCTTGTAGTGCCCAATAACCAAATTTCAAAACCTAATTTTTTCCTCTGTTGTTTAGAGGCAATGAGGAACGCATGAATAGTGCTTTGCCAGACGTGCTAGAAATTCCCCTTCCTACTTAGCTTTGGTCATCAGCTCTCACTAAGGTAGAAAACCTTAATTTTGATCAGGATAACACAGATTAAGTCTTCCTAAATGTAGTAAATGTTTTCTTGAATGAACTGTTAGCATCCTCTCACTTCCAACAAGAACTGAACTGATTTTATGTGGAATAGAAAATGCTGCATTCTAGTGGAGCTGGAATGATTTTAAGCCTCGTACTACATGCTTGATGTTTTGTCTTTTCTCCCTTAATGAGCACTCTCAACTTGCACATTAAAAAGCAGTCCAGTCCATTCTCAGTACATTTAGAGTAATCATCATTGCTGATGCACACTAGTGAACTAAATTTATGGGCTTACATGTTAGCTCACTCACATGCTTCAGAAGTCCACATCTAGGTCATTTGAGAAATGCCATATGCACGACTTCAATTAGACGGAAAAAAGAACACAGAACATTTAAAACATTAATATATTACTGTTGACAATCTTGACATGATTTCTCAGTGTTTACTGTACAAATTTCAAACAGGTGAAAGCTTTTCCTCATGACCACCAGTAAAATGTAGTCACATATATGTTGTAATACAGTATTATGATATACAATACCAGTGAAAAGAGATACCTTAACCACCTATATTCAGTTCTAAGAACATCCCAGAATATGAATTAATAGTACAGAAACCACAGAATATGAATTAATAGTACAGAAACCCTATAAATATGCAACATAACGTACTAGGATTAAGAATCAGAGCCTAGGTTTCCACATGAGAACAATTCTGTTGTTAAATAGCTAAAAAGTTGGACCACCCGTCAACAATCTGTCCCAATGGTACCCAGATGTACATGTCACTTTGCCTAGACTGTAAAAGAAACAAGCAGGTTGTCAGCACAACTGAAGATCATTTGGATGTCTTTTATTGCTCTGGAAATGTTAAAGAAAACCCTTTCTTTTCTTGCGTTCAAGAGTGTATTTAAGAGACAAATGTGGCAAATCATAGGAGGGAAAAGAAGAGGAAATATTCTGCTTTCCCTTTAATATCTAGATCATGTTAATTGATCCCAGTAGAGTCGCTCATTGCTAGACCATCTCAGTGAGCTCACCGATTTCTGTATTTGGATGATCTTGCTTCTGCTAATTACAGATGAAACAATACTTTGGGGGAGGGTAAAATTTATCTCTTTTCCTGGGGAAAAACATTAACACCTTCTTTTCAAGTACTTGCAAGTCTGTAAGACCTTCTAGGGTCACTGTCTGTGTTACAAGTTTTATTTCAAGAGCACAACATAGAAATTACCAAAGGCAATGCTACTGTGTATGGCAAGCAGAAGCAAAATATCTCGTCAGCGCAGTTCCATGAAACAACCAGATTCCCATGGAAGAAGCAGTTTCGAGGCATGTTTCTTCACCTCCCCAGTCCTATTTGCTAGGCGCTAAATTTTAGCTATATGTGAAAAACGAAAAAAACAAAGCAAAAATGGCATATAACACAGGCCTTAAGATACTTCAAATTGAGGTACCACAAATAAGAACATTCCATTATTAAGGAATGGTCTACAAAGATATACACACCTATTTAATTATATTAAGCTACTAGCAGCTTAATTTATTAATTACAATTAAAATATTAACTACTTAACAGTTAAGCATTTGTGTAAGTTCTTCTGTTATGAAGTTACTGTTTTGTTAACTTCATAGATGATTGGTGGCATCTAGCAACTTCTTTGAGAGAGCAAATGCATAAAAAAAAAGCATTGCTGTAGTCAGTCTGTTGGTTTAGGCTGATGCCTTTAGGCTGTCCATTACTACTTCAGTCTTAACAGAAAGTGTCTTCATTTTCCTTAATATTGAGGTGTTTTGACTTTTTGCCTCAAATAACTGCAGCATTCTAAAAAAGAGAGGGGAAAATATCTGAACTCTCACTTAGACTTTACAGAATTATTCATAGCAGCTTGCAAGTCTACTGGGATTACTCAAAACTTGAAAAGAAACCCAATATTTCTCTTCTAATATTGCATGTACAGCTTTCCAGCAATTATAAAACACACTGCTCAGTACTTTCTTTAACATAGGCTGGCTTGAAATTAATTGTCCTGGAAAGAAATAAGGTCTAGTAGATCTCATTTACTGCTGGAACATAACTTGAATACAATTTTTGTGTATTAAAATAATTCCCTAGTGGCAAAAAGAAACGAACAAAGACTTGGGGAAGGCAAGTGTTTGTTCCACAGCAGTTATTTACCATCACAGAGTTTGAGCTCTCCTTTTCTTTTCTTATTGCTTTTATGATGGGAGGTGTAAAGCTAACTGTTAACACTTCATGCAATCAAAAAAATGTTTAGAAAATATACACAACATTTCTCACAGAAACAGATGCTATTAAAATCTACTATGGTAGTATCACATTCACAACTTGGTCACCTTTTCTTGTTTTTTGGTTATACTGCAGTATTTTTAAAGGAAAAAATCTGAATAACGTTAATTCTATTTTCTTCTTACAGAGAAACAAAAAGATAGTCTTTCCTGTCAGCTCACTTAAGCAGCCTGAAAACAATTTTGGGACTTATTAATCACTTATTAATCTAGTTTTTAATTACATTTTTATATTGAAAACAAACACTTTGAAATGTTTAGAAGCTTTAGGATAAATTATCTCCTCAATTTCATCCCTGCATTCCCACTGTAACCATCTGAGGAATCTTGTTTCTTTTGTCATTTTATTCCCCACAGGTGTAATCAACTTTAGAGGGGAAGAAGAAAAGCCCTGTGCAAATACTGGCTGATAGAGTTTCCCGACAATACTGAGAAAATTACACTGCATTGAAAAGGAAATAGAAGATGTGACCTGAAGTCTTAAAATGTTGGCTTTTCTGCACTAGGGCATTAAACTGAGATGGCTGGGCAATTACTGATCACTCATGCCCACCCAGCTTCTGGAGCTGACTGCACCAGAATCAAAGATACTTAAGCAAGATGTATAGAACTCCTCATCTGTCACAGGAGTTCTAACCACTATACGTTAAACACATAGGAATGTGAATCTGTTTGTTTGTTTGCTGTTTGCTTAAATAATTGTCCCCAAGCCTCTCTGCCTCAGCAACTTCTTTAAAGAAAAAAACACAGCAAGAGTAGCAGTTATTTTGTTCACGAAAAAAACCTCTACATTTGCATGTAGAAATGGTGCCAGGTCCTATTGAAGAGTCTCAAGAACTATGTTGTGTCAAAACCTCAGTCCAATTTATACACAAATGTTTGTATCTGAAAAGTGGTAAATTTATATGGTTGAAACATAAAAATACCCATCCGGTACCGGAATTTAAGCAGTCAATGGTTTCCAGAAGGCAAAGCGGAATGATCTACAGATCGGTTTAGGTGCTTCCTCAGTGGTTAGGCAGCCATCCATTTCCCTTTCTGTAATCGCTCAAACCCACACATAAACAACAGTCCTTGTACTCCCTGCATGTTGAGCAACTCAGACCAGTCATTTATCTTCTGGGGGAAAAAAAAAAAAAAAAAAAATTGAGAAACACTGTTGACAAGGGATAAGGTGAAATAAACCGAGTCATGGCTCCACTGTTCCTCTAGATGTTCCCTTCCAAACACAGCAGAAAGAACCAGGCTCCCCAGGTGAGGCAATCATTTGGCCCCAGGGAGAGGGCAGGACTGAAGAGCACGTGTTTCTCCGTGAACCTCTGAGGTGCTCCTGCTTGCTCAGTGCAGGCTTGTAGCATCCTCCACACAAAGCTGTGTCTTAAAACAAAAGGTCAAGCCAATGGCAAAGTCAGGTCAAAATGACAATGGGTAGGCTCATATAGGTAAACTTAATAATAAAAATTAAGTATCATTATTAAAGTAATAGTAGAACAATCAATATTTTAAGGAACTAAGTCTTTCAGTTCTTATTAATGTGACAAACGCTGTATTTTGGAGAGGTTTTTGGTTGTTTTTGTAATAGGTAGATGACCACTGATTCCTAGCTTTAGCTGCAGGTCTGGTTGTAGTTTTATTACTATTTTCTAAAAATCTATTCTTCCCCCAATCAACATGTAACACTGAGCAGAATAAAATTAGTGACCATAGGCAAACATTTACAGAAGTTAACAAAATTTGAATTCTCTAAGGGTCTGTTAAGTATATTATTTTTTCCCCGTCAGGTCTTTAAGCCTGTATCAAGTCTAATTGATTTTCAGCACAGGAAACTAGTGGCTCTCAATTCAGCATATGGTCCTTTCTCCTTGTAGCCAACAGTGAGATGCCAGCTTATAAATTGTTAAGATGTTCACAGTTAACTAGATGTCTTGCACACATCTCAATACTCATAGTTTGCTTTGATTAAAATACAAAGTTTCACATTAATTTAAGGATTATCTTTTATACTGCAGACAAGTTGCAGTGTTTGACTGCCACTTAACTCAGTGTTTAATCAGGAAAACTACTGTGGCACTGGCCGATTAGGCTGGCTCAACTGCTGCCTGCTCAATTTTTCCCCATAATTGCAGGATATACTTTATTGTGACAGGGTCCCGAACAGTGGAATTCCAATATGCTATACATCAGGTTCTCCATTATTGGATTAGCTAGATGTGGTATCATTACCGCTGCACTTTCATGCCTATCATTGATCGCATCGTTCTTTCTATTTCACAATTAATGCAAGTCAGCTGGATTGATCAATCTTCTGATGAGTTTGGGCCACAGTCAATATATTCTTATGGCTCTGTGCTACTGATCTGTATGTTTTATAGCTGTGCCTAAGGATTTGTCATTCCGGCTACAGATTTTCTTGGGGTTTTTTTTTAGATACTTCTGCTCCCACCTTGCTGCCTAAACCACGAAGTGTTTATGAATTACTCATGTCGCATGAAAAAAAGAGGGAGCAAGGAATTCACTAAATTCATCATCAGAAAGAATTTTTTTTTAAATCAAGCTCTTGGTTGGTGCAGTAACAACCAGTCTGATAGCTGAATTTTGCACTTTAAAACACCTAGCTTCCAAGCAAATGCAGAGATTTCATAAGACTGCAGCTATTTTCATTCCTCATTTAGGCATGCCAGTATGTTCATGAAATGTGGAAATACGTTAATAACTTATTGTTAATATTTTGTTAACAGTGTGATACTTCTAATAATTTTTGAAAACTTACTCTTCTTCCAAGGGGTAGATAAATTTGCAGGAAAATCTCTCTCTACACTGGGAGGGAGAACAAAACGATGAGACATTGCGAGAAACAGTGAGCTACAATATTACAATATTTGCTTAATACCACTCTTCTGTTACCCTATGTCACAAGCGTAATTATCCATACATGAAAAATTCTCTACAGAGGTTAATATTGATTTACTGTCATTTGCTAATAAACCATAACCTATACACAAAAGTACAATGCTGTACAACTTCGGGGTTTTTTTTTGTTTGTTTGTTTTTTTAAATAAATGTCTTCTCTCTGGCTACTACAGAATGTACCCAGATCCATGCCTGTATTTTCTTTTCATGTCCACCAAAAAACCATTTCTATGTGTTTTTGAAAAAAAAAAAAAAAAACCCACAAGACCAAACAACCAAAACTTGAAAGGAGCAATGTTAATAGTGCACTCTTATGGTCCCATTTTCATTCACCTACATCCTAGCCTGATGTACATTATGAGAAGCCTCAATTAACAAAAGATGCCAAACTTAAATATAAGAAAATGAATGAACTGAAACTTGGACAAAGGGTAAAGAATTATAATGAATACATTCAGACACAGTTTGGACTTTCTGGACTAGTTTGCACATTACACAGAGAATGCCCTCATTAAATGAAGAATAATTGCTTTTTTTCATCACACTGTCTTGTCTAGTTGCCAATGCCAGTACTGATGCCAATTACAAGGTATTAGCAATGACAATTACACTGTGATTTTGTGGCAGTGATACCACATTTTGAAAATACCTTTTTTTTTCCCTTGAGGTGTCTAAATCTACAGGTAAAACCCACTCATATCATTAAAATCTCTTCCAATTAGAAAAGCAGAACAACCCCTGAAACAGTTTTCTGGTAAGCCCTGAAAATACTACTGATAAAAGAAGAAAAAGAAACACACTGACAGTCATAAATGCTCTGTTAAATATAAAATGTGTTTTATTCAAAGCAAGTAATGTTTCCTTAAACATACTTGCTTTGCAAGGAGCAGGCATTTTAGATCATCCATACATAATTCAGTTCCACTGAAAGTGCTCTGCCTAAACAATTTTCCATTACGTTTCTAGTAAATTTGGAATATAAAAGACAGAGCTTGTGCCTTAAACTGGGATAATATAATACAACACTGAACTGTTACATAGCTTTCAAAAATACTTTTAAAAACAAGGAGTAACCCTTTCCCACTGAAGTGTGGGTGCTTTTTCATCAGTACCAATCAGACAAGGATCACTGCCAGGAATCATTGTTTTTCTCCTTTAAGAATAACATGAACTGAGAAACATGCTCAATAATTTAAAGTCTATTTAAGTCTTAAATTAGTTCATGAATCTGTATTTAGTCTACCTACATATATAGCCTGGTTTTCAGAAATGCAGAGCACAGCAATTCTTAGCAAGTCACTGTACCTACATGTGCTCACATCTTTCAAAAATCAGGCCATTATATTTAGATAACTAATTATGGGTGCAAGATTTGAATGAACTCAAAATTTTACCCTAGATGAGCATATATTGCATCACAGCTATTTTGAAGTTGCTTTAAGATATGACACTCTATGGTAGATAGCTCATATTCAGGTAAAAGTGAAAAAAACCCCATTAATTATACATATTTTACAACTTAATAAGTTGGGTGCTTATAGAGAAAAAAATCCTACTTTATTTTCTGTTAAAAGGACTACAGTATTTATAGCTGCAAAGGGAAACAAATTAACATTCTATTTAATCCTATTACCAGAAGCTTTACACTATACACAGAAAGTTGTGTTACTTTTCAGTTTCAGGAAACTAAGCACTGAGATACCAAATAAAGACATTCCTGAAAATCAAGTAATAATGATGGCGTGTTTGTAAAGAAGAATTTTTCATATGTCAGACATCTTGGCTTTAACATATATTACATTATATTTCACAGGAAATTGGAGAGCAATCCCAAATTTTGCAATTAAAAGATTAAAAATGAAATTTTTCACGTTAACTCAAAGTCCATTGTTAGAGGAAAATATCTCTGCTATATAAAAAAAGCTACCTTTTAAAACTGAGGTGCTTTCTCCAAGTTTCTTATCATTTGTTTTTCATATCTTCAAGAGGGCATCAGCTGTTTTCTTTTTTCTATATATTCACCAAATGACTTAGTCAATGCTGGCCAAAATTTACATTAAAATGTTTTGGTTTTGACATTGGTGTAGCCTATTTTAGTCTCGTTAGACTTTCAAAAAGAATCTACTGGTTTTCTTAACTAATTCCTTTTGAAAGAAACTATAAGCTACATATGTCTATTGGTACTGCATAGATCTCTTCACGTGTACTTGCATAGAGCAGTGAAAGTTTATTAAAAGTCTCAGTGAGAACAATGAGAGGCCAAGCCCTCTTTGTAATCCGGACATGCAAATCACTGGTTTTAAGGTGGTCTTTAAAAACAGAGCGTGAATGCTAAAGCATGTGCCTTTCTCTCTCTTGCTCTCTATATTTTTGTGTATCACTTATGTAAGTGTATTTATATGTATATTTTCAGGAATATAGGAGGAAAAAAATCCAAAATACTAAACGTTTAGCTTTGCTGTGATTTATCGTCTTTGTCATGTGCTTGCCCATTTAACATCATTGCAGTCTTTGAGAAATCAGTAGAACAGTGGAGTGCATCAGGAATTTAGACGGATGTGAATTCAGTCATTTCCAAGAAAACATTGCACAGTTACACAAACTGAAATTCGGTTCTCAATTACTGTATCTGTAAACAAAACCAGTAATAAACATTTCCTATAGCCATAAATTTTAATTTATCTTTTACAATAGAATAAATTAACCATATATGTTTGCTTTCAAATTGTCTATGGAAATCATAGGAAAAGAATACTGCAGGCAAAAGAATTTGCATTATATATAAAAGAAACAACCCCCCAAGGCCTAATCTTGTGAGTTTTTCAGTCCTTGCATAGGTAAAATGCATAGTCAGAATGCACACACATGCAGTCAGTGACATGCGTGCAACTTAGATAATAGGATACGCAGTCTCACCTTCTGTTTCTACCTCCTGAAATAAATGTTTACCACTTTTCCAAAGGAAATGACTTACAAGTAATTTATGAGGTAATACACATAAATGCTCCAAGCATGGGAAAACACAGCTTTCAAATAATGCAGAGAAACTTATGTCTCTTAGGGCTTTAAAGGTATTGCCAGGTTTTCTTTTGCAGAGGTGTAGTATAAATACTATAAAATGCAGTAGAAAGCATTAGGTAATCTGTACTTCCTCCTGAATTATAGATGTAATCAAAATGAGCAAATACACAACATCAGTCTTCACCATGCTTGTCTTCCTATAGAATTTAAGCTGAAGCTCCAGTTTTTGTGTTGCCTGGGTTTTATGCTCTCTCCATTGTTTACCTAAGAGATTCTGAGTTTCATAACATATCATAACACATCATAAAAAAAGGTATAAACCTGGATGTTTCTCTCAAAAGGCATATATCGAGTTTCTACCACCAGCAGCACCACAAATAGTTTTTGATTCCGGCTTAAATTTACATTTCATTGCTTATGTTTCAACACCACCTTTAATATTTACTTAACATCTTTCTAAAGACAGAGCCGGTGTCATTAAATCAGAAAGCAGAATTCTGTTACAGAAATCTTCACCATTACAGCTTAACCTAAAACTGCTAATGTAGGCTTTTCTTTCGTCTGATTTTGCAGACAGAAAAGCAGTTTCCTGTGGCTCACTGATCCTGACAATACCCTTAGACCAATTCCCATGATTCCTTCATCATGGGCAGATATCATTTCAACAGATGTCAAGAACAGCTAAGTGCACTTAGGCCTATTTGTTAAATTCCTAGGGGGAGGTAGATTGGCGAAATTCATCCTGTAATTAAACCGCATATTTCTTTCAAGCTGCCTCTTCCCTCTTCCCTTCATAATCCCTCTGCCTCACATCAAATCATTTAGGCACTTATTGGCTACAATCAATACAATATGAGATACATTAATTTAGTCCCTAGGAGATTTGCTGGGAATAGGTGGTATTGCTCCGCAAGCATTCCGAAATGTTCATGCAAGCGTGCTATCAACTGTAGCAATATAGCACTTATAGTCAGCACAGGCAGATTTATGACAATTCCATACTGTGTGCCCACAGCTCTGGTCTGCAGCCAAACATACATAAATTGGATTGAAACGGGAAACACTAAATATATTACCTAATGCACACGAATGCTAAGTAGCGCAAATCACTGTGAAGAGCTGGAATGGTTGCACAGAATCTGAACAATTAAGCTTGAGCTTTCCATATGTTCAAATACCCCTTGTGCCTCACTATGGAGAGTGAAATTAGGATTGGAAGGAAGCATTAACGAGGGTTCTCATTTACAGATATGGACTTCAAAGTAACATCTTTCACTTATATTTATATCTTGCCTTTTAGCTTGCACATCCTCCCATTAGTGAATTGCTAGGATTTGTTTTTGTCTTCGGAGAATAAGGCAGCATGAAGCTATCCATTTTTTGTAGAAAGAGGATATAAAAAGAATTCTGAAATTAGGCTATGTTTCATTTTTAAGGATATACTATTGCATTTTTTAATTATAAACAAATACATAAACCAAGTCCCTAACATGTAACTGAAACTGAGGACTTAGAAATGTCAACAAAAAACATTTTAAATGCTTCATAAATCCTAAGCATGCAACTCATTGGGAAGCTATCAACATGTACACCAAACAATGTGTCATTTGCAATCAAAATTATATTTGTAACAGTAATGATAACTAAAATTGGTACACACACAGATTACTAATGTGTTAGGCTAACTTGGGAAGTGAGAAAAAATGTAACATCCAAGCCTTAATTGGATTATTTTGCTGTAACTGCAAAAACATAATCTACCAGAGAAACAAAAGTTCTGTGTACTATTATGTGTATTTCATTCTTAAAGTAGTGAACTAATTAGAAAGACTTTATCTCCACTCTAAAATGAATATAATTTATAATTTTTCTGATTAACAACTTCTAGTTTATATTGTGTTGTACTGTCTGTTTTGAGCCCGTTTCCTGCGAAAGCATGATGAACACCATTGTCTTCGGGGTGTGGTTCCAGTTTTTGCGGACACCGAGTAGGAGAGGACTGCACGTGAGCAACTGCAGGCAGAAAGAAATGAAGTAATGAAGCTGTGGGAAAGACTGAGCTCACTCAGCAGCACAGGGGTTTCAGATGGGCAGCAGACTCTGCCATGGCCCTGTCTCTGGACGCTCTCATTAATTTGGATTCCAAAGATTTATTCCATGCATTTTGCTCCCATTCCTAATATACTCGCATGGTTTCATGTATTTAAGATTTGAAAGGCCCATTCCCTTTACTTCCTTTTTTATTTCTATTTTACATTTTTTTTTTGTTTAGGGGTGTGAGCTATTGCTTTATTACCTAAATGGAGTGGGAAAGGCTGTTGTACTTCACAGGTTCTCCCGTGACCTATAAGATATTATGATTAAAACAGTCACAATGCATACAGGAATCTTTTCAACTGCAGAAAAAAAAGTTATAGATACCAAGAGGTCATAATTCTGTAATGCAGTGAAGCTAGTAAACTCTAGAAGAAAATAAAAAAAAAAAACCCCACACTTCAAGGATTTTATAAGGGATTTGCATTCCTTTAAAACACATTATTTCTCTTTGACTAAAGCTACTTTCTAGTTTAAATTGGTAACATCAATTACAGTTTCAGCACAAAAAAAAAATGGAGAAAACATGACCATTCATTTTATAACCAATAACCCTTCAGGTTTACAAGGTTAATTTGAACAGAGTCTCGTCTTTCTAATTGGAGAAGAAAGTCTGAACCATTGCCATTTATACTGGTGACTATTTCATGAACTTAAAACTATTTCCCAGAAATTCGCTTTGGACTTCGTACCATTTCCTCTTCAGGAACTGCTTAACCAGAGGATATTTATCTTTTAGCACCACAACTTCATAAAGGAGTCAGCCGCCTTCTTGACTCACCCTGCGCCTGAGCCTCCTTAGAGTGTAACCCGCAGCCAAAGGGGCAGCTACTGATTATTCCAGTTGAAACGCACAGGTTTGGCACGGGGGGGTTGGCACTGTTTGAAAGGCATGATCTATTCCTCGTTCATCTCTTAAAACCAAACTGTTTCATGGACATTACTCTCATAAATGCTCTCCACTGTCCCGTCGGGATCAGGTAGGAGCATGGATTATATTCCGATGAGTGAGAATCACAGTGCAACACAAAATAAAACATGTGAATGGACTTCTCTATCCTTCTCGCACTAAGCGGGTGACTTGGGGGAGGGTGGGGGGCGAGGGGGGGGGGAAGAAGCAACATTCTATTTAGGGGACCAATTTGTTGTTCCCTGGGTGAACTTGAAAAAATCTTTGACTTGGGGACTTGCATTTCTTTCAGAACTAACTGAAAGGATAGTCATCTCAAAACAGATTATATTTCCTCCTTTAGAGTGCTTGAATAAGTTTTTACTGACACGAATACAGCTTGAACACGCTACATTAATGTACAAGCAGCCTTCTGATTTCTCAAAAAATTTGGAGGAAAGAAAGAAAAAAATCTCTTACCTAAAAAAACCCCACTGAAAAAAGGAATACAGCGCATACTTTCAACATGGAAATATACTGCCTTAACCTCATGCCCCTGAGATCTGCAATGAAGCATTCTAGAAATTAAGAAATTAATAGGAAAAATATGTTATCATCCAGCAAATACTTTTATTACACTTTAATTCATTAGAAATATTTTCAAATTCTCCCTGGGGAAAAAGTACAGTTTAAAATTGCTTACATCTTTCTTAAAAGCTGAAGTAAGCTTTTCTGTTTCATCTTTTATAATCTTATTTTAAAAGTTTGCAAAAACTACTGACTTTGCACTGCAGACAGATAATTATTCCAAATGTCTTTTTCTGGTATTTTTCTAGGCATACATAAATTGTTGTCTACCTTTTTTACATTTTACTTCTGGATGCCATGAAATTTGCAAACAGGAAAAAAATTCAACACAAGAAAAAACACACTGGATACACCTGGTTAATGACGATAATTAGGCTACTACTAATTCATATAGCTGTTACTGCAGGCTGGGTAGGTAAATGACTAAGGCAAATAGCTTCAGATCAAAAATAATTAGTCTCAGTTTTTTAATATTACTTTTAGGACAACAGCTTCATTCCATCTGCCTTTTTTTTCTTTTCCCCCCTCCAGGTAGTCATTTCATAATTACTGGAGTAGCAACCGAGATAACTCTTCCATTTAAAGGAAACTCCTGCTTTCACATTTCTCCTCTTTGAACTGTTCCTAGTTTTAGATTTCCTGATTTGTAGGATGGCAAAGGAGGTATAAGTATTCCCCTGAATGCTCTCCCAGTCTATGATAGTTTGTCGTTTTGAAACTTCTTGGTACATTTTTGTGTTTAATATTTTCTGATGGATTTCTTTTCCATGACATTCTAGAGTCTTTCCTTGGACCCAAGTAAATGTATAGCATTTGCAACATCCTGTTGCAAGAATGTCTACATCTGTATATACATTGTAGGAAGTATTGCTGCCTTTTGTTCTTTCTGAACCTGACACCTGTTAACATTATTTCATGTTCTTTATTGGCAGTGGAAAGACCAAAGGGGAACCCCCCCCCCCCCAACAGCCATAAAACCCAAATCAATTTTTCTCCATCTTTTCCTTATTAACCCATGATTTTATAGACCTCTTTCATATTTCCCATCATCTTTTCTTTTTCAGGTTGTTTCTGTTTCTACTCAGCTCATGTTCATCATTTTACATGTGAAGTTTGGTTTGCCTTTTTCTCATGCTTCAATTTAAATTTATTTATGTCAAGTTCCACCAGTTTCTTGGTCTCACAAAGCCCTTCTGCAATTTTTTAGTTGATCCTTAAGTATTCTAAACAACTTAGCTGTTCAGGAATCCTTGTCACTAATGACCTCTCTTTCAATGAATACATTGAAGTGCATGGATCCCAGTAGATAACCGTGTACCACTGACCATCAACTGTTTTCTCCTTTTCATCTTTGACCATTATTTTTGTCGGCGCAAGGACCTTCTACTTGGTCACAAGGCTTCATAGTTTTAGAGACTTTCGTGAGGGACTTTACCAAATGCCTTTTGGAAACCCAGGCAGACTATATCATCATGGATCTTCCTTGTCTACCATTTCAAGCAGCGCTAATAGCTTTGAGAGTCATAATCTTCCTTTAAAAAAACCCAAAACATTCTGATCCTTCACCTGTATGTCGTATTTAACAATGTTTTCATTAATTCTATTCCTTACTACACTTTCTACTAAAAATCAGCAGCACAAAAAGGGCTGATATTGCAAGTAGGAAAGGTAGAAGTACGTTTCTGGAAGTGGAAATATTTAGGTGAACATGCTAACACTGAGCTTCTTTGTCTCTCATTTACTTTATGCCTGTCATCTTCATTTGCTCACACTTCTTCACCTTTTGTTTGGGATAAAAACTATTAGCAGAAGCAGAGATGGCAGAACAAGGACTAAATTATTTCTTGCTTCTAGCAACAGATGGCAGAGGCATGAGAAAATGGAGATGACAGGACTTATATTTTTATCTTCTGGGGAACCTCATTTTTTTAGAATTAACCTGCTTTTGTCTCAATCCAGACCCTGTACCACAAGAAAACATTCTTCCTATCACTGTTCTGTACTCTTTTCATAGCTTGTGGTATGCAATATAGCATCTGTAAGACACTTATTAAGGTGTTTTACACTAAAAAGATATACAACATACAAGCAAAGGCAACTAACCAGAGTCAAATGGATAACTTGAATTCTAAGATACTTACTTGCCTTATTTTACTCAGCACCTTTGCTTTCTTTTTATTATGTTACTGCTAGTGTGAAAGTTGCTCATTATGAATGAGGACATTTATTCACCAAAAATTGCCCCAGAACTATATGAAAAAGACAAAAAAGAGTCATAACACATCAAGGACTCTCAGAGATTATTAACTTTCAGTCATTATTATGCATAACTGTATTTCCGTAGGTTAGCATAGGGGGAAAAAATTTTGTCTCAAACTAAGACAGGCAGTCAGTAAATGTAATAGAAAATAAGTGAATAATAAGAAAAATATTGCAAAACACTAAAGTGAAATGTGATCAAAAAAGCAAAAGTACTGAGAAATATAAGAGTTTTCTGTGAACTCTTGTTTTGTTTCAATTCAATTATCTTCTCTTCCAATAATCAGGTATAACAATAACTTGCCTCTTTATAATAATTACATACTAACTGTGTGTTTGGAATAGCCTGAAGGCTCAGATTTGGTTACACCTGCAGACTGAATTATTTTATAAGTATTATAAAAGCAAATGAAGGAAAACTAGGAAAATACGATTAGCATTATATAAAGCAACACTGCTCTCCAATGCCTCATTAGGAAAATTAATAGTTTTCTCTTTAAAACAAGAAAGTATGAAGTTAAGAAAGATACATCTCAGACTACTACAGGCAACAGGTTTTTTGCTCCTGTATATTTTTATCCTAATGCTTCATTCCATTATAAAGGTGAGAATATACTGTCTGTTTACTGTCTTTTCGTGAAAACTGCTCAGACTTTTTTTTTTTCTAGACACTAGTTAGAAATCTTGGCTGGTAAACAGTAAGCCATTCTCAGCTCTACCTACAAGGCTATCTCATACAATCATAGCCACTATTCTTTCGCCTATAATCATATAACCTAAATAATACGTCAACTTTATGTTTCGGAAAGCCTGAATTCAGTCTTAATTTTACCAAAACTCATTATTTAATATTTTGAAGCTGCATATTTATTTTGCATATTTATGTAAGGTCGCCTTCTACAGAGAGAAGTAGAAATTCTCATCCTTGTTAATGCAGCACCTGTCCACACTGCACAATGCAGCACGCAGACAGACAGACACAGACTAGTTCTAAACTGTCTTTGCTGTCTTTGTAGTGCAATGAAGTTCACAGAGATACTTATCAGGGTTTTTAAATCATGGATTGGTGCCTAGGCAGTTAGCCTGGCTTAAAATGATCATTGTTCCCCATCTTTTGTTATTTCAAGAAAACCCTTGCCCTCTTTAAAAGACTTAACGCTCTGTTGGCTCTTGCAAGATTACTCCCTCTTTTCACTTTTTGACATTAGTTTCCTTTCTTTATACTTCTCTGTAATCATTCACTCTGCTCCCCTCTAGTTTCTCCCATCTTAAGACAAAGAACTAAGACAAAGATCAAATATTCTGCTTGCTGCATTTCTATGTTCCATATTTCTTTAAACTTGCTGAATGCAGTGTTTACGATCATATCATGGAATTTCCCTTCAACAGTTCCCATTCTGTTCACCCATGCAATCCATCTGTTTAAGGAAATGTGGTTGACAAAGCCTTCTAATGAATGTTTTCTAAGCCAAGGCTAAAAGCTAGTACTTCATGTTCATACTCATCTTATCTGTAAACCACTTTCTATAACATCAGCCAGACAGCTGATCATAATTCCTCATGTAATTACCCTTTCTCATTATCTATGTCATCATCTTGTCTACCATCAGCTTTTTTTAGGTGTTCTAAGAGGTGCCCGTCCTTGCTTTCCCGCTCTTTTTCCTACACATCTTATCTTTGGCCATTTATCAACTACAAAGACATTTTCATATGACTCATAGGGTCATGTCTCTAATTTACATATTTGAACTAAATCTTAACTTGTCTTTGTCAAGTCTCCTCATGGATATCTAACAATTGCTTCAAGTTCAAAACAAACTTTATTTTTTCCTGTTGCCCACTGGCTTCCAGGCCCTCCTTTTTTGACCCTCCATAGATTTATCATCTTGAACTCCTGGCAAAACTTCCAGATATTTTCTGTGTAACATTTCTAAGATCTAGTACTTCATATCCACTCAGAGAACTTAAACTCTCATGCAACACTTCATCACACCATTTATACAAGTAACATTTTCTTCCACCTTCGCTGTTTTTCTCTACTCACAACTTTCTAGATTGCTGCTGCAAACCTAATTGTGTGAAATTGCTAGTTAGACCATTTCAGCCATCTTTTTACATCTTCCCTCTCTGTCCCCTCAGACAGTCCTACCTCCTTCCACGTGTCTCATGAAAAGAAGTATCAGCTTTCCACCTTCAAACAGCCATTGTTTATTTCTAGCATTTACAGATATATGCTTTTTTGCTTTTCTTTCATGCTGCTCCTTACATTTGCTGAGCTGTTTCATTTTCCCCCCTCCTGAATCTCTCTTTGCTTCACTTTGCTGTGGTGGCTACCAAAACGTGACAAACTGGTACCCTGAATTGGTGTTAGGTATTATGATGCTTTACTATTTCCTTGTATTCTCTCCTTCCAGGTGTCTTCAAAATGGAATTCTTTGAGCAAAGGTCATATTTTAATTTTGGCCTTTTCAGCACATATTACAAGGGGTCTTTAACACATGGCTAGATATCCTGAGCTCTATAGTCAAACCAATAAGTGGAGAGTAATAACAATAAATTACCAAACAATATAAGGACCATAGACTCAAAAGTTAAACAACTAAAATTTAACGTAATTAATATTCATTAAGATACTTTTCAGTATTTGTGTAGGTTGTAAACTAAAGCACTCTTTATTCCTTGAAAAAGGGATATAACATGTACCACTGAAGTCATGGTGAAAGGTTATTATATAGAATCATAGAATCGTATAGGTTGGAAAAGACCTTTAAGATCATCCAGTCCAACCAGTAACCTAACATTACCAAGTCCACCACTAAACCAATCAAGGGCAGAGTAGTAAATTCGTGTTTCCTGGCTTGGTGGCTGCATTATTTATAATGAAAGTGAAAACTAGGAATCATTAAGATTGGAAAGGACCTCTAAGATCATCAGTCCAACCATCAACCCAACACCACCATGCCCACTAATCCGTGTCCCAAAGTGCCACGTCTACCCGGTTTTTGAACACTCCCAGGGATGGTGACTTCACCACCTCACTGGGCAGCCTGTTCCAATTCTTGACCACCCTTTCCATGAAGAAAGTTTTCCTAATATCCAAACTAAACCTCCCCTGATGCAGCTTGAGCCCATTTCCTCTCATCCTATTGCTTGTTAGTGGGGAGAAGAGACCAACACCCACCTCACTACACCCTCCTTTCAGGTAGTTGTAGAGAGCGATAAGGTCTCCCCTCAGCCTCCTCTTCTCCACACTAAACAACCCCAGTTGCCTCAACTGCTCTTCATAAAACCTGTGCTCCAGACCCTTCACCAGCCTTGTTGCCCTTCTCTGGACATGCTCCAACAACTCAATGTCTTTCTTGTATTGGGGGCCCCAAAACTGGACACAGTATTCCAGGTGCGGCCTCACCAGTGCCGAGTACAGGGCCACAATCACCTCCCTGCTCCTGCTGGCCACACTGTTCCTGATACAAGCCAGGATGCTGTTGGCCTTCTTGGCCACCTGGGCACACTGCTGGCTCATGTTCAGCCGGCTGTCAACCAGCACCCCCAGGTCCCTTTCAGCCAGGCAGCTTTCCAGCCACTCTTCCCCAAGCCTGTAGCGTTGCATGGGGTTGTTGCGATCAAAGTGCAGGACCCGGCACTTGGCCTTGTTGAACCTCATACAGCTGGCCTCGGCCCATCAGTCCAGCATGTCCAGGTCCCTCTGCAGGGCCATCCTACCCTCCAGCAGATTGACACTCCCACCCAACTTGGTGTCATCTGCAAACTTACTGAGGGCACACTCAATCCCCTCATCCAGATCATCGATAAAGGTATTAAACAAGACTGGCCCCAAAACGGAGCCCTGGGGAACACTGCTTGTGACCGGCCGCCAACTGGACTTAACTCCATTCACCACTACTCTCTGGGCTCAGCCACCCAACCAGTTTTTTACCCAGCGAAGGGTACGCCCGTCCAAGCTAAGGGCTGCCAGCTTCCTAAGGAGAATATTATGGGAGACTGTGTCAAAGGCTTTGCTGAAGTCCAGGTAGATGATGTCCATAGCCTTTCCTTCATCTACCAGGCAGGTCACCAGGTCACAGAAGGAGATCAGGTTGGTCAAGCAGGACTTCCCTTTCGTGAACCCATGCTGGCTGGGCCCGATCCCCTGGTTGACCTGCACATGCCTGTTGAGCTCACTCAATATGAATCGCTCCATAATCTTTCCCGGCACCGAGGTCAGGCTGACAGGCCTGTAGTTCCCCGGGTCCTTCTTGTAGATGGACATCACATTGGCAAGCCTCCAGTCATCTGGGACCTCCCCTGTTAACCAAGACTGCTGACAGATGAAGGAGACTGGCTTGATAAGCTTCTCTGCCAGGTCCCTCAGTACTCTCAGGTGGATCCCAACCAGCCCCATAGACTTGTGAGTGTCCAGGTGGCATAGCAGGTCATTAACTGCTTCCTCCTGGATTATGGGGGCTCCATTCTGCTCCCCATCCCTGTCTTCTTGCTCAGGGGGCTGAGTACGCTGGGGGTGACTGGTCGGCCTATTAAATCCTGAGGCAAAGAAGGCATTAAGTACCTCAGCCTTTTCCTCATCCTTGGTGATAATGTTCCCCCCAGATCCAGCAAAGGATGGAGATTCTCCTTGGCTCTCCTTTTATTGTTGATGTACTTGTAAAAACATTTTTTATTATCTTTTACAACAGTGGCCAGATTGAGTTCTTGCTGGGCTTTTGCTTTTCTAATTTCCTCCCTGCATGACCTAACAAGATCCCTGTACTCTTCCTGAGTTGCCCGCCCCTTCTTCCAAAGGTGGTAGACTCTCCTTTTTTCCCTGAGTCCCAGCAAATCTCCCTGTTCAGCCAGGCCGGTCGTCTTCCCCGCCGATTGGTCTAGTAAGCCCTTTTTTACATATAGAAAAAAACCATTAATTGGCACTTTGTCAAGTATTTGTTTCTACTCCGCCCTTTCCTGACATTTGCACCTTTTCTCTTTTCCCCTCTTATTTCCTATTCTTAAACTCTTGAAATGATTTAGGCTCTTCTCCCCACAGCTGAAAACCTGATACCTATTACTTTGCTTGCAATGCTGAGGCTTTTGGGAATATTGGAAAAAAAAGCAGAAATGTGTTATACCCTAAAAGCTTTAAATGTTATAGGCAAGATCATTTGTATCATTTTGTTGGCATGCTGACTCTTATCCTTTCTGTAATGTATTGTTTTGTCAGTTTCTAAATTATTGATTTTAATCAATCACACCATGCAGTCGTACAATCAATCAAAAGGTACAAGAGAAAAAAGGTATCTCTTAATCATTATTAGTTCTTTGTTCAAAAGAACTCTGGTTTAACTTTTGATCTATATACTTCTGACAATGTAAAATCTATTTATTCGAGTTTAAGCCTAATCAGTGCTTTGTCTGGTAATTAGACAAACAGGATGACAGCATTACTGGATAAGTTATAATGTTTTCCACAAGACAGTAAAATCACCTTGCTGAGAATGATGTAGTGGACAGAGATCACCAATATCCAAATTATACTTAAAAAGAGATCTTGGTGTGCTTATGTGTCTAAGCCCAGCTGCTGGAGGGATCCACCTTGTACATACATACATATATACACACACATTCTCACTACTGAACTTCCATACTGTCCATCCAGATTGGGGAGCAGGATGAGGCCATTGGTGCTATGTTCATTTGGGTGCTCTGAGTATCCGTCTGTGATCTGTGTAGCCGACTGTATATATAAGCATAAATACATACGCATGTAGTCTGTGTGTGCGCCTGTTGGAATAAATCATCAGCCTCACTACTGGTTGGACTTGGGGATATGGTGTGGCAACAGCCTCACCTCTTGGGTTTTTGGCTCTGGCATGATATATTTTACTTTAACAGTTTATATCAAGTTTTATTTTACAAAATAAAATAATCAAATATAGATAAATATAAATATGTGCAAAACATACGTATAATACATCCTACTTTTACTCTCTTAAGACAAATACCTTTACTTTTAAAAAAAAAAAATCCCTTTTCTTGTTACCATGCCTAACTTCTTACTTATGGAGGTAACAATATATCAAATTCATCTTTATGTACAAACATTACCTGTTACCCTTGCTTAAGAGAAGTGAAACTATGGAACAGTATGAGCACACACAGCACGCACCAGATTTATTAATGAGGGAAAGGGTTCTCCAACCAAATGGAACAGTGACCTAGCTACAGAGAAACTCGGGGGTATTGTGCTGCTGTGATTTTTCTTGGCTGACATGTCTATTCCAATAGTCAGACACAGAAAGCCATTTAACCCTGATCTATGGAAAGAGCCTGTCAGCCAGGGCTTGACGCACCTGAAAGCCAACAGAATCAGAAGAAAAAAAAAATCAGTCTGTTTGGGCAGTAGTGTAATCATGATCCTGTTCAACAAAAATGAAAGAGAGTTTGATAGTGTTGTTTTGATTTTTGCATGATGTTAATTTTAAAGCTATACCTTCCCTGTAAAGGCAAGATCTGTGGCTTTCCTGGCCTTAGGCATTTTGTTAGTCTTATTCAGGCTAGGACAGAAAGATTAAACAATTTATATCTAATCCACCAATTCCCAGTAAAACTGCTCTTCATTACCTTTGCAAATTAACAATAGCATAGGGAATCTCTCCCTGCAGCTGACATTAGGTTTATGATAAAGGCTAGTTTGCTCTGAGTTCTTTCAGGACACCAAAACTTTGTTTGTTAAGAAAACTTAAACTTTGGGGGCAAGTTGGAACCCTAATAAAGTTGGTGGTAGTTTCTGTTATTAACTGAAGCGTATTAACCGCATTATGTCCTAGGATTACATGATTAAAAGAGCCACTGTCAACTGCCTCCTGCTGTGGAGGACTTAAGACTTTGACGACAGCTGGTTCCTACAATGTCTTTGGGAACATAAACTCATTTTATGACTAACAGAGGGAGGATTTTTTAAAACATGACTGTATTATTGTAAAATTGTGCTAGTATCAGGTAGTCATGAAAATGTAATTTTAAAGGTATACTACCACTTTAAATTTTTTTCTGTCACTGTGTACTACTGAGTTATGTTTCATGTCTTAAGGTATAACAAAAATAAATGCTTGAAAACAGGGTTAAATACCTGCAGGATATAACTTTATAGCATTAGCTCTGATTATAAACATAAAGGTAACTGATGCATCGTGATAGAACTTTCTTATGACCCAGGCTAAGACTGTAAAATGTAAAGCTTCATACTGTGCTCACCGTGTTCAGTTAAAAGCAGAAAAAATAGTGTTGCATTTTCACTACCATCAGCAGAACTGCCATCCTTTCTCACGGGGTTTTCTAATCCGTTCTGGCACCTGAGGCATTTGAACAGTTGGTGGGAAGAACTGAAACTGCAATGAAGGGAGTCTCATTTATTTACAGTCCAATCAGTCACAAAATCTGCCAATTCATTTTATGGCGTATACTGTGAAAATTTGTTATTTAATAAGAGCCTTAAAAAAAAATCTATTGGTCCAGTAGAGTAGCTTGACTTGAATTAGAAAGGAATGAGTAACACAGTATGTGGTGTCATTAAGCTTGTAGTGAGGTAGCCCAGCATATACTTAAAATGCCCTTTGTGTGTTTCAATCAAGCATAACATTTGTTCAGCCAGCAAGCTGCTCTATTTCAATATTTTTTCTATGTATTTTTTAATGTGACTACTATATATTTATAGAACTATGTACACATGTATGTGTATTAGCTGCTAAAAGAGTTAGGCAATAAAAGACTAGTCTTAGGTTAGAAAAGCTTTCTATTTCAAATATTTCCAGCTCAAACTGCTAGCTATTTCAAAACTTTTCAGGTATCAGTTCTTAAAATTGACAAGATATAAATTAATTTAAAAAACCCAACACATTTTATCCCGTCAGTTCCCAGGTAATGAAATTCACAACCACCCAAAACAGGTCAACTCACAAAACACCTTTTTTACTTTATAGCTAGATGACTTAGGGGAAAAAAAAATACACTATAGGGACTGTGGACCCCATAATCATGACTGTGTCATGTGACACACATGCTAACTTACAGCTACTAACTCTTCACTCTCCTCCCTAATATGGCTTGGTTAGCTTGTGCTCTAAAAAAGGCAATTTCTCTATCTTATAGACCTGTCACACACTAAGCCAATAACTGAGAAAAAGTTAACTTACACTAAAAGAAAATATTGGGATGTCTCAAGGTATGTTTTCTACTTGTATCCAGCCCTGTTGACTCATGCTGCAGAAATCAAAACTGCAGTATGTCTGTACCTCTGAAAAACACAATAAAGTGAGAGGGAGCTGGGCCATTCATCTTAGCTACATGTAACAGCAGCAGCAGTGGTCTTGCACCATCACCAAATCCACACCTCGATTTGCTGCTGATCCTCACAAAGCATAACCTCACCTGGGTTGGCTACACTGCTAGCTGATTTCTGCTTCAGAGAACAGCAAAGCTTCAGTATAACTTTGCACTTTGCAAAATGTCACACAGCATCAGTTATGTAGTGAGATGAGTTGACTAATGACTGCATTTACAGCTGAGGACTATGTTTTAAAGTTGCACTCTAATTTTTTTATTATATTTTTATGTTACAAACATATACAATTTAAAACTTTGCAATTATTTATTCTACTAACAAAATTAAAACATGCAAAATAAACCTCAGACAGGCTTGTGAGTTTCGTAAGTTTTTTCTTTTTTTTTTCCCCTTTATGTCTAATGCATTCTCTTTAGTTCCTTACTTTTTATAGCAGCAGTTTGATATAATAAACCATAGTTCGTAAAAACCATTAAGAGTAAGCTTGCTAGTAGCAATCCTATTAAGTTACCTCATCAAGTGATGTGCTGTAATGTTTTCACATCAACTTTCTTTAGCTTTTACATTGTAGCATTCATAAATGTCTTAGATTCCAAAAGTTTAAAAGTATTTTGTTGAAATTATGAGCAACAATTTCTTAATGGAGGACAGAAAGGCAGAAGCAATGTAAAAAAACCAAGTTCAGTTACAGAAGTACCTTTGAAAAATCAGTTAATGCTAGCAATATTGTAACAACATTAATTAAAGAAGGGTTGGAGTTCCTAATATGGTGCAGAGGAATAAGTTTACAGTCTAGTGTGAGATTCTCACAACTGAGAGTGAGAATCCCGAACCTCAGTTCTGTTAATTCACTGCTGTTAAGGTGAATTAACATTCCTTCATTTGCCTGGGAGTATGGCATTTGCATTGCGATAGCCTCCTCCGTGGTCCCTCTGTGCAGAGAAGGGTTAGTGGAATGCTTCTCACTGGCAACTACAAGCCCAAACTCAACGTACTTCATTACGTTCATCAGAGTTATCACATGATTCAAGGTTTCAAATAAGCGTAACTGAAAAATGCTGAGAAGTAGTATTCACCCAAAAACTGAACTCAGGATAAAACAATATTTATGAGACATATCAGGCAACATCTTATTTTTTCAAAGTTCACGTGGCTAATAGCTGTATAGCTACTTTATTTCTTACAGTACACTAAGTTAGGAACAAGTATGCTTACTAAAATGTGTTTGGCTTATTACACTATGACATTGCCAATTACAATGAGTATCAAATGATTAATAAAAATTGAATGGTAAATTTATCTTTTCTCAACCATCTCCTCAAAAAGCAAGATGCAATGTCCTTTGCCAAACATATCACCATTTCATAATTTTCAATCAGATTACATGCTAGCCTTCAATCTAGTAATATTTCTCTTTCAATATGCTTCAGGATATATATTCTTCCTTTTTTCTTCTGCATGGCAAGTACCCAATACTTCTGATTCTTACTAAATAAAGCCACAGCATGAACTTCTTGTACATATTACTTTTCCACAAAGCCCCATACTTCCTTTTACTTCTATACCAAATCTGAAATATTTTGATCCTTGCAGGTTTATCTTTCTCTCTTCATCGTAATCAGGGCTTTTAATATGAAGTAATCAGATTGCCGGAATTCCTAGCCAGGTAAGGGTAGTGTGCCTGCAAAGCTACAAAGTGCAAGACAATTATCCCAATAGTTTGCCTGTTCCTGCAACCAAATACAAGTTTTACACTTCTAGAACAAAAGAACTGGACACTATTAAAGAACCATTAGACTTTCCAAGAATGGAAAAGTACAGGGTAGGTCTCTTGCAAATAAAAGTCACAATCCTGAAAACTGTAGCTTACTTGTAATGCAAAAAGAATGAAGGTTGAGATAAAATGCCTTTACTGCAGAGCACTGCAGTCCATACCACATTCTGTTACGCTGTAGCCTAGAAACACAATTACATACAAATGAGAGGGTATCTTTTCCTGTATTCTTGAAACAGCTCAAACAAATCTTAGACTAATCTGTTAGTTTCAATTACCTTTCCTGATTTAATACATCATGGCTGTATCCATGTGACTGCTCAGAGAGGACCCTATGAGTGAAAAATAGCATCAGAAGGAAAGAGGAGGTTGCAAGAGAAATCATGTTCTGTTCCTTTTTCCATTTACAATTATATCTGTTTAAAAATTCTACTTGTCATCCTTCTCAGAATGAAAACTGACCTTTTGCTTGGAGTGAGGCAACTTCCTTTTTTCCTTCTTCCTTTTTTTTTTTTTTTTTTTTTTTACTTTAATCTATTTATGGTTTATGTCTTCTATTCTATTCTTATAGAAGAAAAATGGTTTAGTGATATTCCACTAGTCAAACTCTGGAGACTTGAGTTCCCTTTGCAACCTTCAACAAGTCACTCATTTGCTATACCTCATTTAATGAAAATGCAAATCAGAAGCAGTAAGGCTAACTAAAGATATGGAGCAGTTCTTATAAAAAGGAATACTGAGCAGAAAATAATCGCTCAGCCTGAAAGAGAGATGAGAGAAGGGAGGTATGATAAAACTATCGAGTGGCATGGAGAAAGAAGGTGGCAATGACTGGTTGACTTTTTCCTCCCCATCATATTTTGTAGGATGTGCTCTGCTTACCCTCACTGTGCTTCTCTGCATTCTCTCCAGTGGGCCCACATCCTTCTTGAGCACGGCACCCAAGCCTAGATACTAATCTACATGACAGCCTTATCTTTGCTCAAGGTGTCTTGACCAAAGTTGACATTGCTTTTTTTGCACAATGAAAGAACAACATTTAGAGAATTTTACAGAAATTTTTCTTAATAAAATTCACAGTTGCCAGTTTTAATTCAGCTAATCCAGCCTACACCACAGCATTTTCTAATTGCAAATTTTTCTTTTCATTTTTCCTTCCCCCCACCTCCCCCTGTAATAGTTTGAATTGGTGACATATCTTAAGGGGTACAACATCTCCTGTACTGGACAATTGGCAATTGAGCAGGGTTGGCTGAATCTTCACAAACAGCTTGGTAATTTCTCTCATTTCATTGTGTCTGTCTTGCAGCAATTCAGCACTCAATGAGAGTTGTCCGAGGCCAATGTTTGCCTTTATGCAGTCCAATTCCAACACCGGCTGACCATTGCACATCGAGGCATTGCTGAGCCACGTAACAGTTCACCTGAGTAGGCACAGGCCTGTGCTGGGCTGCATGTCCAGCTGTGCTGGGCTGCACAGATCCCTGGGCTGCAGGATAATCTCAGCCAGCTCACTGTCAGCAAGGAGCCTACGGGCAGCTCCCGCTGGGAGCCACCTACCTGGCCTTGCCTTTACCTAGGAGCGCAGCAAGAAGCTCTCATGCAAACACCCTTTATGAATACCGTTGCTCTTTGTAAGAAAATTATACAATAGCTTGAATGACCAAAAAAGAAGAAACTCTTTCCACAGACAGGATCTGTGCAACATGTTGTGGGACCTCCATCTGGGGTCCATCCAAAACTGCACAAATGTGGGAACCACCATGTGAAGGGATGTAAGATTTACTCACTATCTCTATTCCTCTTTTTATTCCACCTTATTAAACCAGCCATTTTGTTAAGCCATTTGTTGTCAGGCCTTTCTTACCGAGATCCAGAAAGAACCCTGCACCATCTCTCTCTCACCCCTGCCCCCACAGAACAGGACCCAACTGGACTGTAGATTAACATGTAGCTCAAGCCCTTAGGGATACACACAGCAATCCACTGCTCTGCAGAACTGACACAAGTGTTTCTACTTCAACACCTTCTCATTGTGTTTATATTTAATTGGCCAGTGAAGTAATTACTTCCTCTGGAAAGAAATCAATTCAGTTTCCGATATTTTCCTTACTTTCTTTTATTGCAGTCAGTGCAATAGAGATAGCCAATGTTGTTTCTAATTCTTCCTATTCGGGTCTTCAGTTCTACAGAAAAGATATTTCTCCATTCAAATTGCAGTTCCTGTTTCCCATGTTACATGCCCCTTCAGTTGTTTGTGTTTCTGCTGCCTACTTTTCCTTGCTATTGGAATAAGGAAACAGTATTTTTCCCATATGGGTTCCTGTACAGTATTAATAGCCTATTTCAAAAGGAAACATTTATAAAGCAGTGCTCTATGCAAGCTTATCTTCTCACAAATATCACATAATTATTAGCAACGTATGGGATTGTTTTTAATAAGTAAGCTCCTTTCTTTGTCTATCTCTAGCAAGCCTGGAAACGTTTTTAGTGTCCCTAGGCCAAGTAATCCACAAGACGAAAACACTGCAAAATTATTTTTTAACTCTAATGTTTTCACAAGGGCATACCTTACTATGTTTTATAAACCTACTTTATTTTATTACATGCATTTCATATAAAAACTATAAACCGGGTTTTACATCACTTTCAGCTTTTGACCATTCATCAGTTTTCCATGATAAAGCCACGGTGAAATCAATATCCTTGTAAAGCCAAGCTGTCAAAAGTTACTAGACTATTTCCAAAGGCAATTCCAACGAGACAGACTACCAGATGTTTTCAATATATTTTATACAAGATTGCATGATAATTTTAGTGGGACCGAAAGAAACAACACAACAGGTAGTGTTTTGGGGTTTGACATTTTAAATAGCAAGCCCAATTGGTTTTTACAAGATACCTGAGACAAAAACACCAGTTCTGGAAAATTTACACCCAAACATTCATCCACAGAACTTAAGAGCAATTGTGTTGTCAAACAGCGAGAAAAGGAGAGAGCCTTTAGCAACAAAGTCAGTATAAAAATGTTCACTATACCTATATGTGTGTATGAGGGTGTCTATATACAAAGCTGTGCATTTTACATATACACACATGTATAGGTGCATAGAAACATATGCACTTTAGTATATTAATTTCACACTTCTGCTGATTTACAGGTTTTGTTCTTATAGAAGACTGCCAATGATGATTAAAATTCCCCTTATAATTAATTCAAAATTTTATTAAATCCAGCTTTTATAACTTTAAATATAATAATGCCAGCCAAGCCAGGGCAAAGAATATGTCTAGTCATTAATTTTACTTGTATCGTTTCTCATCCCTCAAAAAAATGGCAATAAAAGGATCCCTCCTTAGAAATCAGACTAGCCACGGCCATAGTCATCTCCATAATAGCACAATTTCCAATTCACGCCTCATTTTCATTAATGTTTCTAGCCATAAATTTTTAAGCATATGATAAAAAATTTCTGAAGCGGCATAAAACTAACATGAAGAGGGAGTTCATTAGCATGTGACCCTAATTAGAAATTCCATATTAACTTCCCATTTCTACTTGTGCATATCCAATAGCAGCAGGCCTAATATGCTCTGTATCAGTCCTACATTTGTTTTAAGAGCTCTTTCCCCCCCCACACTCATTTTTATTTTTACACAATTTCTATGTTTTCCCTGCTATTGAATAAGTCAACAGACAACTGTATCACAGTAGCACCTTTTGTGTCACAAATTATTCTGGAGAATTGTAAGGAGCTACCAGCCCAATGCTTTATTAATGATACCAAATCATAAAAAGAAAGGGGAAATTGCTGACTCCAACTCTTTTCTAATGTTGGGTGATAAAAATGCTACTTCAGGATTCAGAAGGTTAAGTTCTAATGTGTATTTTGAATAGAGTATGCTGAAATAATTGCCTCATAAAGCAATGCATTGACCAGCCTGCTAATGGCTGTATAGTGCAAAACTCAGCAAAGAGTGCCAAGCTTACTGGAAAAAATGCTGTGGTACTACTTTTGTAGCTTTCTATATTAAGTTAACTTTCCCTTTTTTCACATTTTTTTTTTTCAGTCCTGCCAAAAGAATACCCCCTTACCTAAAACATTACTGACTCCTTTTGACTATGTTAAGACCAAATTACTAAAAACCAAAAAAACCCCAAATGCAAACACCCAAGGAAATTTGAACACAACAGTAAGAAATCACAATCACAGTCCACTTGTATGAACCCAATTACTAATTTCTTCCTTTTTATTTTTCTGCTATTTTTAGTTTAATATCAAGCAAGTAGCCAAACTGACACCAAAGCAATAATTAGATTTTAGAATATGAACGGATTTCTAGCTTATAAACTTTTCATTAACAAGAATCCATTCGATAGAGAAAAACCTCCTTTCACCCGTGCACGCTCTAGGCCTCAAAACAGCACAGCATTTCAGCTTCGGTTTAAGTCTGTCCCTACTTACTAAAGTACACAAGAACAGTCAAAAAGACGTCAATATACATGTATGTACACAATACCCTACACAATGTACCCAGAATTAAGAACAAATTATATTAAAAAACCCCCCTCAGGTACCACTACAGCACCAGAACTAGGGTTAATGTGGGACAAGAAAGCCTCATATCTCCTGGTCCTAACCGGGATGTCGCATACCACTCACCACATCCCTCCGCATCTGTTTGGTGCTGCTTCCAAATCCGGCCTCAGCTCAATTCCCCCTCAGCCCTGCCTCACGGAAGGGCTCATGGATGTAAGAGACAGTGACAAGAATGCAGACGCACGGCAGAAATGTCTACAACCGTATCATGATATCACCAAGAGTCAACCTGCTGTTTTACAGCTACCTGACTTCTTGTGAATTCTGTTCATGGGTGCGGGTGTATGGACAGTAGAGGGAGATGGCAGCAAAAACATATCAGAGTGCAGGAGAAAATAAAAGAATGGAGACAAGTAAAATTTAATATTACATACCTATCAGGTGTAATTAACATCGTTTCAGAGATCTAACTTGTCTTTTTTCCTGAGTTCTGAATGAATACAAAAAAACTACACATCTGTTTGCAACTACATTCCTAGAATAGAGAATGTCTTTATCCAATGCCAGTTTATCAGTGAAGCTTCAAGCACACAACTATCGTGATTTCCGCTCCAAACTTTACTGCAGTCATTCCATACGGCTTGACAATGAATTGGTTTTAGTCACTGACATAGAGCACAATGTAATCCATGAAAAGCAGACAACGTTCAATGCATACCACAACTTCACAAACATCCCATTCGCTTCCCAATGACGTGCAGAGCGCTGACTTTATCTCTCAAGCTTTACCTCGCTCACAGCTTTACTTTCAGAGAGGCCAACGGACATGTGAAAAGGACTGTTAATAACACACAGCTCCCAGGCCGTACATTTTAATGCCAAGAAACTACGCAATCTTCGGAAAAGCTCTCAGCGTCAGAATTTACTACCCTACAAATAGCTAATAAAACCAGAATGATAACTTTTGTATTGATTTAAAAAAAAAAAAAAAGCAAGCCACCACCTATACATTTTTACTCTTTTTCCTTGAACTGTGTAGGTAGAGTCTAAAAGTATACACAAATGTTTTGGTTTGAACTTTTTAAATGTTTGGTTGATTTTTTTTATGTACCTGAATTCAGTGATTTAGCAATAATTTTAATTTGAGAAATGATAGGTGAAAACATAATATTACGAGTTCAATGATGAAACTCCTTTTGGCTTCAAACTTGTTTGTATTAACACTCAGATGCAATCTTTTATGATAATTTCTGATACACTGATAACTCCTATAAATATGTTAGAAATTACACTTCATACAAAATATATTCTGCCTCGGAGCTGGGATGTGTTTAGAGTGGTGTGTATCTGACTGTCATGTTCTGTTAAAATACCAACATAGAGAATAGTAAAACAATTATTACAGCTGAATAAAAACTTGTTTAGGCTACATATTAGACAAAAAATTCAAAACTAGGAAGTGTAATTAAGAATTTCACTGAATAATATTATATACCAACACCAGTGTACAGTGATAATCCTACCGTCAAGGTATTAAGTTTTTAAAAATCCTTGGTTTTGTCATGATTGACAAGATGTACAATTTTAAAATACAAATCATTCATAAAAAAAAAAAAACAGTGACATCTCTCTACATTATAAAAAGTAATGGATCAGAACACTGATTACTGGAAGAATAAATCAGCTTTTGAGATCTTAAGATGTCATAAACTAAGCATCACACACTGTGGATGTGAGACATATTACCAGAACCATTTGATTGATTTATTGTTAGTTTTGCAATCACTCTTTTCAACCCTTTTTTTCAATCCATTATCACTTGTGCGCAAAAATATTAAAAGCCCTTTGAGTGCAATGTATATCAATAATTTAATCTATTCTTAAAAGATTTATTACAAGTAGCAATTAAAGATTCAGCTTTATTTTTAAAAGTGCCCCTACTCCAACTAAACACAAACAGAACAAAAGTGAACAGAATGGCCTTTCCAGATTGCTGTCTCACATGAAAATTAACAGACACATTTAAAATTCCTGAGTCATTTTAAAGGGTAAAAATTGAAATTATTTTCAGTATTTCCATCCTTCCCCCTGCACATATACATACTTCTTTCCCCCCGGGAAATAGTAAAAAAGAACTATTAGTTATTACTATAAGAAGTAGTCAAAATCTTGTCAAAAGACAATTTTGATAGATTGCCATTTGAATAAAAATGAGACAGGCATTGTATTTATATGACAAGTATAGATGTGATATTAAATGATATTAGGGAACTTGAGGGTTTTTTTTTTTTTTAATTATCTCTGTTTGGATCAAGCATATTAAAATGAGAAAAGCCAAAGTTAGCTCAGATTCATATAACCTAGCAATAATGTGACCGACTTGAAATTTCTTTTATAAGACTTGGCTGACTTAGCCAAAGCTAAGGCATGCATCTTAATATAATGGGCCAAAGCATAAGTCAAGATTTATTTTTAATCCTCTACAGCTATTTTGAGTACTTTTAGAAACTTACATAGAGTTAGTTACTCAAATCCATGTTTTCATTGAAATCTGCTGCTTTTACTAATTTCTACAAAACAATGGGAAAAGTATAAGCATGGGAAACTATGGCATTTACAAAAGTGCTGTTATTTGGAAATAATATTTGCCTTTATCATAGTTATAGTGCACACCATCTGCATTCTGACCTAACACTCTTTTTTATGCACATATCCTTGAATATTCAATCACATTCTTTCAAGCAGAGCTCAAATAAACAAAACAGCAAGTAAAATAGCAATCAGGCAGAAGGTGGCTTTGAATGAGAACCTGCCACCTCTAGCTGAGTGCCCTGATCACCTCAGCTGCTCTGAGTATTCACTTAGCTCCATGTTTGAACCCTTTAGCTTCCTAGTGAAAAATTCAACAGTCTCTGAGGCAGAAAGTATTCAAGCCACATGTACATGGCTAAGAAACTCATCTGAGATATTAAGAGTGAAGGTTTAACTCCAGTGAATACTTCACTGCTTTTAAGTCCAACTGTGTCCAAAAAGGGATTTAAAGAATTTCAGTTTTCCCTACACAATGAGTAGGAATTCTCAACTATTGCTTGCATTTTGGTCTTGAGAATCATACCAACACACAACAACTCAGGCTGGAAGGAACCTCAAGAGGTTTCAAGCCCAAACTCCTTCAAAGCTCCTCCATTAAAGCATGGTCAGCTTTGAGATCACACCATGGTTGCTCAGGGTTTGATCCAGATGCTCTTTGAAAACCTCCAAGAGTGGAGATCACACAGCTGCCTCTCTGAGCAACCTGTTCTAAAGCTTAACTACTCAGAGTGAAAAAGCTTTCCTTATATCCAGTTTGAACCTACCTTGTTTTAACTTGCATCTCTCATCCTCGTGCCATGCATCTCTGTGGAGAGCCATGCTCTGTCTTCTTGATCTCCACACAGGTACTTAGGGGCTGCTCTTAGGTTCCCCCAAAGCCTTCTGCTCTGCAAGCTCAAGAAGTCCTGTTCCCTCAGTGTCTTCTCACAGTGTATGTGCTGCACTCCTGACCAACCTGAGGAGCCCTTTGCACCAGTTATTACCTTCTTTATAGTTTTGAGGGGCTCAAAACTAGAGGCAGTATTCTAGGTGAGCTATAGTAAGTGCTGAGTAGAGGGGAATAATCGCTTCCCCAATCTACTTTAAAGCAAAGCACCTGGGCTGCCAGTGCCAAAGCTTGTCCCACTCTCTAATACCTCCACCTGTTTTTCCATCTGGGCACCAGTGATACTGCCAGGGGCAATTTGGAGACTATCAAAAAAAACCTACAGAGCTCTGGAGGTGATGGTCAGGAGTTCCGGGGTCCAGGTAGCATTCTCCTCAATCCTGATAGTGAGGGTAAAGAGTGTAAGGAAGAGGGCTGTGATGCTGTGTGTTAACAATTGTTTGCAGAGCTGGTGTTAGCAACAGCAGCAGTGCTTCAGTCTCTACAATTTTCGGACCTAGTCTGAGGATCAACATCTGCTTGGGAGAGTTGGAATCCACCTCACTAAGCCAGGCCAAGGTATCTTTGTGAGTAGAATGGCTCACCTTGTAAGAAAGGCTTTAAACTAGGAAGAGGAGAAGAGAGTTACCAGCAGCCCTGTGAGGGAGTTATGGCCAGGTGATGAGCAAAGGGCCTGGGATGATATGAACAAAAGGGAACACAAAATCAACAAAATAGGGCTTAAATGGAGTCTCCTCAAGCCTGCTCATGTAAAAGCAAGGAACTGCCTACAAAGTAAAATTATGGAAACATAGTAGGGCATAAGAAATTCAGGAGGTTCCTGGAGTGCATTGGTGACAAATTCCTGCTGATGCAGCCTGGATGAGGGGTAGAGTGCACCCTCAGCAAGTCTGCTGATGACACAAAACTGGGAGGAGTGGCTGATATGCCAGAAGGTTGTGCTGCCATCCAGAGGGACCTTGATTTCTTTACTGTGAGTGTGACCGACCACTGGAACAGATTTCCCAGACAGGCTGTGAAATCTCCATCCTTGGAGATATTCAAAAGCTGCCTGGACATAGTCCTGAGCAGCCTACTGTAGGACACCCTTGCTTGAGCAGGGGAGCTGGAGCAGATGACCTCCAGAGGTCCCTTCCAACCTCAACCATTCTGTGATACTGGCTATGCTCCTGATAATACTGCCCAGGATACTGCAGGCCCCCTTTGTTGCCATCTGCTAAGATCTCTGGGTACTTTTCAAGCAGATCGGCTCCCCAGCCAGTCAGTCTCCAATGTTGTGACCAGGCTCTTTGTATAAAAACAGAGAGATCCAAGTTCCTTAGTACCAACACATGGAGTTATGTCACAGAAGTTGCATTCAACACCAATTCTTAATTTTGTCCCAGAAATACTAAGTTTCTTTCTAACTTCCCACAAGCATGCCCTTATCACATGCAGTCATGCAATTGCTTTATATACGTAGTGTGTTCTAACCTGGACATGGATTTCTAAGTTATTTTTGTTGTACGCAAAACTTAAAATAGGGCAATGCAGATAAGACAGCTGGGAATGTCTACATTATTATTTTTTGCTTTTTTTTTTTTCTCCCTGTATTTATTGTCTATAGTCCTTGCATAGTCTAATATGTAGTGAGATTAACGGACCAAGATAGTGTACAACTGGTCCCCACAGTATTATGGATTACATTCCTGCTACCTCTTGATTGTGGTAAGAGTCTTGACCTCATCTCACTGGTGTGTAGTCCATTGACTTGGGTTCTGTAAATCTGAAGAATACTGGAATCGTATAACTGTTTTACTATCACGAATAACAGTCTCAAACATCATGATAGTGACACATGTACAGAGGCCTGAAAAAAACTTCTTTATGTTTTTCTTACTGGTTTTCAATTAATATGTATAAGGAACCTCATTTGCAATCTACTTCTTCATAGGGTGCATAAGCATTGTAGCAGTGGGTGGGGAGAATAGCTAGATAAATACTCATAGGAGGAAAAAGAAGATTCTTTTCAAGCTACTGCAACTTGAGAGAAAAGTTGAGGTCTCTTTCTGTAAAAGAATCATACTTACTGACTTCAGCAAAAAACCTGACCTGATAAGAATCGGAAAATTCCTAACTCCCAGTCATGCAAACAAATCATGGTTCTAACCTGACATAAAGCTGAATTTTTCATTCTGTGTCAGGTTTTTTTTGAGTTATTTATAGATAAAAGAAACACACTCAACTGGAAGCTATATTTAGGAAAAGCTGAAAATTTTAAAAATAGGACGCACACATGAACTTGCACTGCCATTAAGCTGCTAGTTTCAAATGTCTATGTGACATAGTGACAACTTTTTTCTGGTTGGCTATTTTTTCTTTAGCCTCCCCCTCCCCCTTTTTTTAAACATACATCTTTCTCTATTGCTTCCTCACTACTGCTGATAGCTCCAGCTAGTTCATAAATTCCATTGCTGCCTGCTGCCATGTGATGTGGTCATGCAGAAAATATTTCATAGGAAAAAGTGTTAGCTAGCTAGAGGCAGTATTGTCGATCATTACTTGGAACTGCAGCTACTGGTATGTGACTATGTATTCATTTCATGCATTATAACACCTAATGTACATGACAAAATGTTGAATATAAAGTTAATTCACAAACTAGAGTAGCTGGTATTGTGGAAGCTGTATAGAAAATACATATTATTATTCCTTCTCCTTTTCCAGTGTTTTCTAGCAATTTGAAAATGGTTCAGTTTCAACATTGTTTAATTTCACCATTTATTTTAGCTTGATTTAGTTCATTAAAATTTGAAAAATGCTTTGATGTCCTTCGCTGGGAGCTGCCATGCAATTTTACTATTGTCCCTTTATTAGCAACAGTAGAAGTTCATGATGACAAAACCTGCCCTTAACTAAGTTGTACATAGCAAGATTTTCAAAATATTGGAAGGTAATTTAATTGACACTATTCAGAGACAAACAACAAAAATACAAATAATGTCTTTAAACTATTTTTCATTTTTAAGCAAGTGTGTATGAAGGCTTGTTCAAAGTATATTTTGATTGTTAAGTTTCTGGTCATGACCTAAACCTGCTTCTACTTAGGATGAGATCTTTTACGAATTCAAAAAAGTGACTGTACACGAGAGAAATATTTGAAAATTATCAACTAGAACTTATGCTCTGGTATTCTTATGTCAAAGAAGTTACTTCGAGGAAGACAAACATTGTTTGTCTACTGAAGCAGAGAAAGACAACCTTTATGCCAAGTAGCTACTTGCATGTTAATTTGGTCAATACAAATATTGTATGCAAATACACATATTGTATGCACTTCACTGAAAAAAAAATTCATCTGTTTTTAACTGTACTGTATAAGAATACAGAGTTCGTTGGATCATGTGAATAGGAGAAAGGATAAAGCAGAATTAAAATGTTAATATCACGTACTAAAAACCAACGCTAAATCAGTGTTGGTATCAGTCAGCACTTACCTGTTTTTCACAGGAATTACAGGTATTTCCCTAGTTTTATAGCTGATTATAACTTTCCTATTAACAATCAAATCAAGAGTTTCTTTAATTACAGTAAGGTTTCCTGCTAGCACCACATGCAAATAAGTGTTTTCCTAAAACTTTTGTTGCTTTAGTGGTGCATCATTGTGTAAAAATATATTTTAAGGAGGCAGCAGATCCTGCATCAAAATAGGACATGAAATTCAAGTATACGTAACAAAAACCAGGTAACTTTGAAAAATGAGGATGAAAAATTTACTTTACATATAAACATACCTATTATTATTATAAACACCAGGAACCAAATGGATAAAAGCTAAGAAATAAATGAGGCAGATTATGCATTTATAGAATCATAGAATCGTTTAGGTTGGAAAAGACCTTTAAGATCATCCAGTCCAACCATTAACCTACACGACCAAGTCTACTCTAAACCAATCAAGGATAGACTAGACTAAAATTTTGCACAGCAAATTCCTATTCTAAGAATTTGAACATACCCACAAAAACAACCAAGCTAATGACATAGTTGAAAGGGAAAAATATGATGTTGAGCACATAGAAAAGTTATCTACCTCACAAGTATTCTTTTTGAAATTTCCTCATTTCAAATCAGGAACAAGTAGGTTAGCTTGGCCTTAGACAACCCTGCAATAAGACCAAGGAGGGTAATCTCCTATTAGAGGAAAGAAATGAAAATCTTTTATTCTAACGTGGTTTCCACAAGAGCACAGATGTTTCTCATGAGTAGTGAAGACACGCAACAAAGACTCTGCACAACCATTTTCAGATTGAGGTATGGTCCCATTGTACCCCTGGAACACAATCTTAATGCAGAACATGATTAGAAAGAATTAAACCAGGTTTGCATGAAACACCAATTCAGCCAGGTCCTGTACAGCCACAGGAATACCTAGATTAATTATTTCTTCTTCATTCCATATGAATACCTATAGTACACTGTGGAACTCCCTATTTAGACTAAGAATATTGCTAGGTGACAGCTGTTTAGCTTATGTGATATGCATTATGGATATGATGGGTGAAATTATATAAAAAGTTTTACACACTTAAACTTTCTAACTCCACAATTAAATAACATGAATTTCTCTTTGCTATTTGCCCCATTTATGTTCATCTTCGGTAGATATTCAAGTAATTCACTGATACAGACACAATGTCTGCAGATGGTGAATTCTGAAGTGAACTCGAAGAATCTTGCAGTTCTTTCACAACTTTTCCATTCAGCCTCATCTGAACAATATTACAAACACCATGGAGCAGAACACTCAAGGATACGTTTGTTGAAAAGATACAAAAATATAGTAAAGATGATAATTTTTAAGATATGGTAAACAACACTTATAACAGCTAAGTTTTCATTATGAAGTATGCATGTATATGTATACATTTAGATACAACTTCAAAGAGCCCAACTGCATATTTATATAGTCAAATTAGTATGTTCAATATGATACTGAGGGCACAATACTAACTTGCAACACGAAGCAGTAACACATTTGCATTTGGTAAAGAGTTTTCATTTAAGTTTGGATCTAGCAGTTTTGCCAACTACACCTTAAATTAACTTATAATTTGCAAACAGTATATATGTAGATAAAAAAATTGAGATATTCCTGTTTTTCTAAATCTGTTTACTGAAAGTTATTTTTCATACATACTATGTCACCTGCTCTACAAAATATGAGTTTAAAATGTGTTATCCCAGTTGGTTTCTAATCTACAACTCATTTATGAGAATATAAAAGCAGAGTATTTCTGATTTTATGGTTCTTCTGTCTTGGCTAAAATTAATTTCGAAAGACAACTTTTCTTTGGGTGGAATCAAAAGAAGAGAGAGAATCATACACAAGAAATTTGCTATTGCTACAAGCAACCAAAAAAACTGCTTAAAATGGGACCTGGGACAAATAAGATTAAAAAGATTAACAAATATTAACTACCATAGGTTCTACCTGCATAATTAAAAAAAAAATCCCTATCATGTAAATCAATTTAGAGATATCCATTACTTGTGTCAGATAATAATGAAGTAGTAAGAACTGTAATGAAAAATATTCTAATAGGAATCGCTAAAATCAGAAGAGAAGGCATAGTTATATGCCTATACATTTGTATCATAAATGCCATGTAAACTTTAAATTATGTAAACTTTAATCATGACAAATCTAATTTTTACTGCCTCATTTCAGCAAGACTTTTGATTAAATACTGCATTTAGGAAGTAGAACTCATTAATAGCCAGTAAATTATTACACATCTTAATATTTATATCTTACAAGCTATCTCACGTCTTTCCATGAAGACTTCTTTGACTGCTTATATTTTCTATATCATGACTTCTGGGAACATACAACTGTTGTTCTACCATTTTTGGTTTATTTTTGAAATTGTTAAAGAAAGCTTCAGACCAAGAGAGTGTTTATTGCACGTAAAAAATATAGGTAGCAATCTGTTCAACCAAATTAGCTACAAAGAACGACACACGCTACTCTTTGATTATTTGTGTATTAACACTATAAAAAAATAAGACTGGGTGAAGAGCAGAAGGAGAGAATAACAACTGCCAAACTTTCTGTGAAAAGTTCATATCGAGATTTTTCAGCTAAATCCATAGGGACATTTACCGCACAAAAGCTTGCAGATATGTAATCAATACTCCAGTACACTGCCTCCTTGTGATAAATTATTAATAGCTGAGGAAGAGATTGTCTTCTTAAATGTAAATTACTTTAATGATAAAAACACGGTTGAAACATTGATCATCCAGGCTCCACTTGGAATCTGAACTACTTGAAAAAAAAAACTAGCGTCTGTTAGGCCTCCGGGGTGAAGGATATTCTGTTGCTTGCAGTGGTGTTACCTACATCTGTTGGTCAAGTATAAAAGTACTTCTGGGACAAAACAAAGGCCCTTCACAGACATTACAGATAAAGAGAAATGCCTGATTTGTTTATATTAGAAAAGACTAAAAAAAGTATATGCATATACATACATTCCCACCTTGAAGGATTCACCAGTTCCTTTACCAGAACATGTACCACTATCAGGAGAGTTCTTAAGAGAGCAGGAAACAAATGAAAAGTACCCTGCAATAATGATTAGTAAAGCTCCTCTTCTGTAGAAAGAAAAGGACATACTTTGAGATATATATATTTTTTTATACACACACACACACACATAATGGAGTCTGATTCTCATCTCCTGTATCTTCTCCTATTCCTGAATTCAAATGCTTTGATAGCATACTATGATGGGTTAACCCTGGCCAGCAGCCAAACACCCACCCAGTCACCCACTCACTCTCCTCCTTAACAAGAAAGGGGAAGAAAATAAGATGGAAAAGCTCATGGGTCGAGATAAAGACAGGGAGATCACTTATCAGTTGCAGTCACAGGCAAAACAGACTCGACTTGGAGAAAATAAATTCAATTTATTGCCATTTAAAATAGATTTGGATAGTGACAAATAAACAAAAACAAAATTAAAACAACACCTCCCCTCACCCCCTTGACAGGCTCAACTTCATTCCTTCATTTCTGACTCCTCTGCCCACCCTGAGCAGCACAAGGAGATGGGGAATGGGGGGTTGTGGACAGTCCTCTCTGCCGCTCCTTCCTCCTCACACTTTACCCCTGCTCCAGCATGGGCCCTTCCCATGGCCTGCAGTCCTTCAGGGCAAAAAAAAAAAAAAATCTGCTCCTGCATGGTTCTCCATGGGCTGTGGCTCCTGTCAGGAAAATCTGTTTCAGTGTGGACTCCCCACAGGCCACAGTTCTTTCAGGAAATATCTGCCTGTTCTTGTGTGACATCCTCCATGGGCTGCAGCAAAATAGCTGCTCCACCACTGGCTCCCCATGGGCTGCAGGGGAATCTCTGCTCCAGCAGCTGGAGCACATCTTCCCGCTCTTCCTTCTCTCACCTTGGGGTTCACTGTGTCAGGCTGTGGGGCCAATGCATGCAGCCCCCCACCTCCTCCCACAGAGGCCACCCCTGCAGCTTCCCACCACCAACACCTGGACGTGGACACCCAAAACACATATGAAAACTCTCCAAGAACTCTTCAGACTACAAGACACTGACTGAAAAGCAATATCATGTTGGGTTTGTTGGGGGTTTTTGGGGTTTTGTTTCGTTTTGGTTTTTGGGGGGGTGTTTGGATTTTTTTTTTCAAAAGAAGATATTACAGGGTGAATGAAAATTGTAAAGTCACTGGTGATCAGAAATGTGGAGCTTTATATTACCATTTGGTTCAGTTTTCATGCAGGTCTAAAGTGGACATCTGACAGTAACAGTTCTATTTTCTTTTATGGTGTAAAAGGACCATGTTTTAAAACGCAGTTGTTCTGGGAATACTCCTATAGAATTATCCATAAGCATGGTGATGAGCCTGTAAAGCAGGTGATTAGAAACTTTGCAGAATTCTACCTGTACCTGCAATGGAGAAGCAGAAGATCCTGGAAACAAGAGTGGCAAATTAACCAGGCGAGTGTAACGTCTATTTGTTCCGTCAGTGATGTAAAAGCACAGTTTTTATGGTCACAGATCAGATCTCGTGTTAAAATAAGTTGCCATTTGTAGCAGAAAGGATTCCTCTGCCAACCTACAGTAATGCCCCAACAACAAACCATTTATCAGATCACTTGTTATTGCATCGTTAACATTTGCAGAAGACAAGATCAAGGCTTGGACATTTACAATCTACTCTTCACAGTGTACCAGTGAGTCCTACATAGTAACACTAGCAAAATTTCACAGGAAATTTGGGAAACTATCCTAAGAACATGTCATAACTCCGACAGACTTACAAACAAAAAGTAAATTATTTTTCCCATTGAACTTAGGATCTATTTTCTTCAAAACAGCAAGGGAACCCAGCAATGGCAAAATAAATAAATCAGCCAGAAAAGACTGGAAACTGGTTAAGACTTCAAACTGATCCCACCTTCTTTAAGCAGACTAAGGAAAACATTTCCTAAACAAAAGCTAAAAGCTGAGCAGATGATACAAATGATGAGGAAAATGCTGCATCCAAGGTAATTCTCACTGCAGAAAGTTAAAATCCTACATTGTAGTGAATCGGTATGCTGGGGAGATTCAGTGAGTTTTACTCATATCAAAATAGGAATCTCTCCATCAATGAGTCTACATCATTCAGAACTCAATATAACCTTACCTACGTGAACAAAATGAGGATAAATTATTTCATTTGACAGAAGTAAAGAATTTTAATTTGAATTTCATGTTACGGGTCTTGAACTATGTTAAATTACTTCGAAGAAAGTAATACTGTGGTCAATGAGAAGACAGAACAAAATGGCTATGCATGTCATATATGGCTATGTGCCATGTATCTCCACAGGGACAAAATAAAAATTATCTTTAATCAGATACAGAAGGCTAAGGTTCAACAGTTCTACTAGTAGCACACACCACCTCTGAGGACCAAGGTTGAGGGGGAGTGTTCTCCTCCTTTGTGTTGTACAGTACAGTATAGCAAGCCCAAGGAAACCCTGCTTTGTCTGCAGTGGAGAGACCACCCTTCCAATAGCGGTTTCTCCTCATGAAGGGCCCTTTGTAAGCTTGAAGTAAGCACCATACTAATTCTTTGTGATTTTGTTTTGTCTTGCTTTTTAAAACTAAAATTCTGTGCATTGCAATATGCCAATCCTCATGTCTTAATGCATTATTCAAACTACTTACAGAAAAGTATACGACAGGCTGGTATTTAATACATTATACAGTGCCTGTTCAATACCCCACTAAAATCGCCCTTTTTCACCCAACAGCTTTTCATCTAATTTATTTTTTTTTTATTTTATGCTTACATATGTAAAAGTGAATGAAGTGAATGAACTTTCTGTCAGAAAGTTAAATAAAAATGAAGTACCAGTGGCAGTCATTATTAACAAATTTCATTGTATTTAATTGATTCTGTGAAATTTTGTGAGTTACAACAGCAACTTCATAGTATCACCTAATAGTTATATAGTTCTCCCCAGAGGAGACCCATATACTTAAAAAACTGATACACAAGTTATGCATTGTGAAACATTTAATCCACCAGTGAAAGAACGCCTTATAAGGGAAATAGGGCAGTTTTAACAGGGCACAGCATCACAACACGTGATCCGAGAAGAGGAAGCGAAGAACATCTTTGAAACGTATCCTTTTGATACAATCAGAGACTTCTTACACATGATGAAGATCATATTGGGACAGCATGGAAATTAAAAGGCAGGTTATCCCAAAGAGCTGGGTTCAGTTCTTCCATTATCATATGACAATAATAACAAACAGCCAAAGCCTCAATACAAAACAGTATGCAAAGTTTAAAGTAAAGAGCTTGGTCAATTTTATCCCCCTGAAAATACGACTGTGTAACACGAACACACCATTTAAGGATTACAGTTGTGAGAACACTCATGGAAGTGGACCTCCACTGATATTGGAATGGTGTTCATTTTAATATGGAAAATATAGCATCCTTTTCAGGGTAGGTCCTGATTTTAAATGTACAGAAAGAAAAATGTGAGAGAATGTATGTTGCGGTTTACAAGTTATGTTACTTTAAAAAAAGTCATAGGATTAGGTGGAAGCGCCCTGCAGAAAAGGCAAGAGTGGTCCTTCCTTTGGGCGCTACCGCATATGTTCACTGGGGAGATGGTTCCCAAGTTCAAAATGGATGGGCACAAGATGACAGCAGGGAACCGGCCACTCAAATAGAGTCGGAAAAAACACAGTGATGAGTAGGGAGCAGCCAGAAGGGTCTCTGTGGCAAACAGAACTTCCCAGGGGCTAAAGGGAACACGGCGGAGTTCATTACAACTTGAAAAGTCGCCAGCTGAAACCAAGTCTGTAAGCAAGGACTTGCCTCTAAGGACACAGTAGGCAGGAGAAGAGTTGTATATAAGCCCATTTTTTTTATTACTTCTTTGCTTTGAGTCTACTGTTCAAAAACCTAAGTATACTAGTTTTAGTTCTAATAGCACCTGTCATTTAAAATATGTAAAAAGCCTTTTAGCTTTCTTTGGGGAGTGTTCTATAAGGAGAAGGTCTATTTAAATCCACTTAAAAGATCCAGCTGACTCAGGGTCTCATTATGTCTGATCATACTACTGACAGCCAAAAAAAGAGCAAAATAGAATGGGAAAGCCAATTGGCCTGTCATCATTTATTGCAACACTGAGGACTTACAAGCAGTATCAGAACAGATTAATTAATTTTCAAGTAAGCAGGATAATTTTCAGTCTGATGTATAGATTGTATCTCCAAACAGTAAACATTGTTAAGATTTTGGTGAATGAAGCAAAGTGAGAATCTTACTTTGCTGTTTCCAACAAAAACAAGCAAAATCCCTCAAAATAGTTATCTGCAGGGTCAGAAGTCTGGTTTCAAAAGTGTGCAGGACAAACTGCATTAACCTTCTGGAGATTACCCTAACTCTTCTGAATATTTTATTCGTAGATAAAATAAAAAAGGCAAGCTCCCTTTTGATACAGAAGAGGGAAATTTTTCCCTGCCCTGGGGTAGAAAACATATTGCAAAGGTCTGCTGCTTAAGGTAGTGTAAACCATATTGAAATGTCATTGAAAAAAAGGTTGACTGTTAGATTTCTAGTATTGCTACAAAGCTTCAGAAAAAGAAAAAAGCTTCTTGCAACACAGTAACAATTTTGATGAGAGAGTTAATCTTTCTGACTTCAAGCTAGTTTTATATACCAGTCCATTTAAGTCAGGACAGGATTTTTCCAGTTTTACATACAGATTTCTTTCTGACAGTTGTCACCACAAAATTAAATGTTTCCTTTCAACATGCACAAGAACTAGATATTTTGTAGTATGTTACATTTCAGTTAAATATAAGGCTAACTTTATCCTTTGGATAAATACCTAGTTCCCTACTAATTTAGACTGTCTCCTGAAAGAAGTATTTAACTCCATTGAATCTGGGGGGGGCATTTTGGCAGAATAGACTGGGATAGAAGCGTGACCTGAGCAGGTGTTATAGCTCAGCCTGGCTGCACGTCACTTACAGGTGCTACCAAGTAGTTTCTCAGGCTCCATATTCACGTATAATGCAAGCGCCACATCTGTCAGCTACTGAGGTTAAGTCTCAATATAATCGAGCTACTATCTTCCTGACAAACTCAGTTCATATTTTGTTCTTGCAGTTTCCTAGTTGGCCTATTTGACTCTGGAACATACTGCAGCTGGAAGCAAAAAAACTTTTATAGCCAGAGAAAATCTGTCCTGAGCAGCAAGTTAAGTCTCTGGCTTCATATTTCTAAAAAGTTCCTTAACCTTTCTAAATAATTTTGTGAAGGCAATTTTTTTTTTTTTTCCCCTAGGTTCAGAAGATGGGGAGAAAAAGATATTCTTGCTTACTTACAAAATTATTTTTAAGACCACAAACAGGAGCTGGAATTCCAATTCACAGAGGAATTCTTTCTAAGTTGAAATATGTAGCAAAATTTCTATTCATTTTGCTCCCAACTTGTCTTGCAATTTATACTACGACTGGCATAAAGGACATTTGCTATATAAATAGTACTTGAAAACTAAAAACAGTTATAGGGTATAAAATCTTAACAATTTGATTAAGTTGAATTTTGTGCTTTCTATGGAAGAGTAGTCATTCTGCGACTCAGTAATGTGTCTTCTACCAAGAAATCCCAGAGCCAGGATGATACTTTTAAAGCACTTGGCAATATAGTGGAGCAGGGACTCCCACACCTAACTCTTCCCTAGGGAGAGGAATTATTCTTTTCTTCTTAATGGACTGAAAAAATACAGAATATGAAATTTGTCTTAAAAAACTTGAAAATATTATTATGCACATTTGCAAATACACAATTTTGGGCACAGAAGTCTCAAGTCTTTTAATGTTTAACTCTTGTTTACGTAAAACGGTCTTTCTAAATGGAATGAGACAACTCGGAGAAGTCACTTAGGCTATCAAACAGAGACACCTATTCATGTAACCAGCACTTGCTAGAAAAATACCTTATAGAGTATACATCAAGCACAACACAGAGTACAGAACTATCTGTTGCAACACAGTTCATGTGCATTCAAGCAACAATAAAGGTGAGATAAGAAAATATTGCCAAGATAACAAATGTTTGGCACATATAATAGGCTAATATTAAACAAACGGGATTTTTTCAACCAATATGCTTGTCCTATATATTTGTATACACATATAAAGACATGTAGTAACTTCTTTTTAAATGTACGTCAGGACAAGAGGAGCCTTAACTTTTCATATTGGAATTAAACCAGTATGAGTAAGTCCTTTGAACAAAATAGTATAGCTACAGGAAATTCCCTGAAATAATCATTTGTAACTACTTTTCTCTGCACTTCATAAATAATGAATAGTTAAAAAGAAAAACAACCCACTAGTATCGCATTTTTGCATGCACTAGTTATGTAAGCAGGCTACAAGATCCTCTAAATATGAGAAAAGTTGAAGTGTATAGCACGTTGTTAAGGAAAAATTATTTTGACACCTTGCAGTCATTTTTCTCTCACAGATAGATTTTTAAACCTTCTGGGAAAAAAGCATGTTTTGCAAGTAAGTGAAACAGTTTACAAAACTGTTCAGAATACAAAACCATTATTCTTTTAATCTAACATCATAAAAATGCTTCTTCTCACAAGTAACCATCTATTTATTTTTTTGTTATAGATTTCTACCCAGAATACTTATTCATAATCTGGCAAGGGAATTTAGTGTGCTTCTATAAATAATTATAAGTGACTTAATTTAAAAAAAAAAAGACTGTAAAAGAGAAACTGTCTGACCTAGATTAGATTCCCAAATGTGAAAAATAATTTACCTGACAATCTGTATTTTTCTCTTTTTTTCATGGAAAATTTTACGTGCCTGGGAAACAAGGTCATTAGAAAATGAATATAAAACTATTAGATACATTTACCTTACAATTCATGTTCTTCAAGCAGGTAATTTGGATAATCTTTCAATAATTACAATGCAAAGAAAAGAGTTTCTATTTCTTTCGAATAACTATATCCCATTAGATATTTTAAGGAATACATGATGTTGAGGTATAAAATGTAATAGTACAACAGACAACGCAAATATCACAAAAGGTTAATATAGGAAAGAAGGATGTTAGGAATGCCATTGTTCTTGGTGGGAACTGGTCATGGTGCTAAGCCTCACACTGTCGCTTCCTTTGAAAACAACATTCATGGATATAGCTTTAATTTCATGTCTAAACCAAAGTCATGGTAAGACATATCAAATGATACCTCAACTGAATGTCATTTGCTGTGTCTCTGGAGTTTTCCTTGGACAATTCCTACCAAAATCTCTCAGCTTAAATTATAAAATCTGATGAGATCAGTCCACCAAGATAGGATTGAACAGCTTATACCAAAAAAAGAATTCCAGTTTCAGAAAACTGTACCCAAAAACTCCTAACCTTTTTTTTTTTTTTACAGTAGTTCTTAAAGGTGCACTATATAAACAAACTACCTTTATTTGCATTGATTCTTCCATTAGTGCTATTCATTATAGCTGCAAAACACTTTTGTATGTGCTAAGTTGACATTTTGAAAAAAATACAATGAAAAGAGACTTGCACAGTAGTTATTTCATAGGTAGTTATAAGTAATTGAAGAACAGCTATTGCTTTTTATGCATATATTTAAAAATGATGAATTAAACAAGATTTACTGTAACGGAAACATATAAATGGCATAGCATGTTCAAAGAGGAATAAATTGCTTCAAGTTTTCTCAGCAATGAAGCAGCCAGATAAGTTGTTTTTATGCATCCAGTTGGCAGAACAAGTTCAAATATTATTTTGCACACTGTGAGCGCATCTTACTATCCTTTTCAGTAGTCAGATAATTAAGTGTTAATTGAGAGAGTGGGAAATGACTTAGCAGGTGTATAAACAGCAGAGCAAAAACCTAACAGAAGGGAGAAATAATGAAGGAGAGCAATCATGCCTTGGAGAGGAAGATGAGAAAACCTGCTAACATGGAGAACTGATAAGACACTAAACCACAAAATAACAACAGTGATCTTTCAGAAATGAGGTTATTATTCACTGATCCTTGAGCAGACGTGATTCTGGTTATTTTTTAATGCAAATACTGAAATGATGTGCAGAAATAATTTAATCTATATTTTGACTTTTTTCTTTTTTGGGGCAATGTAATTTCTTTAATATTTTCACTGTTTACATGCCTAGTTACAAAAAGGTACAGCACTGGGAATTTTGAATAAACAGTGGCAAAAATAATAATAAAAGAAATGAGATAAATAGCTTTGAAAGCCCAGTTTGTTACAATTTCCCTTATACACATCATAAAAGATATTTTAAAATACATTTTTGAAAACAGTACATCTTAAATTAGTCTGGTGTGGTATGCAGTGAACAGTAAAGTTTAGCCAGGTGGGAGATACTGAGAATTCTTAGGAACAAGACAAACAAGAGGAGCTAGCTCATGTGATATTTCCTTCTATATGATACATTTTTTAAATTTTACATTCTCACTACAAAGATTTATCCTGCTTTTCAGTCTTTGCTCTCGTAGCCTACTGCATTTTTCCTACATTCAATTTACTGATTCTCACTTCACTTGCATGAATGTAACATCATTAACTCCACTTGACACACCTCTGACTTATAACAACACTTAAATAACTTTAGAATCAATCCCATTATCTCCATCATTCAGGAAATGGAGAAGGAAGGTGAAGCCTACTAATGAATAACCTCAATGTTAAATGGACTCATGTGATAAAAAGCATAATTTAAGTGTCAAAACAGCAAATGGGTCCAGTTTTAGATTTAGTACTTATATCCCTTCAGTTGGCAATTTCATACACTAGATGCCAATAGAATCTGAACAACGGCTCTGCTTGCAACACTTGTTGCCACAAAGTCTGTATCATCATCAACACACTTTTAAAAAAGCAGCAATCACCTAACATGCATTCCTTTTAACGATGTAAAGCAACTGTATCTTTTTATATTAATTTTATGTAGCTTTAGTATTACAAAACCATTATACAATTTGACACTGCTTTACATCTCAGAAGATGCATTACCACAGTCACAGAATGGTTGAGGTTGAAAGGGAGATCTTGAAGTCATCTGGTCCAACCCACCTACTCAAGCATGGCCACCTAGAGCTGGTTGCCCAGGACCATGTCCAGATGGCTTTTTGAGTATCTCCAAGGATGGGGACTCTACAACCTCCCTGGGCAACCTGTGCCAGTGCTCAGTCACCCTCACAGTGCACAAGTGTTTCCTGATGTTCATATGGAACCTCCTGTGTTTCAGTTTGTGCCTGTTGCCTCTGGTCCTGTCACTGGACACCACTGAAGAGAGCCTGGCTCCATCTCCTCTACAGCCTCCCTTCAGATTTTTGCACACATTGGTGAGACTCCCCATGAGCCTTCTCTTCCCCAGGCTAAGCCGCCCCAGCTCTCTCAGCTTTTCCTACTATGAGAGATACTTGAGAACCTTAATCATCTTTGTGGCCCTTCACTGGGCTCCCTCCAGTTGCACCACATATCTCTTATACTGGCTAGCCCAGAACTGGACACTACTCCAGCTGTGGCCTCTCTGGCACTGAGTAGACGGGAAGGATCACATCCCTCGACCTGCTGGCAACACTTGTCCTAATGCAGCCCAGGATACCACTAGTCGTCTATGCGGCAAGGGCACGTTGCTGGCTCATGTTCAACTTTGTGTCCATCAGGACCCCCAAGGCCTTTTCTGCAAAGCTGCTCTCCAGCTGGATGGGCCCAGTGTGTGCTGGTGCCTGGAGTTGTTCGTCCCAGGTGCAGGACTTTGAACTTCTCTTTGTTGAACTTCATGAGGTCCCTGTCAGTCCATTTCTCCAGCCTGTCAAGGTCTCTCTGGGATGGCAGCACGACCCTCTGGCATATCAGCCAGTCCTCCCAGTTTTGTGTCATTAGCAAACTTGCTGAGGGTACACTTTGTCCCATCAACCAGATCATTAATGAAGATGTTAAACAGGATCAGAGCCAGTACTGACCCCTGGGATACATCGCTAGTTATTGGCCTCCAACTAGACTTCATGCCACTGATCACCACCCTCTGGGGCCAATCATTCAGCCAGTTTTCAATCCACCTGTGTGCTCACCCAGCTCATACTACATTAGCTTCCGTATGAGGAACTGACGAGAGACAAGTGTTGAAAACCTTCCTGAAGTCAAGGTAGGCAATATTTACTGCTCTTCCCTCATCTACCAAGCTACTCCTTTCATTATAGAAAGTCATCAGGTTGGTTAAGCATGACTGGGAATCCTCTTGGTGAATCCATGCTGACTAGTCCTATTCACCTTCTTGTCCTTCATGTGCCTGGAAATGGTTCCCAGGATTAGTTGCCCCATCGCCTTCCCAGGGATCGAGGTGAGGCTGACCTGCATGTAGTTCCCTGGGTCCTTCTTCTTGACCTTTTTGAAGACAGGAGTCACATTTGCTTTCCTCCAGCCTTCAGGCATCTCTCCCACTTGCCATGATTGTTCAAAGATTATAGAGGATGTGCCTTGCAACGACATCAGCTAGCTACCTCAGCATGCATGAGTGCATCCCATCAAGGCCCATGGACTTACATAGGTCCAGTTTGCTTAAGCATTCTCTAACCCGATCCTCTTCCACCAAGGGTGTCTTCCTTGCTCCAGACTTTCCCTGCAGCTTCTGGGGTCTTGGATTCCTGAAGACTGGTCTTACTAGTGAAGAAGGAATTCAGTACCTCAGCCTTCCCCATGTCCTGTGTCACCAGGGCCCCTGCTCCATTCAGCTGTGGACCCACAATTTCCCTAGTCTTCCTCTTGCCACATAGGTACTTACAGAAGCCCTTCTTGTTGCCTTTGACATCTCTTGCCACATTCAACTCCAGGTGGGCTTTAGCTTTCCTAACCATCTCTCTGTATGCCTGGAGAGTGCCTCTGTATTATTCCCAGGTTACCTGTCCCTGCTTTCATCTTCTTTAAACGTCCTTGTTGTGCTTGAGTTTTGCCAGGAGCTCCTTGTTCATCTGTGCAAGCCTCTTGGCATTTTTCCATTACTCCCTCCTCACTGGGATGGACCACTGTTGGGATTGGAGGAGGTGATCCTTTTACACTAGACAGCTTTCTTGGCCCCTCCTCCCTCCAGGGCCTATTCCCATGGGACTCAGATCCTTCCTCTTTGGAAGAGGCCAAAGTCTGCTTTCCTGAAGTCCAGGGTGGTGATGCTGCTTTTTGCCCTGCTCCCTCCTCTCAGGATCTCCATCATCTCATTGTCACTGCAGACAAGGATACCTTCGACCTTTATATGCCCAACAAGCCCCTTCTTGTTTGTGAGGTCCAGCAGACCACTGGTCCTTGTTGGATCCTCTGTCAGTTCAGTTCCTTTATCATGTTGTCTCTGTTATCCCAGTACATTTCCTATATACAGCAACCAAATGAATGAGTCCCTTAATTTAGAGGAAAGCTAGAGTGCAAAAATTGATCAGTAAGTCCAAAATAATATTTTTGCTCGACAAACTCCTCTGCTTTGTCTCCAACAATATAACAATTTATGGGCTAAGAAGCCACAGAAAGTAACGTAAGTAGTTACTAAGTTCAGGAACAAAGGAGATCTGGTAACCTACGGATTAGAGTTTTGGGTTTGCTTGACCTGGGTATCTTGGAAGGAATAAGCAGTACGTGAAGCTTTTGAACTGCTGATATATATGTTCCCAATATGTATTATTTGATACTTACTAAAGTGTAAGATCATACTGCAAGCTTACCCTCATTTGATGGACTTACAGGGTAATTCTTAGCACTACGGCCATGTGTTTCCTAAAATCTGCAGGAATTTGAATGGTGAAAGTTACTTAAAATGTCTGAAATCTCCTGTCATCACGCTCACCCAGTTCAAAGGCACATCCACACAGACACAGCAGATATAGTAAGTAATATGATTACATAAGCCTTATTTCCCCAAAAAGCCGTGCTGCATTCAGAACAAAACAAAACCATTGACACAAAACTGAACAAACACAAAGGTTTAACTTTCATACGAAAATAACAGAACATCAGGAAACAAATTATTAAATGGGAGAGCTGGCTGCACGAGCATATAAAAAATTTTTGCAAAACACATTACATTTTTCCACTTTAGACAAACACCATCCAATTGCATTTTATAAAGATAATGATACTACCCCTGGAGAGAATAGTTCAAAGTTGACACTGATATATTAAATAACTCTGGAGTGTGTTACAAACTGCAGAGTGCAAAGACTCCTGCTGTCTTTTAGTTACACAACTCTCATCATGGGGGTGGAAAGCTTCTCTTGTTTTCACCATGATTAATAAAGAAAAACTTGTTCCCTTGCTTCATTTACTAAGTATATGTCAATGGCCTAATATGAAAGGGCACTGATTTATAGTCAAAAACTGCAAAATAAAAGATTAAGTAAGTTTCTTGGACTATTCAAGTAGAGGATCAGAAGAGTGAGTCAACATACATTTCAGTAAGGAAAAGGAGAAATTACATGGTGGATTTTAAAATCTTTCCCAGATTACAGAAGACTGTCTCTTGATATTTATACTGAATTCAATCTTTGGGTTCAAACATCTCATGTGCTTCTCACAGTCAAGGAAGTGCTACCAGCAAAACTGTATTGAACCTGATTTTGCTTTTATGCTGTGCTTCAGATATGATTTGCCTCAGGTTCTTTCAAAATTGTCTAATGTAATTAAAAACAGATCTCTGAATAGTTTAAACATGGCAAAGTGATGGCTGTGCCCTATTTTAATGGCATTCGAGGTTAGAGTCATATAAATGTTTGGATCAAAGAGCCTAGAAAAAGTAGAATTCCTCTTGCCAAATCATTAATGAATTTCTAAGAAGACAAGGCAGTTACTTTTCCTGTAGAGAGATTGCCTTACTTTTGCTTTGTATATTCATCTATAAACAGCAATTGCTACATGTCAAAAGATAAACAGCTAGATAGACATAAAATGCTGATGCAATTTAAATTCCTATCTTCAAATAGAATTTTTTTTTTTTTTGAGTGGTTGGATATTTCTACTCTTCTAGTAAGGCTTCCAAGAAATCCATTATACTTTGACAAAAAAATGAAAGAAAAGCTTTTGTTTCATATTTGGTATTTTTTCCTGCTTTCCAAATTCTCATTTCAGATGATGCAGCTCACTTTAGACCCTGAGGACAAACAGAAACCTTAATTCCTTAAAAGGATGGAAACAGAACTGTCCTCAGTCATTCTATCAATGTCACAGTTTAAAGAGTGACATTGGTAAATAATCAATCCCTCAATAGGGTTTTGGTAGTTAACTGAATATTACAAAGACAATGGCCCAGTAGGCCATTTTCAGGTAGGACAAAATTGTGTGCTTTCTTTTGGCAGATAGAAAGTCTAGTCTTTTCTCCAGTCCTTTTAGATACAAATCAGCATGCATGTGCACATATACAGAAGCAGACCTTCATTCTTCTTGCCTAGGCCTAATTTGGGAGGTATTTCAGTTTTGAGGAAAAATAAGAGGAACGAGATACAGTACAACTTAAGAAGTAATTATCATGGGTGTTGGGTGCAAATTGCATGTTTTACCACATTCATCCATGAGCATCTAATTAATTCACACAAGAGTGCCCAAGCAGTTCATGTTTGAGTCCCCAATTAGTTCACATATGAGCACCCTATTAGCTCTTGCATAAGTGCTTAATTAGTGCACGCATGGGTGCCCAGGTAATTTATGCATGAATGCCCAGCTAATTTATGCATGAATGCCCAATTAGTTCATGCATGCGTACCCAATCAGTTAACACGTGTTGGCCATACATTGCAGGGTTTAGTTAGCCAGTCACAGGTCCAAACGGCTCTGACACCTGTGTAAGCAAGTCACCACGTGCCCAAACTTCAGCTAGACAGAGGAGCACATAGTGCTTTGGCTCAGACATATCTAGAAAGAGCATCAGCTGCCAGGGAAGGAGCCACATGAGGGGAAACATGCTGGGAGACACTTGAGAAGGCTCATGGCAGGAGAGGCTGCTGAGGAAACATGCAGCTGGAGCTGGAAAAGTGGGACACCTTTGGTGAGCTTTTTCAGTTTTAAAAACTAATTACCCCAATGAGGCAGAACAGCTGTGGACTCTGGGCCTCCTACGTCTTGGCTATCTCCTTAATCATTCTGCTCTAGTCTCTTTCACTAATTCATTCTTTCTTATACTAACACATCTTCTTGGTGAAAAATAAAAGTGAATATTTCAGTCTTATCTCTAGTATCTTCAGCTACCATTAACAGTCAACCAGGTGGAATATGGATCAGGATAGCTAAGAAAAGTGATCAGACACTCTAGCTTTTAGTATGACAGTAAACTTGATGCTTTTTGGAAGACAAATACTGCAGATGTAATGCTACAGATAAATAAGTTAATACAAAATGCTCTAGTAGAAAATCATCTACAAGTATAAATTTGAAATTGGTTTGTTGCATCCTTACTTCTATACCAAATCATGTAAAATTTAATTCTAATAATTTCAGCTGTGTTAGTATCTTAGTCACACAGCAAGCATACACACACATATATATAAAAATGTACACACACATACTTAAATGCTTCCAGTCATTTTTGACAAAGCACACCCACAACATAACGTATACATTAATTAGCCAGCATAGTGTAGTTTCTGCAAAATTGTAATTCACAACAATTTTAAGAGGTCTTTGGTGTTTCCTTTATAAAGTGGCACAAACAAAAACTTCAGAGCACTAACAGCACAGTGTTTCAGAAATGCAATTATGCCACATGCAGTGATTGCAAGCGTTCCACAGTCTCATATTTCAGTCACAATGGACTCTGTAATATGCTATCAGATACTTAACCACTGGTTGCCCATGTACTTCCTATTTGGAGATCTCTCTAGTGTGCTAATTAGTTCAGAATGTAGCTGCCAAAATAAAATGACATAAAAGAGACTAATGCATCATAAATATCCCACCTGAGTAAAATAAGAAAACATCTGTTAAAGAGCTTCAAACATTCCTTTGTTTATTGTGGGGGAAAAAAGTAATGAATAAGAAGGAAAAAACAAAAAGGTAAAAAAGCAGGGAATAAATGTCCATTTCTTCCTCTTGTCTAGAACTGGATTAATTAGTTCTGCTAGACAGCTTCCTTTTTCTCTGTAGCAGGTCCAAACATGGGCTTATTTGCACACAGTAGTGGCAACTGGATCTGGTCTTTTGGTGAAAGACATGAGGAAAAAGGATGGTATTTTTCCCCGAGCTTCATCACCCATGTTCATTACAGAGAGTGGAAAAAAGTTTCTCATGTCAGCATGTAAGGGTAAAAAAAAACCCCGAAACGCAAAAGATGGCTGTCCTGGCTAAAACACCAATAGTAAAGATTTACATCAGTGCTTACTCATCCAACCTGAGGAGGATAGATCCCCTGTCCTATATTACAGCTGTCTGAAATACCTACTCCACAGGGCACAAGCGGGACTATGGAATTTCCATGTAACAATTAGTAAAATAAACTGAGCAAAATTAGCATGTTTAGGGTCACAATTGGTAAAGCACTGAAGGATCCTGCTGGATGTTGACATATAATGCATTTCTGAGTAATTATAACATTTCTCATTTTAAAGTAATCTGTTGTTAGAAAATTAATGACAAGCAGCACTTTTGATCTCAAGTGTTTTGCAGCATTTTTATTCTTGAATAACTGGCTTCATTGAGATGGCTGCTTTTTAAAGGTGGCTGAAATGCTTCCTACTAGTAACAGTCTCAAATCTAGGGAAGAACATTCTATTGTTAATGCAAAATAATAAAATATTACAATAAAAGTCTTTCTAGATAAATGCTAAGCAGAATAAATGACAAGTGCATTTCTTGTGTTGTATTAAATCTCTTTATTGTGGCCTCTTCTGTCTTCCTGAAACACCTTCCTCTCATGCAAACACTGATTTTGAAATGTTTGAAAGTGAGCCATTTCTATAGAAAAAAATACCCAACATTAAAATTTTGTGGCAGCTTGTTACTCAGTGTCATGGTTTAGACCCAGCCAGCAACTAAGCACCACACAGCTGCTCACTCACTCCCCCTGCCCCCATGGGATGGGGGAGAGAATCAGAGGAGTAAGAATGAGAAAAACTCCTGGGTTGAGATAAGAACAGTTTAATAATTAAAGTAAAATAGTAATGATAATAATAACAACAAAATAATAATAGTAATAATAACATACAAAGCAAGTGATGCACAATGCAATTGCTCACCACCCGCTGACCGAGACCCAGACAGTTCCCGAGCAGCGATCACTGCTCCCCGGCCAACCCCCCCCCAGTTTATATACTGAGCATGACGTCACATGGTATGGAATAGCCCTTTGGGCAGTTTGGATCAACTATTCTGGTTGTGCCCCCTCCCAGTTTCTTGTGCCCCTGGCAGAGCATGGGAAGCTGAAAAGTCCTTGACTAGCATAAGCAGTACTCAGCAACAACTAAAACATCAGTGTGTTATCAACATTCTTCTCCTACTAAATCCAAAACACAGCACTATGCCGGCTACTAGGAAGAAAATTAACTCTATCCCAGCTGAAACCAGGACACTCAGACATCATGGAAAGAGCACATGTTGCAGGCAAAACAGTCCTGACTTGGGGAATTTTACTTTATTTATTGTCAATTAACACCAAATTCTAATCACTGGTTTGGGTATTGAGCAGAAGAAAACATGAACAATTAAATAAACACTTAAGTAAATGCCTTTCTTCCTTCTTTCCCCTGCTCAACTTTAGCCAAGCACTTTTCCTCCTCCTTCCTAGTCTCAAATTCCCTTGTTTTCACCATGTTACACTTAATCCCAATTCTTTCAGTGAGGTGATGTGTGGTGCAGGAGGTTGGGGCTGTCTGTGTAATGGTTTCTTTCTGCTGGTCCTTGCTACTTACTCATCTTCTTCTGCTTCATTGTGGGTCCTTCATATGCTCCAGTTCCTTCCGGGGTGTCCCTGCCCCGGTGTGGGTCAACTGCAGGCCACAATTCTCCAGGGGTGTCCTTGCCCTGATGTGGGTCCTGCATGGGTGACAGCCCCTCAGAGGTACCTCCTCTTGACATAATGCGCCTCATTCCAAGAGGCCTTCAGCCATGCCCTCAACAACGTCTCCTTGCATACATCTCTTTCTCCTCCCCTAAGGACTGCCACAGTTTCTTGAATATGGCTGAACAGAGATGCTATGTGCACCTCTCTGACCCTGGCTGTGACTGGCACAGGGCAGCTTCATGGCCTCCTTTCACACAGACACCCCTGCAGTCCCCTACTAGCAAAACTCTGGAAGTTATGCACAATAAACTACCTGACATTAAAGATCCTCTAAGTTTTTTCTTACTCAGACATCATAGAAATTATATGCATAAACTGATGAACAACGTATTTAAAGAAAAATGGATAATTCAAAAAGTTATATTTCTTATACACATGTTTATCTTACAATTCATCCTAATATTTATAAATCAATCTAGAAAAGAGCAGCATGAGTGATAAATCTGAAGTTGTGTTTATATATAATGAATTTGAAGTACTTAAATATAAATTAAACCTATAAATATAAAATGAAATGCCAACCCATTCCAGACTAGCTTAATTCATAAATACTTCTTCTTCTCAATTCATCAACAAGCCTAGAAAAGGAACTAAATGTTTTTGCCACACACTCTGAACACATTTTATAAAAACATTTCTGATAAACTTCCATTGTATAGCATTTTCAGGCCAGTAAATTCATAATCCTCCCAACTATCAACTGTAGCTTTTTACAGCACTGTCAGGAAAGAAAAAAAATCACTACTTTACCATGGTAATTATGCAAATCAGAGAAAAGAAAGTTAAAAAAAAGAAGACATACTACAGTTCTACTGTATACTAATTCAAAATGAAGAAACATCAGGGTCCTACAAGAAGTAATGTGTCATATCAAGTATTGACTCCTTCTGAGCTCCTAAGAATAAAAAGTAATATTCTACTAACTTATATGGTGCATACCATTCATAAAACTAGTCTGCTTGGTTTTGATTTTTTCTTTGGCTAGGCTTACAGTTTGTTTTTAAACACTGCTATCTTTTAATTATTTTTTTATCAATATTAGTGTGTAGCCCAGATGATAGGCAATGCTGATATTTTCCCATTTTCTCCATTTACTTTAGGATGTTCGCTAAAAGAAGCAGGAAAACATTTCTCTTTATTTGCCAAAATTCATTGCTGCTATTTCAAAACAGTTGAATGCATTCAAGTCATAGCAATGCAACACACACCTGACAATCTGATGGCATATTTTTTAACTTAATAAATACTAAAACTAATTAGCAGAATAATTGTGAAGTTATTAAGGATCAATGGATCCATTTACTGAGAGGAAATGAGGAAATAATTCCAGTTCCTCTGATAAGGCTTTTAAAATAATCATACTCGCATAGGAATGGATTCATTTATAGCAACAGTTTGGAAGCAGTGTGATTTCTGACAAATGCTGTGTTCTGTTGAGTTTTGATTACTAATGGTTACGACTGCTTGCAAAGAAGCGTATGCCTCCTTCTCAGAGATAAGAAAGAGAAAATCTGGCACGAGGGAAAAAAAAAAAGGGTTAATAATGCTCTTCCATCTGAAAGCAAAGTTATTGCTAGCAATAGCTAACTACAAAATTGTCACAACACAGCTGGAGCTCCTTGGCTAACAAAGTTAAACAGAACAGTCCCAGAAGAAATAAAGGGAAGAATTTCCAGCAAAGATATGCCTGCAGTGAACAAGTTTAAGAGGAACTATAAACCTACAATGAAAGACGCTTCAACAAAAGAGGCTGCTGCTTTGTGTTTTGGCCTACAGGCAGGCCTTGACAAAGGTGCTAAGCAAGGTATGCGCTGAGGCCAATAAGATTTCTCCCATGTCTAAATGCAGGCTGGCACAAATTACCTTAGTGAATCAAACTTATAACCACAATACAGAGTCCCAAATGGGCTCTAGCAAACTCAGGATCCCACAGCAGTCTTGTTCAACTGGCAAGGGAGCGTGAGAAATTCACCAGTGTTTCAGAGTCCCGCTGTGAAAGGACGCATGCCTTACATTTAGGAAGAAAGGGGATAATTGAGATTTTTATTACATTACCCTGGCTAAAGAAAAAGACACCTCTTGTTGCATTTCTAAAGAGTTTGTAAGGCTTGGGCCAATCATGAGCGACAACCATGCTTCATTATTCAACCCCAAACCATTACAGCTTTTGAGATCACCATCAACAGAGCATTTCTGAAATTCACACTTATGGCTACCACAGACTTATGATGGCCTTTGCCATCTGTCTCAATAATTCTTTTAACAAGCAAGCAAATTCTATGGACCAGAGACTATTTTCCCATAATGTTTTCTCATGTATTGTTTATCCTATGTATTTTATGAGTTGCAATGTTATTAGAGGCCTCAACAAGCTTTTGGTAGTGTCTACAACGTAATTGAATACTGGTTTATTATCCCAGTGAGTAAGTATAAATATTTAATTCTTATGTACCACATGACAGTGGGAATTGTTTCAGCCAATAAATCTTTTCATTGTTCTACTTTTGCAGTATGTACTTTCTGTTGAGACACAAGTACTCATACAAAACACTCTCAGATACTTCTCAGATACTTCATAGAAAATAAAATATTTGGCAAGTCATTTTTGTTTAAAACTTTGCCTCTTCTTCCCATATATTATAGCAACCAAAAATGGGGGGGGGGGGGTTGTGTGTTTTATCCTTCTTCAACGAATCCAAGAAAATAGAGACTTAAATAAACCAAAGGATAGGAGAAAAAGAAGGGGAGAAAAAGGCAAAAAAAAAAAAAAAAAGCTATGGAATAAATACGTATCAATTTATGCCTGTTATTTCCAGGACTCATCTTCCTTTCATTTCCCAGGTAACACTGAGCAAAAGCGTCACTGAAGAGGAAATTTATTCACCTTATTTCTGGGGACAGAAACCTAATCTGGCCTACGAAACTGAGGGAATGTACGTATAGCTGATGGCTATTAACAACAGGCATGTGCAGACAACACGTCACACTGGTGGACAGGCCCAGAATACTGTATTTGCGGGGGGAGCAAACAACAAACACCCTCTCCCACCCCATGCTTTTATGAAAACGTCAATAACACAGATAGTAAACCTCAAATCAGCTGAAGTTTTGAAGTTTCAGAATATTAACAGGGATTTTAATATGCTGAAGACAGTGTTATTTGTTGGTGCTTCAAGACAACGGATAATTTGGCAGAAATTATTTTGTTATGCAAAGAAAAAAAAAAAACTACCAGGAGGGATCCCGAGACTGTTTTTAACTGCAGCAAGAAAGCAACATCCAGTCTCATATGGGCATTTACCTTCATAGAGAAAGCAGTGACCTGAGAACAGGAGAGTTGGGGATTTTGTTTTTAAGAAATTAAATATTATTAAAAAATTAAATATTCTGTACAGAAAGAAAGGAGAGATTTTTCTCTCAATTTTTTAAAAGCAAAAATAACACTGTCTCCAATAAACGTCATAGGATTCCTAATTTTAGTACAAAAATACAAACAGTAGAAAGTTTTACAAAGTTCTATTAATTTAAGTCTGTACATAACTGAAGAAATTCACCAAGTCTTTTGATATGCTAACAACCAGATTTCCTCTGCCAGATGGGGGTATCCGGAGCGACTTAGTCCCTACTGTTACTGTTTATACAGCAAATTATTGTTCAGTTGTCCTAGGGAATATGAAAGTGGGAGTTCAAGGTAAAGCCTAATCTAGATGAAACTTCTCACAAAATTAACAACTCGAATTTGTTTATGTTCAAACCCAACATGGAATCAGAATAAGTACTCTTATAATTCAACTCAAAGTTTCACAGCAGTACTTACAGGGTGTTTTTTGACTAATAGAAAAAGATGAGCTGCTTTGCCTGGGTTTTGTTGTTTTTTTGTTTGGTTTTTTTTCCCACCTTGTCAAAATGAGCCATCTCACCTGTTACATTTGTTCTTCAGCATTTGGAATGGGCAGGGATAACAGACATCTGTAGCAAACATCTAAAGCTCAGGTCTGATCAATTGACTCAGATATATGGAAATCACTTGACAAACTTTCTCCACATGTGGTTACAATAACTTTAAGACAAGCATTAAAACTTTTGAATATATAACTGGAACAACTCTGTGAGCCTTCTGATCCTTACATATCACTGCTCACAGGGTTGACTGAATCATATTTTACTTCTTTGAGAGGCTCCCTTGTGATCCTTCCAAGAAGGCAAAAAGTGATGGAGTCCAATGAGAAAGGTGATTGACCTTTTTTGAATATTCACCTTATTCCCAGGTGCCTGGCTTCATTCATAGTTTGGGAAGCGGGAGAAAATTTCTCATCCTGATACATGCAACTGCCAAAGACAGATTTCCGTGGTATCACTCCTTATCTTCCCTTATATAACTTTTTTTTTTTTTTGCTATACATCCCCTTTTAAACATGTTAATACATGTTTCAATTGTCAGCACAAAACAATCCTTTAATACATGTGTAGAAATATCTTAACCATGTACTTCAGTTTCCAGACATTTTCTGCATTCCAAGCCTAGTCCACAAGATGCTCTTAGAGACAGGTTTGCTCTTGGAGACTTTTGCAGCAAAAGTGTGAACGACAATCTTTCCAGCAGTAAGAAGCATGTACCAGGAAATGGAGGTGGAGCAGAGTTAAATACCCAGAAGCCTCAGCAGATCATATAGGCACCCTCTTAAATGTAAGTCCAATTTGATACAGCCTTGCTTCTCCTGTCTTCTCTATGACACTGGTATTTTTAAGACACAACCAGTGACATGTTGATATGCTGTTTCCCTATGCCAGCATAGTTAAAATTTGAAAAATAGCTTTTCAATTCATCCAGGAATAAGATTAATTATACCTTAATCTCAGCAGATTTATAGCAACTCAGTGAAGAAAAACTGAATAAAATCTCAATAAACAAGAAAGGACAACCACAAGCTCTTTGCTGTTCAGAGAGACTTCTGAATATTTAGACATCGGTATGATGTCTTTTTTTTTCCCCTAGGCGCATAACATCTACACTGCCATTTTATTAAAGTCGTAACACAAAACAATCTTGCATCTTTATAGATGTTTGCATGTGTATCATCATAAGTGGCAGTCACTTGAAAGTGTTAGTCCGAGGCAAAGACAGAGAGCTATGACAAAGTACTGCTTTTGAACTAAACCGAGTATGGTGTGGGTGAAGATAACACAAAAATTCTCTCTCATGTATTTGTGTCTATTTCTTGCTGTAATAATTAGGATAAGACAAATAAGTAATTTGCTCATATTAGATAGACATTTACCAGAAAAATTTTACTTGTTTATAAGGAGAAATGAAGCAGTAAGATATTCTCTACACTACACTGGGGATAAGCAGCAAAAATGGAAACTATATGGAGACAAAATTGTTTCATAAGAAAGAGAAATTGAACAGAAATTTGAAAATAACCATTATTTGAAAACAGAAAAGGAAGCCTAATGAAATAACATTAAACAATTGAATTTGATTCTTTCAAAACCACCAAAAAAGATAGATTGATTCCATTTATAATTTGGAATTCCTGTAACCGTGCCAAAAGATGTCAACATCTATTATAACTGATGTTTGCCTCCTATTGTACGTTGCATTCTAAGACTCACCTTTATGTATGTTGACAGCACAATAGAATTGTGAAGATGTATCTCTCCGTGTATGTATACAAGTGACAAACTAATGTTAAAATAACTGATGCCTAGTATTTGTAAAAAGCATGAGCTGAATATCTCATCTGCCAGGAACAACATAGACCCTGATTCCTGCATGACGATAAGCAACAGGTAGAAAAGCAGAACACCTAGGTCCATTCATATCTCAGCCTCTTTGTAGAATCAATAGCACAGGCATCAATTCATGTGTAGTTTAATTATATTGATCTGCAAACTTTCCACCTGGACACAATCTAAAACTAAACAGTCCAGTGAGACCCAAATGGCCAATATGTGCTAAAATTAATCAAGTTTGATTCTTAAGATAGCAACAGATACAAGTGATGAACGAACCCCAAGCCAATCTGTGAGTCTCCTCAGCTAGCCAGAATGAAATGCTAGGTGCATCGCTTCTTCCTTGCCTCTATCTCATCCTACGTTTGCAGCCAATTTCCATCTGTTGCATATTCCAAATCTAGAACAGATAACGATTTCTACAAACCAAGCCACTACTGCTGAGTGGAATAAGTAAGCCACAGAAGTAACTATCTTTTACAAGCAGAAAATGTAAACAGGCACTAAAATTTGCTTTTCCAGAAGTGCCCTGGTCAAGTTACAGTTTTCCACCTGTCCCTGAAGTCTCATAGAGCAGTGTTGCACTTTAGGTAATAGTATTATAAAGAAAATGCACCATTCTTTTCAACATTACAGAAAGCATATTTAGTCAACAAATGAGATCCTCATTAATGAAATAACCTATCAGTAATTTAAGAACCTACTTCAAAAACTGTTCTCTAACTGCAAATTTCTTCCTTATAAAATTCAACACTCAAGCAATCAACATCTCAGTGATATTTTATCACGCAATTGTAATCTTGGCAACATTATATAACAAAGTATTTTGTGGTCTTGATTTATGTGAACTTTTTAGGGAACATTAGAAAGGCAGATTTTTATAATTTGAAAAAAGACTTTAAATCATCTTAGACGTAAACACAGAAGTATTATAAAAAATCAAGATGCATCCAGGGATTTCAATAAGCCATATACAGTCTTTTAGCACAAACATGACACTAATTGCTATTTTAAGGCTTTATGACAGCTTAAAACTAAATAAAAAATTAGCTTTCATCCTATTAGTGCTTATTAAAAAAAAGAAAAAAAAAAACAAACCACAAAAGCAAAATCATCCAGTACCTCAAAATGACTTCAAGCAATCTTTCTTTTATCCTCATTTCTCAACAGCTGAATACAAGACATAATACAAAGGATCCGTTTGATGCATAGGCACACTTCAGTGTATCATCTAAATCTAACAGTGTGAGACACTACCATCTATAAACTGTCCAGCAGCTATGAGAATGGTAAACTTAGATGTAGGACCAGATCATATGTAAAACAGTTTAAATAAGGACATACTAAATATTTCAAAAGCTCCCTAATTCATCATTGCTTATATCCAGGTCTGTAGTTCAAGATAAACTCAATTAATTTAAAAAACAACAACAAAAAAAACCTGGCAGTGCATTAAAAGTCTGTTACCAAGCTAAATTAACCAATAGGATTAAGTCCAAGCTAATTTCCTGGACATATACTTTTAGCATAATTTCACTGCATTACGAAGTAGAATCCATGTGTAAAATATTTTTTTAGGACTGGTTCACAATTTCTTAGGTCAGAAAACACCATTAGATAACCCAGTTTGATCTCTCATATACCAAAGACAAGGAGATAAGCTTACTTCTTTTATTATTCATTTACATTATTGTCAGATCTTCTCCAGCCTGTTTCGGCCTCCAGATTCTGCAAAGACTGGACTGCAACAAGATTTATGTTATGTTCTGTTACTGACTAGAATGTTTGCTTGATCAGCTTCAGTATTGATACAAAGCTGCAGATAATGCTAAATACCCTGGTAGTCACTCTTCAGATAGAAGGAGGCTGTACCTAACACATTTTACAGCAAGAAACAAACTGCACAGCATAATCAGTAGAGTTTGTTTCACAGTTTTGCTTAATATGCCAAAAGATAAACTACTTCTAAAATACTGAAATTATTCAGAACTTGGCCTTGTCACCTCAGCTTTCATTCTGATGTACAAAAAAATTAATTTCATTTTCAAAGTTACTGGCTTACTGTCTCCATGATGCACACATTGTTAATTTACTGGTGTGAAGACCCTAAAATAAAAAATAATAATAATAAAAAAAAGACTAGACTGAAAATTTGATAAAAACCAGCACAGCGGGTTTGGAAGAAAGTCACCATCTTAGTGGAAATGACAGAACGCTAGCAAGAAAGTACAGCTGAAGTAATCTAAACATTAAAGGAACTTACACACTACCAAGCAGAAGTTTTGCTATTGGAAAATGAACTTAGCAAGTGTGATGGGAGAAAAAAGAAAGGTGAAGAGTCAGAATTACTAAAGGATCACATGAAGATGAACAGAATTTATCTGTGTGTTCAAATTCTGAATAGGCAACTTTATCCTTCCTTCCTAAGAAATTTCTCAAGGTATTGTTAATTCTTGTTTCAAGAACATTCATTTAAAACTTTCATGTGGAAATTAATCAGATTATTTTGTATGGTCCTCTTCAGCTGATAGATGATGCAAGACAACCATTCCAGTTCTATGCTTTAATATTGAAAAGCACACATCCCACCCCACAAATGAGTACTAATTCCTAAGGTTCTTTCCACTCTGATAGTGTGTTTTAGCCCTAAGCATTATTTTTTAAAAAATCAAGATATTTTTACACTATTGCAAAACTAAAGATTTGGACTATGTTTGAACTCCTGCCTTTCTTTGTGAGTACTGTTTATGAAAACCAGAGGAGAGACTACAAGTTATTTTAAATAGGTGGTAAATGCAGAAGTTCCCAGTTACTGCTGTAAATATTGTGAGGAAAAAATGCAGTTCAGAGAATTATTTATAGTGAAGTTTAGATATCGGCTACAAGCCATTTTCAGAAGCTGTCCTTATCTATATATCACACTTAGATGCTAGAATTCTTACAGCTAGATATTTATGAAGACAATTTAAAGAGTGCCTTGAATAATAACACTAAGTGAAGATTTTGCACTGATAGAAGGACACCCTTTAACTAACTGCATTTGTCACAAGAGTAACACAGTGATTTAACATAATCAGCTTTAAATTGCAATGTTCCCACATTGTATATGTAGATAAACCAGGAGGTTTAATTCAGATTTTCCAAAGTACCAGAAACCTGCATTGGGGGGGTGGGGGGGGGGGGGGTGGGGAGTGGTGTCTAAAGAGATATTAAAATTGCGTTTCCCAATTTAGCAATATAAAACTCTGCAGTTAAAAATGCATTGGCACAGATCTGAAATGAACCTTCAATACAAACAGCAAAATCCCCATCTCTGCAGTAATGACCTATTTGATGCATATTGCATCTACTCATATCAATTACATCATTAATAAGGTTTTCTATAAGCCTGTACTGTTAATTTAAAAATACCAAGTAATATATTGGTGGCTTTCTTCCTTTAGCTGTTTATCATTTAGAAAACAAAATATATTATTATGAAAATCTTAAATCATAAATAGAAGCGAACATTTATTTTAGATTTTCAAATGTCAGTCAACACAGGCCCAGTGTACCCAAGAAGTAATTAAAAATACCCTCCAATATCTATTTTTTGCATTTTACTACTAATAGACTGAGAGCTATAGCTGTGACTTTGGGGAGACAGACCTCACTGACATGTCTGCAGAAATATTTTGGTTCCCAGAAATCACTGGGGATATTTTCTGCCTATGCTAACAAGAATTATTATATAGTGTGCTAAGGAAGTAGAGCTGTGACAGCCTCTAAAGATGGTGTGTATTCTCCTACATGCCTGATCAGCTGACAAAGGGCAGAATTGGAGTTCAATCATCCTTCTTCAGAAGGCTAACCCCGAGGCTACCAAAACAATCTCCTAGTCTTTTGCACCGCTCAGTATTTTGGAAAACACAAAACTGAGCTTAAACCACTTTGATTTATCCCAAGTCCTTATTTTACATTTATTTTTAGACATGCATTAGCATTAGCATTTAGCAGCACTTGTTTTGATGTCAAGTTTTAGAATTCAAAGAAAAAAAACAGACTATTAGAATAAGGAAAGAATTAACTTGACTGATACCATTCGGTTTTAAAATCATAAATAAGATTATCCAAATGGCAAAGAGATTCCAGAAAACTTGCTGGACAGGCAGCAGCGTGTGGCAGCAATACTTCAATATACAGACTAACCCTTCCAAAACCTGAGTGTGATATTCAAGGTTGCCAAGCACAACTAGTGAGAATTAGGTTAGCTAAAGATCCTAAAAGCACACAGAGACCATGGACTGAAGCAAGCAGCATCTGCAGTCAGGAAAATCCTGACACACTTTCAGGCAGGAGTGCAAACAGTGGAGGGGCTTGCCTAGGAAAACAATCTTGGGAAGAGAGAGCAAAAGTGTTGCAGACTCACAGATCTTGTGACTTCCTCCCTCAAAGTAAAAATAATCCTGCTAAAGGGTCACTTTATGCATGTCAACAACTGGCCCGTGCTTCCACATGGCTTGGAAGGGAAGAGAGCTTTGTACCGGCCAGTGAAAAGGCAGAACAAAAACATGTCACATACCTGGCACAGATGAACAAATACATTTCCAAGAACCATTTCTTTCATTTATATAATATTTATTTCAAAATAAAAGTATTCACTAATTTGTGCTGCAATACACAGGATTTTCCCCAGCTACAGACTGAATAACATGTTTCTATAAATGCAGCCTACCATGCAACCCAATGTGGTCAGGCCTTCTTTGAGAGCTAGAGCTGCTGAGATTGTTTCTATGTCCCCTGATCCAACTTCCAACTGTTGTCAATCATCCTGGGGACCATTTGCTTTTTTATGTATTCTAATTATGACCTTAAATGACCTTATTATTGCCAACTGGCAACCTAGAAACCTTAGAGTGAATTAAAATAAACAGGTGTGGCTTGTCAGATGATCAATATCAACTGCATATTTAAATTATTTTAAATTACTTTAAAATCACTAATTTTAAAGCACTTTTATTTAATTTGGGTTACTTCAGTTTACCTTCTTGGAGAAGAATGTGTATTATTCAGAGGATATGAGAAAGACAGAAATACCCAGATACTCAACAAACATTCACTTATGTTGAAGTACCTATTCCTACAATTTTGTAGTCAGAAATTTAGTAATGCCCATTAACTTTGTTTTTATACTACCTGAACACATCCTAGATGCTTTCTTTTACCATTCTTGAATTTTATTTTTCATGTATTAAGGAATGATATGCTTAATTATTGAGAGTACCACAAGGTCTTTCTGCTTAAACATTTAATATTTTCAAACATGAAATCTATCTTTTATTTGGACAGTGAGATGCACTTGAAAGGAGGTTGTAGTGAGGTGGGTGTTGTGTTCTTCTCCCCACTAACAAGTGATAGGATGAGAGGAAATGGGCTCAAGCTGCGCCAGGGGAGATTTAGTTTGGATATTAGGAAAAATTTCTTCATGGAAAGGGTAGTCAAGCATTGGAACAGGCTGCCCAGAGAGGTGGTGGAGTCACCATCCCTGGAAGTGTTCAAAAACCGGGTAGACGTGGCACTCTGGGACATGGTTTAGCGGGCATGGTGGTGTTGGGTTGATGATTGGACTGATGATCTTAGAGATCCTTTCCAATCTTAATGATTCCTAGTTTTTACTTTCATTATAACTAATGCAGCCACCAAGCCAGGAAACATGAAATTGCTACTCTGCCCTTGATTGGTTTAGTGGTGGACTTGGTAATGTTAGGTTAATGGTTGGACTGGATGATCTTAAAGGTCTTTTCCAACCTAAACGATTCTATGGTTCTTGATAAATTTGTGGAATATATGAAATATTAAAATGCTTAACTACCCTATCAGATATGTAGCTTTCTGATATCTCCAAACCATCAAAACATAGAAAAGGGTGGTTTTTTTTTTTTAGTTTTGAGAAGCCATCACTAAAGTAATGGCCTTGGGTTTTTTACCTTAACTGAACTATTGTTGTTTGCTAAAAGACAGAGCAGTCAGTAGCTGGTCCCAAAGTGACTAGAAACTCACAACATCCATATTTAATAAGACACTATAGCAGAAATATAGCATGCATTCTGTACTTCTATAGGAAAGCAATATTCATTATTCTACAGATTATTCCTTAATAAATATTTCAGAAACTTGAAGGGGAAAAAAATTAGAATAGCATATACTGTGCTCTTGATAGTTTAAAAGCACTTTTGTTTTCTGACCTATGATGAATCCTTATGTTGTTTTCATCTCTGATGCATTTTAATGCCATTATGGGTTTGAAATTCATCTTTTGGTCAGTTTGAGGGGATTAAGATAGTTGATGTTTTGTTAGTGTGCACAAACAAGTTAAAAGTCATCTTCCATTAGCGTGTACAGAGAGCTGACACTTTTTTATTATTATTGTTCCAGATACTTCAGATATCTCCGCGTAAATATGACAATTTACTGAACAGAAGCAAGAACACATTGCCAAGCATGCTCACGAATTCCCCCTTCTGAAAGTTAAGGAAACTGACTGCTGGGCTGTCATCGTTCTCACTTGCATATGGTAATGTCAAAAGCAAAGAGCTGTTTGAGAAACAAAAAACCCCATTATCCCTCTAGTAGTGTGTTTTTCCAGTTGATTTGTGTAGCTGCGCAAGTATCCTTAAATTAATCATAGCAGATAATGGGTTGAGTTAACACAGCTGCTCTTTAGTTCAGACCTAACTGTAAGTTAAGATACAGACAAACCGTGGATGTGAGTGTGTGGGCAGGGATTCACGTGACCTCTTCGGGGTATACGGCCCAATTACCATCCATGGGTAGGATGGGAATGTGTCATCAGCGTATGTGAATAGGACAGACAAAAGTGTCTGAGAGGGTCTTTGCCCAGAAACCAGCATCACTACAGAGGAACTCAACAATTAGGAAATTTGGTTAAAGCAACCATCTGCCATATAAACAGTAACTGAGGTATTAACAGAAGATTTTAGAGAAGCAAGGGAGTCACCTGGAAAAGAAGCATGTAAGAAGCATGAAAAGGGCTGCACTCCAGCTGCTGGGCTGACAGTGCAGAGTGCAGCTGAGACTTGCATTGCAGGGGTGCCCAGCTGAGCTGGGGTGGCACTTCCGCATGGCACGCCGGTCACTGGCGGGTAGGAAGCAGCACAGGTACACATAAAGCTAGAGCCCCACCACCTCCCACAGGAGAGGAACCAGCATTCCAAGGGGATGCTTGTAACACCCTTTTATCGATGATCTGGATGAGGGGATTGAGTGCACCCTCAGTAAGTTTGCAGACGACACCAAACTGGGTGGGAGTGTCAATCTGCTGGAAGGTAGGATGGCCCCGCAGAGGGACCTGGACAGGCTGGATTGACAGTATGAGGTTTAACAAGGTCAACTGCCAGGTCCTGCACTTCAGGCACAACAACCCCATGCAGCGCTACAGGCTTGGGGAAGAGTGGCTGGAAAGCTGCCTGGCCAAAAAGGACCTGGGGGTGTTGGTAGACAGCCGGCTGAACATGAGCCAGCAGTGTGCCCAGGTGGCCAAGAAGGCCAACAGCATCCTGGCTTGGATCAGGAATGCTGTGGCCAGCAGGAGCAGGGAGGTGATTGTCCCCCTGTACTTGGCACTGGTGAGGCCGCACCTGGAATACTGTGTCCAGTTTTGGGCCCCTCACTACAAGAAAGACATTGAGGTGCTGGAGCGTGTTCAGAGACGGGCAACAAGGCTGGTGAAGGGTCTGGAGCACAGGCCTTATGAGGAGCAGCTGAGGGAACTGGGGTTGTTTAGCCTGGAGAAGAGGAGGCTGAGGGGAGACCTTATCGCTCTCTACAACTACCTGAAAGGAGGCTGTAGTGAGGTGGGTGCTGGTCTCTTCTCCCATGTAGTTAGCAACAGGACGAGAGGAAATGGGCTCAAGCTGCGCCAGGGGAGGTTTAGGTTGGAAATTAGGAAAAATGTCTTTACGGAAAGGGTGGTCAAGGATTGGAACAGGCTGCCCAGAGAGGTGGTGGAGTCATCATCCCTGGAAGGGTTCAAAAAACGGGTAGATGTGGCACTTCAGGACATGGCTTAGTCTAGTCTACCCTTGATTGGCTTAGAGTAGACTTGGTAGTGTAGGTTAATGGTTGGACTGGATGATCTTAAAGGTCTTTTCCAACCTAAACGATTCTATGATTCTATTCTATGATTACCCTCAGCTGTGAGAGGTGGGGTGCGTGTAATGGTGAAGGTGTGCATGTGTAAGGGGTGTGAGGAATTTTCTGACATTATAGAAGGGTGTTTAGAAATTTGTGTTTCTTAACGCTTTGTAAGTGACTAGTGTTCTGCTTTCTGTGTTGTATTACTGATATTGATCCTGAATGTAGAGTTCACTGATTGTCAGTTAATTATGTTTTGTTAAATCAATAAGCAGCTTTGATTCTATTTGATTTAAAACATGTGAACTGAGCAATTTTTTGACAAGTTTGTGTGTTCCCAGGTGTACGTATATGCTAGGAAGCATCTTTACTAGTACGAGAGCATCTTTAAAGTGCTGGTGGAATAGGCAGAGCAGAAGAGAAGGCCCCTATGGTTACAGTTCTGTTAATTCCAAATTCTGTTTCAATAAATTCTCTCCTTCAGTGTTACCAATCTTAGAAAGTAAAATAAGAACTGGACACAGTACTCCAGCTGTGGCCTCACCAGTGCTGAGCAGACAGAAAGGATCACCTCGCTCAACCTGCTGGCAACGCTTGTCCTAATGCAGCCCAGGATACCACTAGCCGTCTATGCGGCAAGGGCACGTTGCTGGCTCACGTTCAACTCTGTGTCCATCAGGACCCCCAAGGCCTTTTCTGCAAAGCTGCTTTCCACTCATCACCATCCTCCAGGTCTGGCTATTCAGACAGTTTTCAATCCACACAATAAAGTAAAACAAGGATCTTAGTCTGTTATACATTTGAAGATAGTACCATGAGAGATATTCTCCCAAAGGCAAGTGAAATAGAAAATTTGAATAATTGATAACTGATGCATATCTTAAAAGATCAAACTAAGGGGTTTTTTGTGGTTTTTTTTTTTTTTTTTTAAGTGAAGTATAGTAAGGTGGAAGATTTGGGGATTCGAAAGGGATTAAAGGTCACAATATTGCTGCAGTTTTGCTAAGAAGAGCATAACTAAATGTCTGGTTAAAGCAGACAAAATTGCAGTGGTGGACAGAATGTACTACCCGAACAATGGAACAGAGCAAAAATACCAGGGTTACTATTTCTATTTTTTAAGTTACAAAAAGATTGCTGTTGAAGTAGTCAGAAATTTGATGTAGATCCCTTCTAAAGGATGAAATAATTAATTACACAAATACAGTTACACCTGAAGCCAGAAACAGATCCTGGGTCTCCAAAAAGAGTATTCAGTCTCCTAAGGAAGAAACACATTAAAGCCCAAAGGCCAGAACCAGTCTCTGGGGAGGAAAAAAAAAAAAAAATTCATCATCTTAGGATCAAAAAAAAATCTTGAAGTAGCTTACATTCAGGCAGGAGAAAGATTTTGTCTTCAGCTCCTGAGGCACATCAAATAGAAAGATGAGTTTTGTCCGCATGGAAAGTATTTTGGAATATAAACTATTTCAGGACATTAAAGAACAAAACCAAACCAAACCCTGCCACAGGGTTGTACTCCAAACCACTTTTACATGAGATGACAAAAGTGTTTTGGAATCACACCACTGTCTCCCTTAACAGGTGAATGAGTAGACAGGGCTGTTAGCCAGTAGTGAGAGAACAGAAAATGAAGATACTGAATATGTGCTCTCATTTTAATGAGTTGTTAATTCATATCTCCTAGCCAGGGCCTTTTATTAGAGACTGTAAATCTCAGACAGACAAGGAGTCATGAGATTTTGAAATTGCCTTGTAAATTAGTTACTGGTAATGAAACCATTTAGTTTTTGAAGGGATGGGATTGTGAGGGCTCTCCACGTTGAAATAATTATTGAACATTACTGAACCAAATAATTAAACTGTGCTGTATAAAAACCCCCATAATAATATTCACACAATTTCCTTTTCTTCCTTTTTAAAATTCTACATTATTAGACTTGTTATTGATATATGAAGGTAAAAATATGGCTGTCACAGCCAACAGTACATTCATTGTTTCAAGTTATATAAAAGATGTAGCACATGATGTATATGATTCAAGAGCAATTAATCTTCACCATATAATCTACCAACAGTCTTACATTTCAGAGATTTAAAGAATCTACCCAGAAAATGGATATTTTAAAAACTTTAAGATAGTCATAGATTTTAAATTAAACTTTGAACAGGTGAAATAATAAAAATTCAAAGTCATGTTGGATGCTTTATCAGTGCCATCTCAAGTTAGACTTCAGGTTCCAAATAATATTTTCCTTATCAGTGCTGATGAAGGGGGACTATAAACCTACAGTGTAATGTGGAAAAAATATTCTTCAGCTACTCTATCCTCATTCAGGTTTCTTTACTGATGTTTGGAAAAAAAAAGGAGGTAGGGAGGGGTGCTTTGGATTAGACTGAAATAGATTTCAGTCTTTCTGATTACGTTTTTTCTTTTAAAAATAAAGTCATAAGACTGGCTTGTAAAGGAATTCCCATGCTGATCTCAGAAATATATACAGCAAAGTCACAACTGGAAGTAGCAGCATTTCCTTAATGTGAACCTTAGTTCCAACTACATTTTTGATACCTACTTGTTGCTACGCTGTGGGACAACACTGTGTGGGTCTGAACTATGTCCAGATTAGTTTTCCTGGAGACTTAAATTTCTATATTGAAAAATCTAAAGAGAATCTGAAGTTACATAAATGCTCAGAGTTCACAGTATCTTATGTCTCTAAGCTCAAATGATTCAAAAGAGCCTAGCACTGAACACGAAAAACCTCTTTTTTTATACTCACTGCTTAAATACATAAATTGGATACAAACCCCCATTTCCCATCCCCCCTGTGCCACTTGGTGTGCTGGAGGAGGTAGATGTTGGGAATGAAAAAGTGAAGTTGAGCCTGGGAAGGAAGGGGGCTGGGGTGATGATTTGTTTCTCACCATCCAACTCCACCTTTAATTGGCAATAAATATAATTAATTTTCCCCAAGCTGAATCTGTTTTGCCCCTGACAGTAACTTATAAGTGATCTCCATGTCTTTATCACGACCCATGAGCTTTTTTATCTTATTTTCTCCGCCTGTTCTGTTGAGGAGAGAGAGCGAGCAGCTGGGTGGGAGTCTGGCAGCCAAAGATCAACCAACCATAATCTGAAAGTTAAGAATTCTGTACCTGCATCCTAAATAAATTGTTACATGTATTTAATTGTCTTATGTGTGAATATTAATTTTGCATAGGAGAGTCATAAAACTAACAATGATAAAAGAAACATGCAGATCCTAACTTCAAATGATCTGAGAAAGATCATGTAGCAAAAATGCCAATAAGTTCAATATCTTTGAAAAACATTTGAGTTTGATCTTTTATTCCTAAAATGCTCTCTTTTTAGGTGAAGAAAAGAAAAACAAACAAAAAATCAGCATCGAAAGAATCTAATTTTAGATAATTTTGCTCTTAACACTCCTGGGGAAAAACACCTTTTCTGTCTGTACACAAATCCACTTCTTCACTGTAAAAGCAGAATGAAAGCACCTATCCCCTAACACCGCCCGCCCCCCATCCTGTTAAATCCCTAACAAAAATAATCCTCCCCCCTAATACTCGAAGACACCTTTTTGAGTATATAATAATACTCTAGTGAATTCCTGATATAGAAGTATGGCAAGGATTTCTCCACCTGTCAGTATGAGATAAGTTCTGATTTAACGTAATAAGAGGTTTTCTCATGTTCATAAAACAGAGGTTAGTACGGTGTTCACAGCTTGAAACACAATTTCTAGATGTGAATTACCAGGAATATTATTTACCTGTTTTCCAAGCCTCCGAGCTAGAAGCTGACATTTATATACGGAAAGACTACAAGAAAAAAAATACAGAATAACTCCAATAAATAAATAATTTCTATTTCTAAAGGTTAGAAAAATAATTCTGAAGGAGATTAAGTAATATGTAATTCCAGTTAAGGAACACTAAAAATAGTTTTTGTCATTTCATCCATTTATTTTTACAGAAATTTTTTAATGAAGGTTTACGGTCAGTCTATGTTAGAGTGTTTTACTCAACTGAGTATGAGTATTTGAAGTTAATGTGATCTCCCACCTGCATATAGTTAATGCCCTGGAGGATCTTGATATACGAGCTCAGGGATTTGATGTAACAGCACATCTGAGTTCATTGACATCTTTATACATTCCTTTTTACCTTAATCTTTCCCCCACTTATTCTGGTAAGAGAAAGAATAAATTCTTAAGAACCTTCTTGTTAGATTTTTAATATATCCCTCATCATCTACAAATGCTTGAGTGAGGATTACTCCTACCCGTATGTACAAATTGTGAATTAAAAATCCAAAACTGTATTCCAAGATTACAAAGATTTCTCAGATAAACTCTACTGCAAATGGAACCTGTCTGTCTGGGTAGGTTATTCTTCTCAGTAATACTAAAGGAACTTGATCTTGAATAACTTATTCAAAATTTTCAAGTACTTTTACTATGAAGATAAATTTATTTACTAACAGATTTATTTTATGTTCTTATTTTATTATAAACTACTGGGAATGTAAATCTAATCTGTCAAAAGTGATTTTTGACTGTAAATTCCAAGATGATTTAAAATTATATATACTCATCCTTATTATACTGGTTGTGTTCAGACTTTCAAAAGCAGAATGCACATTTCTCTGTGAAGATATGCAGATCTAGATTTACATTAGTAAAATTAAACATACATGTTTATAATCTGGTAATATAAACCCATCTTGTAGAAACTGTACATCTGAAACACTCAAAGTAGCACAACTAGTCTTTGGTTAAGGAGTAGAAAATCCAAGAATGGAATAAATAGGTTTAATGGCATATTTTTATTAAATTATTAATTTCAGGCCAAGACCAAAAAGGCATGATTCTAACAAAAACATATAAAAAGGTTTGTTGAAGAACCTTTGACACCTTTGCTCTACAGTCACAATACAATCAGAGAAATGAAGCTGTTCTCATGACAAAGGTGACTTTTAACCATACCACAGCCTACAAACGCAAGCTTAACGTTTACTTTATTTCTCTTCAAATAACAGCTTTGTCAATAGCATAAGCAACCAGCATCCAATAACACAGAGAAGGGAACTGTCAGGTGGGATTTCATCATTGTTGGGATAAGCCCAGGAAGACTGCAGTCTCTTAACAGAATCAATAGGCAGCTAATGAGCACTTCAAGGCATGAAGGGCTTGAGCCAGGCAAAAAAACCCACAGAGGAAAGTACTTCAGCAGTTAAGTAAAACTCTGAAACACATGCTTAAGTCTTACCTAACTTACGGGGATACGAATACAGGCTTAAAGCTGCACGATTTTCTGCATAAACAATGCTTAAATACAATTCTAATTTCTGAACTACAAGCTGCTTACTGTGGTTAGCTTAGAAGGTGTTTAAAGTAGGGTCCCTTATTTGAAATACGAAAATCCTGACAAAGTTTTGGCCACCTCCAAATATTACAGAAAAATGATGAAAGCAAAAGGATACTCTTACTAAACGTGAATTTAAAATTAAAATTTGTATCTCAAAATTATTTCACACCAGATCATATCATAACTTGGTTCAACTCAAAGAATGATTCTGTAAAATCACAATCATACCCCTGGTATCCTGGGGTATCATATCTATTTCCCCCTCAAAGATTTATTTATGAAAAGTGTTTGCAAGTTGAAAGTTTTAACTTTGAGCTCATTTGAGCTCAATCTCAACCTGGGATTTGAAAGTCAAATTGCATTCTTCTCCTTTTTGCCCATCACCGACTGTAGTAAAGATTTTTTTCCTAAGCTGGATTTGATCCCTGGTGTAACCTAATTTCTTCAACTAACCTCTCAGATAAACTGGTACAGTTATTTCCTTTAATGGGTTTGCTCTTACGCAATTAACTGGACCACAGAAAGAATCTGTAAGCCAGAGAAAATAAAAATCTAGCAATATGAACAATTAAGTATTAGCTAAGCTTTAAAGAAAAATGGTGGATTATCTGCTTTTGATATTTTCAAATAAAAGCGTGATGCCTTTCTGGAATATTTGTGTTATTGTCCTGGTTTTGGCTGGGATAGAGTTAAATTTTCTTCCTAGCAGCAGGCTTAGTGCTGTGTTTTGGATTTAGGATGAGAAGAATGTTGATAACACACTGATGTTTTAGTTGTTGCTAAGTACTGCTTATGCTAGTCAAGGACTTTTCAGCTTCCCATGCTCTGCCAGGTGCACAAGAAACTGGGAGGGGGCACAGCCAGAATAGTTGATCCAAACTGACCAAGGGGCTATTCCATACCATATGATGTCATGCTCAGTATATAAGATGCAGGGAGTTGGCCCAGGGAGCAGCGATCGCTGCTCGGGAACTGTCTGGGTATCGGTCAGTGGGTGGTGAGCAATTGCATTGTGCATCACTTGCTTTGTATATTATTATTATAATTATTATATTGTTGTTATTACTACTACTATTTTACTTCATTTTATTTCAATTATTAAACGGTTCTTATCTCAACCCAGGAGTGTTTCTCACTCTTACTCTTCCAATTCTCTTCCCCATCCCACCGGGGCAGGGGGAGTGAGCGAGCGGCTGCGTGGTGCTGAGTTGCTGGCTGGGGTTAAACCACGACAGTTATACAAGCTTAAATTATTGCAGCATATATGGCAGTAACAAAACCAAGCAAGATGATTATTTTTTACTTTAAATTATACCTGTGTATTAAATGAACACAGTTTCTTTTTCATAAACTTAGGGTCTAACTGAGTCCCTTCTTTAGACATTATTTCTTTTTTGTTCTACCATTTACAAGGCAGGCAGGCAGTCGTCTTTCTTGAAACACAGAAGGTAATGGTTTCTTTGACTGTTCTCTGAGTCATTTTCTGCCCTCCAATACTTAAGCTAGGAAATTTTCTTACTTTTTTTCTCTGGGCCTTAAGCTTACGTCTGTGTACATATCCTTGCTGTGTTCCCTTATCTTTTCTACTTTTGCTGTTTTTCTTCTACATACTTTAACAAGTCTAAACCCCAATCCATGCCCAGATTCTAAGCCCATGGTTTGGCAGTACTGTTTCTACCATAAGGTTTCCATGTACCAGATCAGTACCACAATGACAACAAGATGAAAAGTACTGATTTTGTATAAACCTGTTCTGCTTCAGATTTGTTCAAAGCAACTTTTCATTGATGGGCTATATACCAGCTCAGGTATTGTCTATCCATACCACCCTACATTTATGCTTTGTCATGTATTCTCTGTCCAAAGTGAGCATAAAGCTGAAATAGGATCATAAAACCAGCATGAATCAACATCAAGGTTCCTAGTTAACTTGGTAAAAACGTAGTTGTTTCATTGGGTCTGATTCAGATCAAACCCGTAATTCCTAGTCATCCAGCTATGTACAATATTGCTGATCAGGGACTCACATCACAAGAGGGTCATAAGACCACTGTGCTTGTTAAACAATTTTTTTTTTTTTTTTCCAGTTATTTAAAATAAATTACTATGTTAGATGAGAGATAATGTATAGCTCTGAATATGCATACGTACAAGATGAAAAAAGGCAAAAAACCACCCCAAAACCTGTAAAAGCATAATAATGGAATAAGAAAGTAGAGTTCTATATAAATACTATTCAGGAGAGAAATGCACCGCAAACCTAGGATACAGAAATCAAGAGGTATTGCCATGACTTCTTTCTCTAGAATATCTCTGGTTGTCTCAGTATTGTTCTGGATAATCAAGAGTTGATTGTAGTAAACTGGCATAGTAGGTACAACAGGCAACAAAAATCTGTTCCTCATGTAATAACTTAGGAAAAAAGTTTTCCAACCTTACTAATTCTTAAACTGTTATAAACTAAAGATCACAGAGAAGCACAAGGTAACCTCAGTGGCATGAGCTTATAAATTTTCATCTTACACACCAACTATTTGGACACTATTTTCTCACAGTTCACACTATCAGAGGTATGATTTCTTCTACATCTACTTCCTTTTTGCTTACATTTGTGCAGAAGACCATCTTCCACTCTGAACTAAGAAAAGAAAGTGGCCATGCCCCAGCTTTCAAGCACTGGCAAGCTATCATTCTTGTGAAATGAAGACGAAACTGCAAAATATGCCAAAGAAACTCTAATGGCTTAAAATTTATTAGGCTTTATCAGGAAGTCTGTCATCAGTTGCTATTCATTTATCATAATGAACACTAATCTCATCTATCAGCTGTATTATACAAAAAATAAACGCTGCTGGAAAACAAAAGTGTACAAATTGTACTCCATGTTCCTCTACTTTTAAAGGTCTACCAAAGTGTATGTTTCATTTGCAAGGTTAGAGAGAGGCAAATATTTACGCTATTTTATTTTGTTAGGCTCCAAAGAGCTATTGGGAGAGTCTTTGTGCTTGAAGACCTTTCTTTCTGAGTTATCTTCATCAGAGTGTATTTTCACATATAACGATCTATGAGACAACTGCTCATATCAGGGACTTTACTTCCATTAATATCTGATGCATGATGCAGCAAGCTAGTTAGCAGTTGAGCCATGCTGCAGGTCACTACTCTACCAGAAGTTTGTCAGCCTGAATAGCAACTTGCACAACGCCAATGAGTAAGAAGAACAGGAACAGTTGTCAGTTATGCTCAGTGGCAGAGCTTCAACAGCTCAGTAACAAACTTTAGAGACCATTTATTCAATTATAAATATCTCAGAAAAGGACTGGTTTTTTAATGAAATTGAGAGACAAAGCAGTTTTAAGTTTGGGAGTTAGCTAGAATGCTGGTGTTACGTAAGTCTACCTGATAACTGTGTGTTTTCTGAGTGTATACTGAATAACAATTCAATTTGTAAGTGTCAGTCACCAACCACAGAACCTCCTCAGCATTTCTTTTTTCAAAGACTCAACATCAAAAATTCTCACTGCGTCTTCCCTTTCAATTCGCAAGTAAAATTGGAAAAGGCAAATGAATGATTAAACAAAGCAATGACAGGAAACATGGTTAAAAATGACAACTTTACAGCTTGTGATGATCTGTTAAATAATGAAAGACAAGTATTTTCTATGAGACAATTGGATGCAGCACTTGGGTTGGGGTTTCACTCTTAAAAGACTTTACAAATGAAGATCGAAAGAATCTGAAGATTCATATATTGTTAAAACGTGTCAATCTCTAACACAATTTAATGACTTATTTACATTTCTTTGTAGCCAACAATCAAGCAGCATTTCTCAAAATATTAAGTAAATTATATCAAAATATCTCTTCCGGTGAATAAATTTTACTTTTTTCTAGTTGAGAACTACGGAAGTCTTGAAAAACAATGCAAGTTATTCATAGGATGTATTTTGGGAATTTGAAATTTAATATTCAAAATTACACCCAACTCTTTTGATGGTCTGTTCAGAGAAAGCAGTGGTTCCCTTAAACAAAGCTAGAAGGCAAGTACATGGAGAAGTCACTGTGAATTTCTCTGATATTAAGCAAATTGCAGATTTGAGCCTTTGACTGCTTTGGGTGAAAAAAGTGATTCCCTAACTTACACAAGAACTATATCAGGACCAGAAAATAAGCTCAGATCTCCCAAGATCAGCATCTGAATCACATGATCTCATTTCCTTTTTCCTTCTGTTGCTTTTCTTTTGGAGCGTTTCCCTGCAGTGAGACTTTGGGCTTTTTTAATTATATTTTTAAGAATTTCATAAAATCCCAAGAACGGAAACCTAATTCATATATATTTTTTATAATCACATCAAATGCCAATTTATCAGTTGTCCAGCAAATGCAGGTACTGAACACACAGTGTCATGTATCAACCACTAATCTGAATCTCAATATTTACAAAGAAATCCATGATTATTGCTCAGATGTACAGTACACAGTTTTATTTATTTATGATTCTCTTTGGAAACACTATACCAACTGTAAACACAGTAATCTCTGCTGGTAATAAATACTTACCTCTTGATTTGTGTACCATTAACCTTTATCTCGATGATTCTCAGAGACTCATAAGCTCTTGGAAAGTTAGCCAACATCACTATGTTAACTGGGAAGGTACTGTCAGGATGAGAAGTAAACAACCCAACTGCTAAAAAAAACCCTCATGAAAATCCCCCAAACCAACCAAACCAAAGAACTCCCCTAAAACATATACGGCCAAAATGTAATAAAAGAGGACACTAGAGTCAGTTTTATAACAAACATGGGTAATTCCTTCCATAGTCATTAGACTAGTATAAGTGTAGAAAACTAGAAAACTGTTCCATTTTGAAATTTGTACATTTTAGAATCTAGGTATGAGGACAGAGGGAAGAAAACAGAAAAAGTAAATACATCAGAATATTCTTAAATTCAGAATGCATACATGCATTAAAGTCTCGTTCGTGAAGCAATTAATATGACTCTTTAGACACATATACAACCAATTTTCAAGTTATTAAATAGAGGAAGGAAACTTCAACGTAATATTCCAGGAATATTATCAAATATTTTAATTAAGATTTTACCAACACAAAAATCTCACAGCTTAGGCTTCAAGAATGTGCTGATGAAAAAAACCAAGTCAAACTCTGTGAACAAAAGAACTTCTAAATGCTTCACAGGGAAGTGCTTGTGTACCTCTAAGAAAAAAATTTTGCAAACTAGGTGGTAACACATTTTCAAAATGTGTGAAACATTATTGTATTTAATTCTCTTACCAATACAGATTTATGTGTGCCTAATACTCAGAATGCATACTTTTCATACACTGAAGGAGAAATGGAAAAGGAATTGAAACATCTGTAAGAAAACTGTCAAAAGCACTTGATCAGCAACAGAACAAGGCATTATAACATGAATTCCATACCTTAAGAGATTAACAATATCTTTCACCTCAGATTTTGACCAACAAAATGGTAGTCTAGCCATGAACCTGTTCAGCCTATGAATCAATCAACAGCACAAGCAAGGCAATTATGTTTGTCTATATACTTAGGCTTCAACTTTCCACTAATGTGAAAGTGGCCATCCCTAAATCATGCTCCTAATATAATTTTTTGAAACACAACAATTGAAGTACTTTTTGTTTCCTCAGTTCTTAAACAACTCCTGCTTCTAGTGTTGTATCATTGTCCTTGTTTTTCAGGTACACTCTTAATTTCTCTAAACCAGCAAATAATCCTTTCCCAGTTTATGTTTTTCATCTAGCAGGAATAAAATCAAACCACTTTCGGCTTTTACTCTTTCTTTTGCCTTTCGTATTTGCACCTGAGCATCTCCTGAAGCTGAATTGCCTTTCTTATTTGTCCAACTTCTATTGCCAACTTGCCTATACTAGAATACTTCATACAATCAACAGACAGGACAAATTTAAGACAACTTTAACACCTTTTCCAGTATTAATTTGCTCTCAAGACAAATTTTAATCCAGTCCAAGGAAATGTAGATAGATGATTTTTGGCATGGATAAATTAAAATACAAAAGAAAACATAAAGCAAATCTTGATGGTCAGTAAGGTCATTTGTTGTGGATAACATGGTTCTTCACAACTGATGTTTACAATATATCGGCAGAAGGATATTTTTAGCAATGATTTAGTTTGTGTTTACAATACATTTAATACCTAGTGCCTTTCCCTTCTGTGCTTCTACAGGTCACTTCACTTGTAGAAAGACAAAATGTTCAGTGTTGTTAATAAAAAATGGGGGCAAAAAAAGAACAAAACAAATACCTAAAATATAAGTTTGACAAACCTTGAATTTCTCAAGCGGAGTAAAGTTAAATCTGAATAAGTATATTAGAGTACGGCAACCTTGAAATCCATCATATATATCACCGAATTGACCAATATATTTCTTCCAGAAGAGAAGATAGTTCCACTTTTCGCAACTGCAACATTACAGCTACATTCACAACTTAAAACAAAGGCTAACATGTCAAACTTGCATCATGCTGGAATTCATTCACATGTTAAATTGGAATGAGGATATATAAACTCCTACACTCATGTGTGCATATATACATGCATATTTGTGCACTGGCATAAGTTACTGTCAGTGTACACATGTCATCTGTTACACTACTTGTACAACACATTGACTTATACATGACAGCATTCTTTCTCTATGCAAGTATGAACAGTTTAGAAAACGTATTGATCAGATGTTATCACTGAAAAAGCTGGTGAACAACCACGAAGTTTTCAATAAACTGTATTGCTGTGTATGTGATAGATATCATCCACACATAGTGTATATATATCTGCAGAGACTATATACATTGTTATGGGATAGAAAACACTAACATATGCAACTTCGCATATATTCATGCATGTATTTCCTCATAACTATATTCTCATCCTGATATTTATCTTGAACTCAATACAACAACAAGATGCACAGGAAAATTATCTTTCAAAAAATTAGAGAAGTGAAAGTCCATAATTGTCTTCCAGGCAATTTTGGACAATAGCGTCCATATTTAGTGAATAAAATAGAAGAAATATTTGTGTGTGTGTGTGTGTGTGTGTGTGTGTGTTAAAGATTACGGGTTCTTTTAGAAATAAATAGAAATTAATAGGTTTTAACATAATTTCATTTGAATATTTTTGTTGTTAAACACTGATTTTTCAACATTAGGGGAAGCAGATTCTGAGACATTTTAAAATCTAATTCCATTTAAAATAGATTTAATATTTAATTTTCAAAATATACATATGAAGTCACCTGTTAAAATTTATACTAAAGTCCAGCACTAATCTCCACAACTAAAAGGCACTATAATTAAGCAATTACAGTTATAAATAATCATTTCACACCTGTAGTGCAATCAACTAATAAGAAAACTCCTCATTTGCGAATAGGAGGTGGAGCATAAGGAGAGCCAATTCACAAAATACACTCATAAAAATCTCTGATACTTTAAACCAAATGAATTTGCTAGCAGACAAAGCAACATAAAACTTCACTGAAAGGTTGTATCATGTCTCTGTGAAAAGGCCTTTTCTTCCATGTTAACTTTCTTATGGTAGTTTCTTAATTTCATTTGAACCAAAAAGGGGGAAAGAGAAATAGTATCCCAACAGTTAAAGTAAAGTAAGCATATCAAAATACATGCAATGGGCTTATTAGTTCAGTTTTGACAGGCTGCTAAACAGTAACTCAGAGTGAAGAGCTGAAAACATTCCACAATTAATTACCTCGATATGCACTGCCTGAGCTACAGCCTGCAAAAGAACTGCTGACAGTACAGAATTCACATTCCAGTGCTCCTCCCGCCTCTCCCAATTTACAGAAGAATAGGAAATCATGAACAATTGATACACTCTGTTAGCTCCTATCATGGAGGGTGAGCTCACATGTAGCCTTAGGGGTATCTTATACAGTTTAATGCTGAAAATAAAAGGTAATGTTCTTGGCAAAGAGCTGGGGGGATTAAATTTGGAAGGCTTGAAGCAGCTTTGAATTGTAGTCAATAAAAAAGAACCAAATAGTAATTTTGTAATTTAACTGTGCTGGTTATGCCCAATGAGTCAGACACTTGTGAAATAAACCGTGTAAATAGAAAAATGGCTTAACTCTTTCTGCAATTGCAGTGTATCTTCTCCCTTCTTTTTCCTTCCTTCCTTCCCTTATTTCTTTGTTTCAGTAATACTATATGGTTACTTTCTCCAGCTTACTCTCTTGGGACAACTCATCATTCGAAGAGAAACTATGCCTTTTTGAAATAGCTTTTTTTTAATTTGTTCTGTGCTGTGGACAACGACAACCATGCCAACAGAGCTTGTAAAGATAAATGCCTAGCAACTGTTCCAAGCAAATTAAATGGGTGCCTCAGTATTATATGCTGGTCCTAATGGAAACTCTACACTGAAGGTGACTCCCCTTCTGAACACAGCGTCTCTCCTACACCATGACCTAAGCTGACATGCGCAGCCCTATATCAAATAGAAAATAAGTAAGATTTTGCATAAGGCGATGCTCACCTTCCTTTGTTTCTGGTCAGCTTTATAGAGATGAAATGGACAATGGCCCCTACCAATTCCTCCACTTCCTTGGCAACCCTGCTGCCAAACTACACAGCTCTTGTGCTCCAGAGAGAATCACACTGATGATAAATAAGTTAAGCAAGATTCTATTCTGAAGTCCAAAACACCTTGTGTCTGCAGCTACCGGTATGCGAGCAAAGAAAGGTAGAAAAAGAGACCACTGAGTTTAGCCAGTACGGCTATTTCAGCATCAAACTAGGTATGTGTTCTAGAATCCTGTAATAATAACAAAAAAGGCCTTCTTGTCAACAAGCAAGCCATCTTCATTATCTGATTATATGATTAATCACTACACGATTAATTGGCCTGCCACTACTTAATTTTAACATTTTTACAATTAAAACAGGAATTACTTTGGTTTCCATAATACAACTAAACAAGATATACATTATTAACCACATCCTTAATTGTAATAATTTTTTATCATCTCTCAAATTACTGAACCATGAAATGTATTCTAAATTCTCCAAGCAATTCCAAGTAGAGGTAAAACTAAATTATTTCTTCAAAAATGTACCCTTATAATTACCTCACAGTAGTAAATTATTCAGATTATCATTGTACTGATTTAATAAGACCATAACCACATTCAGCCTCATTTAGAAAATTACAGAACACTACAAAAACTAGGTTATTCTCCACTGTTTCACTGGTTGCAACACTGACTTTACGTTCACACTCTAGATTTCTGGCAGTTTAATAGTAGTTTGATTTTGGTGAAAAAATAATTAAAGTCTATTTCAAAAAAGAGTTAATAAAAGGTAACATAAACCACCCTCCCCCATAGAATTCCAGGTAACTGCATATGCTTTTACTGGTGAAATTCTTAAAAATCAGCAGTTTTCTGGATTTTTTTTTATTTTAATTTTAATTATTGGCTTTAGAGGGAACATGAGGTCAACTAATTCTGAAAATCCTACCTGAACTACCTGAAATGCTTGCTGTTGTTAGTATCTACTGAGAATCTAATTTTACATTTCAAATCACTAAGAGGTATTTTAAAAAAAGACTAAGAGATTTTTCCTATAATATACAAAACTACGCGTACAGATAAGAATTACTGCTTCTTCTCTTCTGGCCCTGGAGTCCACAGGAGCAGCAGAATAACAGAACCAGGCAAGCAGGGCCTTGTCTTACAAAAGAGATAATGTGTTTGAATCTGCACATGTTGAAAAATAAGTTAATGCTGGGTGATTACTCCCACGATTGTGTTATTGCACACAACATAAGCCCCACCACAGTGACTTCCTCCTGTGGTTGTCTCTTTAAAGCAAAGCTTGCATAGCTACTGTGCTGCATGTGGAATGCAGCCAGTAGATAGATATGCTCAGTGACCGCCCACCGGACCTCGGAGGCAGTTGAAAGTCTCCGTGAAGCTTTGGCAGAAAATGCACGGAGTTGCTCAGCTGTCCAAGCTGGTACCTGGATAGCAGCAGACTCTTATTTTGAAACTGCAGCACCTAATTTAATCTTTGTTCCACTTTAAACCATCGCAACCATTCTATGATTCTATGATCTTTTTTTTTTTTTTTTTTTTTGCATGAGTCTAGACGGTGGGCCCCTATGCTTTCATTATTTTGAAAAATGGGAGTTAGGTGCTTTTGGGAAACAGGATTCTGATGCCTCATTTAAGATAATATATTAACATAAAGCCTGTTCTTTCATTGGTGATTTTATCATCTGTCTTAAGATAGAGCACAGTTTTTGAAAAGTGGTTTTAAACCCCCTACTCTTCTGTTCCTTAAGGTGATCACATTGAAGACGGATAGATCTCTAAATATTATATTAACTAATCACTTTAACCTCCAGAAAAACAAAGCTGTAATTTTCACAGTGCTTGGAAGGAAAAAAAAGTGAATGTAGTTTTAAATACAAAAATATATGATACTTGGTAGGAAATTGCCCCAATGTTTTGATTATACAAAATACAACTAACACACACCATTAAAGATTAGGATTACCGGGCACCAAAAAAAAAAAAAAAAAAAGAAGTTTTCAATGTCATTATGTCATTAAATGAATAACAAACTCTGTCACTAAATTATTTCTGAATAAAGCAACAGTTAGAATAGCTAATGTCACAATTTGGGATCTGGCTAACGTAGTTCCATTTACATGTAATTGTGAACACCAGTAAACAGTTTCCTTGACATTAAGCTAATGGATAACACAAACCGAGATATTCTAAAGAACAAGTGTAAGATCTAATAATGGATCTCCATGAAGACAAAAGGCCTGCTTTTTACAGTAGGATATATTTTACTGGAACAAATTTGATACTAATGTCTATATGGAGAAATTCTACTGTATGAAACAAATTATTGTAAATGAAAATGTTTAAGTGCTTGTGTTCAAAAAGAAAAAGAGCGTTCTAAAGGGGCTGGGGTGGGGTGTCTCTAAGCCAAAAATAATGTGTATTGCTGTTAAGAAACAACACAATCTTGCAGATGGCACTGACTGCTCTTTTAGAATATAGGTATATTAACTACTTAGAATCCTGTTTATAATCATCCTACAAAATACTCAAGCGAGTGAACACAGTTGCTTACATCCAAGCGTAAAATCTTAAAACTTTCCTGGTTTAGAAGGAAACAGACAACACTTCAGAATCATAGAATCATAGAATCGTTTAGGTTGGAAAAGACCTTTAAGATCATCCAGTCCAACCATTAACCTACACTACCAAGCCCACCTAAACCAATCAAGGGTAGACTAGACTAAACCATATCCCGAAGTGCCACATCTACCCGTTTTTTGAACACTTCCAGGGATGGTGACTCCACCACCTCTCTGGGCAGCCTGTTCCAATGCTTGACCACCCTTTCCGTAAAGACATTTTTCCTAATTTCCAACCTAAACCTCCCCTGGCGCAGCTTGAGCCCATTGCCTCTCGTCCTATCGCTAGCTACTTGGGAGAAGAGACCAACACCCACCTCACTACAACCTCCTTTCAGGTAGTTGTAGAGAGCAATAAGATCTCCCCTCAGCCTCCTCTTCTCCACACTAAACAACCCCAGTTCCCTCAGCCGCTCCTCATAAGGCCTGTGCTCCAGACCCTTCACCAGCCTTGTTGCCCGTCTCTGAACACGCTCCAGCACCTCAATGTCTTTCTTGTAGTGAGGGGCCCAAAACTGGACACAGTATTCCAGGTGCGGCCTCACCAGCGCCGAGAATAGGAAGAATAAATAATTCCTAGAAATTTCTGTAGGTGAATCCTCAAATCCTCATAAAACAAATTAAATCCAGCAATCATGATGGAAAAATAACTCCATCATCATCAGTGCCCTCAGTCTAGAGATATTCAGCAGTAAGATTTATCCATTCTAAATACATCACGTCCATAAGAAAGTCAACATTTTGTGCTGTTTAGCATAGGACTTTGTCAATTTGAGGAGGGTACCCACAATGGGAAATTGGCATCTCTGGTGCCAGAATCTAAGTAGGTTTAATTCTGAATATTCATTCATGATACTACATTTATAAAATGGTGTATACATTCAAAGAGATCAAGAAAGTTCCTTGTAAAATAACAGTCACTTCTCTCCAGTTGATTATCTTCAGTGTTATTCTGTTGCACTTAAAAATAAAACCAAATTAATTGATTATTTACTTGATCGCTACAAAACATTGTGTAATATTTTTTGTAAGATTTGCCATCCCCACTTTGTTTTCTCTTCATTTAGTAGTTTTGAAGATACTATTACACATTCTACCCTTTTGGTTGTGCTTACCCCCACCCCCACCCCCCACCCCCCCGAGTCCTGTTACTAGAATTTTCCTTGCTTCAAGTGGAAAATAAGTATCTGAACACGATGGTCTTAATCTACTCCATCCATTTCAAATTTTTTGCCCCTTTCACTGAACTGACTGACCCTCTAGCTCCCTTCAGTTTTGAACTAGCAGCAAATGTCATTACCTTTCAATAAATCCTTTTTCCCATAGGTCACTCCTATCTGAAATGAGCAAAATGCATCCCTGGTATAAATTCTTGCCATATTTGGCCAGTCTCTGATTCAAAGAATTCAAAGACAGACATAAGAAAGAAATATAGCAAGTTCCACTCTATGTCCCAAGAAATTCAGATAAAAGAAGGAAAAAGAAAATAAGGGTAATATGCAAGGGAAATGAACAGTAATATGGGAGAACTGTGTGGTGCAAAGGAAAGAAGCATGGTGTAATACGAGAGGAAGAAGTAGCAGATTATAAGAGACAGAGAAATCGTTCAGTATGATGTGGAAATTTTTAAAGACCTTTGCCCTTATGAATCATGTATGGAAGAACCAGTTGAGACTCCATGGACTGACAACTAGCAAATAAAATTTCATGGATGGTAATGTTTTCAGAGACCAAGGATAGCAAGGCTGACCTCAGTATATAGTTTGCTAACATAATTAGCTTGTTTGGTTTTGGAAGAGCTGCTTGCAATTTTTTCCATTTTCGTTGGCTGGCATACAGTGCCTCTGGAGTATACTTACGTCAAATGCTCTGTTAGCATTTTGACAAAGCACTTCCCAGCATCATTTCAGAGGCACCTCATGAAATCTCAAAGATAAGTTTTTGGGGGAATACGAAGTAAAGCAAAGTCACTTGGCTAACCTTAGTAAAGCTTTATTTTTATTCAGCATTCTAAATATTAATTGTGCTTAAAGAATTTCCTCGCACACTTTTCTGTATCCCTACCCACTATATCAAGTGGGTATATCCTATCCCTATATCAAGTGTTAGCTTGAATTTAGCTCCACTTGTGCAATGGCAATCACATATGTGAGCTAAGGCTTAAGAGGACAATCCTACAAAGCTATACAATAGGGTAATTCAAACATTCTTGCGTGGAAAAAAAAAAAAATCAAAGAAAGAGTAGTCTGCATTTTGCTTGTCAAATGGTAGTCTTCCCCAAGTTATAACTCAGGTCACAAGTGCAAAACTTTCTGGTGTGGCTCAACCCATTTTTTAAACAAAATAAGCTATTTCATGCCAAAGGACAATCTTTACTCATATAACTGTATCACACTATTAGGGCTTTGTGCTGGCATAGATATTTTAGTTAACAGGCTGTAATTTCGGAGGGTTTTTTTTCGCTCCTATTCCTAACCAATACAGGCTATGAGCAGAAATCAGATACAACCGAGGCCTTGAAAAAAGTATTGTCCCTCCCCACAAACTTTATATAGGTTCTTTTTTTGTGAATAGAGGAAGAAGGAACATTTGAGCTGAAAAGTATAAAAGATTCCAGACTGAAAAATATATGAACAAACACTGCAGTAAAATCTTGGAGGAACTGTTCATTTGTAAAGAACTGAATCTATCACAGCAAAGATCTATGCAATGTCCTCGTATTTATGCACAAAAAGTTGCACAGTTTGAGGAGCATCAGATCTACTAAGCAAATCTTACAGGATGCAAGCACTCATATTTCTTTCAAGAAATCTTAGAAATAGTGCAGCCCTCCCTTGGGTATTACATGATGATTTAAACTTCTCTGTACCTGAATTACTTGAGCCATAAATAATATTTGCTTAGTCCTTAGAGTAGTGCTGCCTCATTAAATAAGAGCATTATGATTATTATGATCAGTTATCTGAAGAAGTGATCAAAGAATTACCAGCAATCAGCAAATCCTTCTACACTGGAAATTCAGAAAGACTCGCACAGTGACACTAGGAAATCACTGACAAGAGTTTAAGAAAGAAAAACAGGGTACTTGATTCAACAACACAGAATGTGTGGATCTGGCAACTGAGAATCTTATCTCCCTCTTCTACAAAGGAGATTGTAGTCAGAAGTGCTTTGGGGCAAGGGGAGTTCTTATATTCATCAGCAATGGATGTATTTTCCTAGAATCTACAGAAGCTTCATACCACTCAAAGTTCCTCCCTCCCTTCAAAAAAATAGTTGGATAATAATTACTGCTTGCCCTGAGTATGTCTGTTGGCTGAAGGGTATAACCTATGGTCCCTATGGCAGCCATAATTATTTCAGTTTCTGTCTGACAATAAAATTCGAAAATAATGTCGTTAGTTCTATAACAGTTTACATAGAGGATGAGAAGGTTCATTTATAGTTTATACATATACTTCTAAGTAAATATCCCTTAAAACAAGATTATTTCTGAAACTGATCTCTCACTGCATCTATATCTATCGTTTGTTACCACAAATTCATTGTATCCTTCTCTTGCTCCCACATCAGAGTAGTTTTTCTCCTTCCTTCAAATTAACTGTTTTTTACATAATCTCTTGTGAACAAGAACATTTTTTTCTCTTGCCTGAGAAGCAGTCTTATTTTCATTTCACATCACCTAAGGACATGAAATTAAGGCTAGCACTACTGTACACTGAAGAAAATAACATGCCTTGGATGTTCAGTAGCAAAGCATACACTTTCTTCTCTTCTACCTCTACTGCATACACCATCCTTTTCCAACGGATAACTCTATACAATATAAAATGAAGTTTTAATTAAGATTGAAAAGGCCAGATTTTGCTAATTAAAGTCTCCAATCTGTTAAAGGCAAATAGATCTTAAGGATTTTTTTTAACATCTTAAATTATTATTATTTTAGCATCACAGGTCCAGTTTCAAAGAAATTGTTCAGCATAAAATGGGTTTCAAAGGGGAAAATATATCTTAATTAAATATAGAAAAGAGAAAGCATTTCATTTTGAAAAAGGTTCTTCTTTCATAATTATTTATTTGCTAGCAATGTGCAAACTTAAGAGCCATTTATCACACATCCTAAAGCAGTCCTATTTCCAATTGACTTCTACTGAGTATCAGCAAATATCCTGCCTTTTTATCACTCGTATTATGATTAGTTTGTCGTCTGCATTTCTCCAGAATATATAAACTCATACTAAGACCATTAGTTTAGCATCATTTGATATAAAATTTGACTAATATTTAGTTATTTCCTCAGTTACCCCCCCCCAAAAAAAATCATTAACAATAAGGAGGATAAATATTTTTTTTCAACTGCCCGTAGCATAAAATTCTTCTCCAGAACAGGTTTGGGTTTTTGAGGTTTACTTTGGCAACTAAAATAAAAGCAGAACCAAAACAAACAATCAAAAAATCAAACCAAAACCCCCAAAACAAACAAAAAAGCTTTTGTGAGAAATTGATCTATCTTCCATAATAAATTCTCAATGCAAATGTAGTAAGGGGGTCATAAATGGTAGCAATCAATTTGATTCCAGCATTAGCAATATATGTCAAATGGAGTCTCTTCAACCTTGCTTCAGAAAAATGCCTGTTACTCTGCTGCTTTTAAGAAGAGCATGCAACATGAGTAGAATGATTGTGATCAGTGGCACAGGTGTGCTGAATAACCTCACTGTGATTTGTTTTTAATGTATGCTTTATCTGTATTTGTCTTTTGTAAAGATTTGTATCACAAATATTAAAGTGTTTTCCTACACAAACATCAGAGAGTTTAAGCTACCAGCAAGAAAGAGAGGAAAAAAGGAAGAAAAAACCCATACAGCCCTCGTAATAAAGTGTGCAATCTAGAATCCACTTGCTTAAGATCAGATTACTTAGATAATTCACTTGATACAAAAGGTACCTATCTCTAAATCCATACCTAATGTAGGGCTTTCATGTTGTTTCACAGTAATTGAGCAATTGTCCCAAACACGCTACAGAATCAACAAAAAAGTGGGTTTCTACACCTCACTCGGCTGGCAGGACCAAAATATACATAGAAAATTGTCTATTTAGATATGTATCAGCATAACACTAAGGCTGACCTCTTCGAAACTTAAAAGTAATACATATGCAAGATCCTTTCTCTTATTAACGGCTTCTAAATAAGAAGAGTACATGGTATTTTATATCTAAATGCCATGTTTAAAGAGAAAACAACAACCACAACAACAAAACAAAGGGAATAAAAATATAGTAATACTCATATACTACACTAAATTCATCTTGTGTCTAAAAACAAAGCATAGATTTTGTCCTTGATATTTAGAGAGATTATTCATGTGAATTTAAAAGACAAATAGGTGTGCAATACACCAGCAAACTAAGCTGAATTTAAACAAGAAAAAAGAACTTCAGTAAAAACATAGACAAAAGCTAACTGAAATAGTTACAAGGGTGCAGAGAAAACAAATCCAATATTGTCGAAACGCCACAAGGTCTGGCATTTCAGTGTTCTCAGGCAGCCTTTTTTGTTTGATTAAAATTTCACTTAGTCTTTCTGTCCATATTCAGAGGAAGCTATTTGTGCCCAGAGCTGTTCAGTAGGCAGCAGCAGCGCCTTACGCTTCAGCCTGTTTATCGAGTCTGTCAGTATTTCAGAAATGCGGTTTCAGCCATTGTGCAGTGACTGAGTCAATGGGGTTAACGGTGTCAATGAATATAATCACTTTATGGCAGCAAAGAATGTGTTTAAAACATTTGAGTTAGTCTCCCATCTGTGTTAATTTCTTTTAAAAAAAGATACCTGTGATAGTCTCAAAAGAGATGCAAACAAATGCGTGTGAAGATCAAGCTCTGCCTCTCCCACCACTTGCACTCTACCTTTTCCATCGTAGACCATTTATTATGAGGAAACTGCCTATTCTGGGGACAGCAAAAGCTTTAGTCCCAGACAGTTTTCATCTTTCCCCTTAAAACTCTTCACCTCAAATTATTTTCATTCACCTAAATCACTTTTTTTTTTTTTTTTCTCTTCAGGCCTCTTGAATACCCAAAATTCAAAATAGAGCCAGTGACATTTCCAGGACTTATGGAGCAGGTCATTATCTCTAGTGTTCAAAGGTGGATTTGGGAGCACAGTGTTAGATGTCCAGATGAGAAAGCTGTAATCTTTAAACTGCAACATGTTCAAGAGAGGTAGGCTGCCATTTCTAAAACCTAGGATTCAATCATCAAAAAGAAGGAATGGTATAGAAACAGGCCCCTAATCCTCAGCTGATAATTGAACACTTGTGATTACAGACACAAAATTCAAAGTTCTATAATTTCTGTGCTGTACATTTATCTGCATTTTGAAAAAATAAACAATTCTACAGCTGCTGACCGAGCCACATTAACATTGCCACACTCCAAGTCACCTAGTATTTACCTGCATATTCCTTCAGTCAAGAGGTGTAAACACATCTAATTGTACTAGTGTAAAGCACTCCACAAGAAGCGGTGAATTGTATAAGCTAGTATATGAATTTTAAAAGCTGGGAAATACTCATCCAGAGCCAGGAGATTCTAATAATTTGAACCTTAGCAATCAAATCAGTGAAACATTCAGACTCTGCCACCATCTGACCCTGGCGTCTCTGCTTTACTATAACAATTCTGAACTTCCATGCATAAACCAATTCTCAATATTCCATTATATCCCAGCCCAAAAGCCTGGACTCACAGTCTTTGACTTGTTTTCCAATAAATTGCATGGAGTAAAAAAAAAAAAAAATAATAATAATAAAAAAAAAATTTACGTAGTCAACTGTTTCCTACATCAGTTCTTGTGGAATACCAAGTCAAGGGCTTCACACCCTTACTCCCAGGTAAAAATTGTCCTTGTCTTAAGATACTAAGAGATATCTGAAGCTCCAGGATCAAAGCAAAGGTTAACAATGCCAGTCATCCTAAGCATGAAGAAAAATCACATCTGTTTAGGGACTGGGAGACAATGGGGGAACAAACCACCACAAATGAAACCATAGCTTCTTTCAGTAGATGAATTTATTTATTTAGTTGCCTGCTCCAATAAAAGCAAACAATGCTTGAGATTAAGTCCTTTGACACTTCCCTCCTGCTGCTCTAAAAAGGCAAAACCTATTACTGTAATAAAATTTACACTGCCCACACAATATTCTACTTGGGAAGAGCATGTGTGAAACATCTTGCAATAACTGCAAGTCTCTTAGCTCAAATACTAGATTACAATAACTAATATAGGGATAAAAACTTCAGAAAGTTTGAGGGGCATCTCAGCATGTTACTTTCTGGGGAAGAATGAGCTAAATGAAAGAAAATATCATCTGTTGTTAATAACTGTAATCTTGGGAGAAGAATTGAGCTAAGCTTCCTAAGCAAAATCCAGTTTAACCAAGTAGGGAACGTTAGCTCTTGTGCCCTGGAAGGAACAAGTAATACCTGTCTGATTCAGAGAAGGGAGAGAGGAAGAAGGAAGCAAAACGCATTTTCTAAGTTTTGACCAGTGAATGTGCACTAGATTAGACCACACCAGAACTACAAAAAGCAAGTCTGATAAAAAAGTGGATTAAGGAACCAGACACTGTAAAGTTCTGCTTCACATAATGACCACTGTTTTTGCTCTCAGATGAACAACACCTGAGACCTGTGTAGAAATGAACAGCAGAGAAATGTGCCTATTCAGTGTGTCTCCAGCAGTACAGCCAGGACAGAAACTCAGAAGGAAGGCAGCAGAGACAGAACCATCTGCTCTCTTTCATACTGCGTACTCCTTGACTATAATGGGATTACTGAACACAAAAGACAGCAGGTATAATTTATAACACACCATATGATCTGTGACAAATATGCCATCCCTCTTAGACCTACAGACCTATTCAGTATGTCTCCTTATGCTATAACATGATCCATCACTAGTCCCATTAAAATGAATAGCAAACAGTTTGTCAGTAAAGATACTGCAAATGGGAATAAGCAAATTCAAATTTAGTCCCACGTTATTCCCTATTTTTAGGCCACTGTGTGCCTCAGTCCATGGATTATATACAGCAGCCTCTCTTAACCTGCTTGGCAAGTAAAACAGGCCATTTAATAGTTTCGTTGAGGATAAGAATGAAGTTAAAAATAAATTTTAAAAGTTTGCTTGGCTTTAAATGAAGATTTATGCAAATACTAAGTGTTGGGAAATGATGACTTGATGAAAACCTCAACTGTCATTTTCTAAATTTTATTACTGCCATACAGTTTTGCTTACTAATCAGAGAAAATACACAACACTTTTGATAAATGTTTCATTTTTAATAGTTTCTGAGAAATCAAAGTGTGGGTGAAAGATAGGTCTATTAGGTTACAATTTCAGTACTGTTAATTTAAGTAGGGGGTGCTGAAGGAAGAACATCAAGTAGAATTTGAATATAAAATTAGTGAATTACAAAATGAGGCTCAACAGATTTGACAAAATATTTCAGAGCTGTAATGACTGCAGTTCTTGTTCTATTTGCTACATTATAGCCATATACCCAATTCTCACTAGAGCTGGATATTTAATGTGTTTTAACCAGATTTATTCACAGTTGAAAAATTTGAATTGTATTTAAAAGAACTCTGTTCCCTCTGAAAAGCCGGAACATTAAGTTGAACAAATTAATACTACACAATGGTGTATAGGTTTGTGAATAACACACTGATAACGTTGCTCTAAACGGCATCTGTTATTCCAGCCTGAATGAGAAGAGGAAGGAAAACAATACGTTTTATATGCAACCTATGTGCTAGCCAAAATAGCTCTCAATAAAAACTTTAAAGGGTAAGATAGACTATTTATGACATTCCAATGCAAACTTCTGTATGCCACAGACCACAGAATTCCTCTAGTAATTCAAGCACTGAAAAGAGTACTTCTTTCCTACTGAGTGAGTTAACATCGTCAACCCCAATAAGATATGCCTGAAACTAGAGCATCTTTTTGCTTCATTTACTTTTTCATTTCAGGTACAGGCACTGCTGATGGTCTCAGTACAGCTTATAAAGTAAGTCTAATTAAAATCCTTTAAGTCTTATACTGAACTGAGTAGAAAATGGAATAAAATTGTTGCAGGCTTTTAAGGTTTTGATACTGGAGGAGCAGTCAGGAAAAAGTAGAGTTGGAAACATACACACTACGGGCTCCTCCTTTGCATGTAGATGTAATGTAGATGTAGATATAGATGTAGATGATAAAACAATATCTGGCTTTTAAATTGTCCATGTTTTTTTCATCAGAATTTCTCACTGCATCTTACAGGATGTTTTACTGACACCAACTCCTGATACTGCAAAGGAGGAAATTATGAAAGGCACATTGATGTCCAGTAGCAAAAGCTGGAAATTAAAAACGTTACAAGCCAGGGCTCAATCCACAGCTGCCTCATTTGGAGCACTTCTCACATTTATTTCTTCTCTTGAATATTTCTGCTACATAGGATATATCCTATAAATAAACCCATATATTGCACTGATTGTTATGACTGAACTGAACATAAGCATAACAACTGCAGTGATTTTGAAACAGATTTGCGGTCAGACCTATTTAAATGTTAATTGTAAATACAATTTTTGATATCTTCGTAGTTACATTCTCACTGAAATGTTTGGTAATCCTTAATGAGTTTTCTCTCTAAATTTCTGCATTTTCACTACTCTAATTGTTTCATTTTCAGGGAAGAAATACTATTTTTACATCTGCCCTACTCGGCTTTTTCAAAATGTAGTACTAGTCCTAGAGAACTGCACCTCAGTAAAATGGGAAGTAAGAAAATCAAAACAGGAAGAGCTAACACTCAACTATCTTGGTCAGTAAGACCCATGTTCTCACCAGTTTTCTTCTTCAGATTGAAAACATCTTTCTGGAGTTCAAGGTCAATTTATATTAAAATCCCCCTAAATGAAAAGTAAAGGAAACTCCCAAAGACCTGTTTATCTGAATGGGTGTTTGACAATGCTGGGATTTAGCTGCTACCCTGACTCCTCCTGCCTGTTCTTCCAATATAACTTAAGATACACTTCTGTAAGTATATTGTGAGGGAGAACTGCACTCTATATTGTTTCCACAGGGAAGGACCTTTTCTACCATCATCCTTCAAAAATTATTCCTCATATTTCACACAAGTGAACTCATATAAAAATCAGACTTGATTTTAAAATATCGGTACCCCCCACATCATGCTGCTATTATTTATTATTTAGGCAAAAAATAAGCATTATAAGCTTGACAGCTGAACATATCTACTTTGTGCTCAGTGTAACTGAGATGGATTTCAAAACTGAATCATGCTCCACACCTATTTTTGAAAGCATCCTGGTTTCAGCTGGAATAGAGTTAATTTTCTTCCTAGTAGCTGGCATAGTGCTGTGTTTTGGATGTAGTATGAGAAGAATGCTGATAACACACTGATGGTTTAGTTGTTGCTAAGCAGTGCTTACACTAGTCAAGGACTTTTCAGCTTCCCATGCTCTGCCAGGGGCACAAGAAGCTGGGAGGGGGCACAGCAAAGAGCGCTGACCCAAACTGCCCAAAGGGCTATTCCATACCATATGACATCATGCTGAGGATATAAACTGGGGGGGGGTTGGCTGGGGGGCAGCGATTGCTGCTTGGAGACTGGCTGGGCATCAGTCAGTGGGTGGTGAGCAATTGCATCACTTGTTCCACAGCCACCCCCCTCCCCTCCCTGCCCCCCCATTTTATTTCTCTCTCTTGTTCTCCTTTTCATTACTGTTATTATTATTATTATTATCATCATCATTTTATTTCAATTATTAAACTGTTCTTATCTCAACCCACAACTTTTCTTACTTTTGCCCTTCCTATTCTCTCCCCCATCCCACGGGGGGGGAGGGTGAGCAAGCAGCTGTGTGGTGCTTGGCTGCCGACTGGGGCAAAACCACAGCAGAAAGGTTACTAGCATTTCATTTTCCTGTCATTGGCTCTGATTCTGCAGGTGTTTATGTAGCTTCAAAGTAGTATAGAAACATTAAATAGAACACCAGACGTAAAACACTGCAGCAGAATTTCTTGAATGAAAAAAGCTGTTTTCACCTTGAAAGCTGTACAGGGCTGCTTTGGAGAACTGTATTCTCCAAAAATGGTCTTTTTAACTATGCCTGAATATTTCTTTATACCTACACAATCTTTCAACAGCTCCTTAAATGAAACAATAAAAAGAAGCTATAATTAAAAGTAAACATTTTCTTATACAATACAGAGTCAGTTTTATGTTGATTATAGCCTTTGTGCTAATATTTCAAAAGTTTAAAATATTTATCTCAGTGCAATTATAACATTTTTGAAGTCCATAAAAAATTATGTGTCCAATTGTCTGTTGTGGATGAAAAATAGAAATGTCTGTTTTTAATAAATTTGGCCATTTAGAGTGATAGCAACTTTAGTCCTAGAAAGAAAAATGCTGGTAGTATCACACCTGTCACCTCAATCTGTGCAATACTGAGGCTTTTAATTCAGGGTGCTTACCATGAGTAGGCAGTTTGCTGAGGAGGGAAAGGCATCATCTCATGGCTACAGCTGTGTGGAATATTTAGAATAATTATTTAAAATCCTTTCATTTGGAGTACTTCCCATTCTCTTTCAAATGAACAAAATTATTTTCTTGGAGAATAGAAAAGAATTTGTGATTGCAATTTTCTAGACAAAGCCTCATTCAAAAAATATCCAAGAGCTTTCTTAAATAAAACCCACATATTTTATGCGCAACTGCATTAAAATATGTAAATAGATATTACATATTGCTAAAATAATTACAAAACTTTTAGCAAGCATTTTGTTGCCATATGCCAGTGGGCATAGCTCTGCACCAAACGCATACAGACATGCAAATAACTACTACTTCAGACTGTATCTTTGATTATGTAATATCACATGTTAAACTAAGAATTAGATTTGAGCTGTTCTACAAATACTCATAGAATATCTTGAATTGGAAGGGACCCATAAGGATCATGGAGTCCAACTCCCTGCTCCTTGCAGGACTACCTAACACTAAACCATATGACTAAGAGGGTAATCCGGATGCTCCTTGAACTCTTGACAGGCTTGGTGCTGCAACCATTTCCCTGGGGAGCCTGTTCCAGTGACCGACCACCCTCTCAGTGAAGAACCTGTTTCCTAATGTCCAACCTGAACTCCCCTTGACGCAGCTTCATTCCTTTTCCTTGTGTCCTAGTACGTTAAGTAAGTTTGCCGATGATACTAAATTAGAAGGAGCTATGGACTCCCTCAAGGGTAGAGAGATCTGGAGAGACTAGAGAGCTGGGAAGTCGCCAACCATATGAAATTTAACAAAAGCAAGTCCTGGATTCTGCACGTGGGACAGGGTAATCCTGGTTACACGTACAAATAAGGGGACGAGAGGCTGGAGAGCAGCCCTGAAGGAAAGCGACCTGGGAGTTTGGGTTGATGGCAAGTTGAATAGGAGTCAGCAGTGTGCCCCGACAGCCAAAAGGGCCAACTGTGTCCTGAGGTGCATCAAGCACAGCATCGCTAGCTGGTCAAGGGAGGTGACTGGCCCACTCTACACTGCACTGGTGTGGCCCCCTCTCAAGTATTATGTGCAGTTTTAGGCACCTCAATATAAGAAGGACATCAAACTATTAAGAGTGTGTAAAACATTCAAACCAATACAGTGGCCACAATAGATCACAAATGAAGATTATTATTAGAGCTTCACTAAACATCATTAGGACATGATTTTATTCCTCAGTCAAAAACTATGTGCTTGAGCAAAACAGCTGCTTTCTTTTCAGCTGGCCCATCTTCCATGCCCTGACTAAAAGCACCATTTATATGCTATGGTGACAGTCTGATTGAGAGCAAAAGCATATCAGTGTATGCTGTATTTTTCAGGAGGAGTAAAACTCACAAAAAGTTTTTATTATCATAAGAGGCTACTAATGGTGACATAATTAAATGATGAAGCATTTAGCTTACAATGTACAGTGGTGCAGCTCTGTGAAATGAAAATAAAGCTCTTCAGAGGTGCATCTCCTTTTATGACAAACCAAGCTCATTACTTCATCAAAGTGACATACTGATGAACGTAGACAACGAGAGAGATACAGTATTAGTTAGGGAAAGAATGCAAATTTTTCATTCTTTGAAAAGGTTTATTTTTCAGCAAACAGAATAAACAAGGATTGAGAATATTTTGCATGCAAAAGGTATTCTACTGTGAACTTGAAATACAGATTAACTATATTTTTGTGGAAAATAGAGGGAAAGTACAGATTCTTTCCAGAGAGACATATGCAACTGAGGTTTTACAATTATTCTCAGAGGTGCAGGTAGTGTGTGAAGAAGTAAAAAGAGATTAACCTCATTTTGCACAGCTCCATGCACACACTTGCACTGCTGGCTTGCCTATTTGATGCTGTCTAGTCATTTCTATTTTCAAAGAGTCTATCTACAGAGAAGCAGATACGTCTCCATTTGGTTTTATATCCAACAATCACAGTGCTCTATTTCCGGATCAACACAGAAGTGGTGAATATTTACTCCCTGAATATTATAAAAGTTTTGTCACTATTAATATTGATATGTGTTATCTAACTGCCTTAGGCTTTGGCTTCATACAACAGAATAGACATAAAAGATATTGCTCCTAGCAAAGTACTGTCTCCTATTATCTTTAGCACAAAGTAGACTGCTGTTATTGTGAATGTGAATTCCGAGATCTCTATAGCCCTGAGACATACTATTATATTACATTGATACTTTTCCTCAGAGAGAAACAAATACAGTAATTTCAATTAGTATTCCCTTGCATACTTTGTATTTTGGGACACAGTATTTAATACATACGAACGTTAACAGCATGAAGCTTACAGAAACTGCAATGGGTAAAGCACCACATCTTTTTGGCCATGAAAAGAAGTAACAGAAGAATATTATAAGGATAAGCCAATCAACTGTGCAACTGTACAGATTAATGGTGTCTGATCACTCAACAAAAAACATGTAACATTTGAATAGCAATTAATATCTGGTCCAAGTTCCAGTCTTGCTCTAATATGTGGAAGATCAAGTCCAAATTGTTTGTTTTCTTGAGATGAGTATTTTAATTAGCTGAAACTTTCAGTTCTTTTTTCTAAAAATTTAGTATGTATGATGTCTGAAGCTGCTAAATAATATCCAAGTTTTCCAGATGGGAATACTGAGGCACAAGGTGCATAAGTGATTTTTGTGACAATAACTAACTAGCAGAGTCAGATTTAGAACACCTGGACTTCAGAGCTTTCACAGTAATCAAAGACAGAAGGGATCAAATCATCTGGTCTGACATCCAGTCCACAGTCCATTAAATCAGTCTCAATATACCTTAGAGAAGGCAGGAGAAAAGGTGGAAGAAAGTTAAAAGGCAGAGACCAGAGCAGGGCAAATAACAAACACCATTCCCAAAACTGCAGGGGCTTGATTATATGATACACGTCCAGTTGATACCAGAGGACAAACTATTTTCTTTGCTGCAGACAAGGCCCAGAGAAAAAAATAAACGTCCCAGATGATCTGAGAAAAAAAATACATTCCTATCCTGTATCTGGTCACCCGTTATTAACACTGGCATATGAACAAGACACATAGCAGCTAGACACCTGAGGTATTTTAACGCTTATCTGTTTCTATCTGGGTCTATTCTTTGGTGCTTCAAAGAGAATAAAAAGCAACAAGCCCCCTTGCCCTTACTGAAGCAAATGCAATGGAGAAATACACTCCGTCTTAAGAGAGCTGGAGATACATATTCCTTGTGTACACTGTGAAAAAATGTCATCTTAATGTAGAGCTGCAAGTATTCTCAGGATGCTGAGAGCAATGCAACGTTCCCCAGAGCCAATGAGAGCAAAGACTGAAGGGAGGGAGTCAGACCTGGGGATTTTGTAGCAAGTAAAAGTCTATCACAACCAGCTAGTCTAACCTGTAAGGTCAGAACGCAACAGAAGCCATCTTCTCCTGAACACGTCCTATATGGCAGGTAATGACATTATGCAAGCTCTGGCAGATCAGATCCGGTATCTAGGCTAAACCCCTACAGAAGAACAAGGTTCTCCCACTTGTTCACCTGTAATCTGATACAGTGAAAGTATTTTTTGATTTAGGGAAAACATAATATAACCAAAAGTGTCCCTTCTTTCCCCAAGAGGCGGAAGAACAATATTAAGACTATACAGGGGAAAAAAACATCACCCTGAAAAAAATGAATTTTTGCTACATGGAAATGGAAGGCATATAATCATTTCAGGGGGGTTTTACACAGAACAATGGAATGTAGCTTTCACCCCCAAATAACAGATCTCAAAAATTTGTGAGATAGAAATAATGATCATAAATGTTCTTATTATGTGATCATGTGCATTTGCCCTATTATAAAAAGAATTTAATTCTGTTTTTCACAATGTCATTTGTACATTTCATACAGGTTTTGTCCTTCTAGAATATTTTGTTTCCAAATTTGGAGTTCTCATCTTATCATAAACTAGATAAATTTCATTCTTCTTCTTGAATTTCTCCAATATATTAAATACTATCATATCAAATCACCCCAGACACCTTTACTGATATTCATCCTTTGTATTAGTTACATAAGACCTCAGGGATTCCCCAGTATCACGCTTCTTGGTGCACAGTTAATATTTTATTGTATTGCAGAAATAAAAACTGCAGAATTCACTTCTGAAAGGTAGAAATTTGCAATTAATACAACATAATATACAACTTCACTTGTATAAGCTGCTGATTCAGGCAGCAGTGTCTCTAACATATTAAAACAAAGACTGATCTACAAACGTTGTAAATGTTCATTGCAATTTTGCCAAGCACTATGAGACAGCTATTTAATCTTCTAAGCTAAAGGAAATAATAATTAAAAATCCTCATCAGTAATTTTCTCTTTGCAGAACACAGCCACAAGATCAACATTAAGAGAAGTACTACTCAGGGATCAGTGGAACTCCGAAGGTGTAGCAGTTCAGTTTATTTTGAATCCATATTTAAGGATCTAGTTTTTAATCAGCTACTATTTGTAGATTCTACCGGTAAGTAATTACCAGACGTAATCCTAGTTACTTTCTGAGTCAACCATGTCAACCCAAAAAGACTTAAGTGATCCCTCTGAATTCAAAGACACTAAGCATCATTTTCAGAATCTGGGGTTTCTTTTATACCTATTCAAATTTATGATGTATTGCAGGTAAGGTAGAAATCATGATATTTGCCAGACAGGATACAACATAGGAATAATTTCTTCCATTGCTCATCTCCCTAATTGTAATAGAACAAAATACTTCAGTTCCATACCTTGCTTTTTAAAGTAGATGGACAGGATGACTTCTTGAGGTCCTTTCCCAAGGCAATTTCTATGTAAGTTAGTCTTTGCTACTTATGCATTACATTTCAATAGGCAAAAAGAAGGTACTTTTGTTTCCATTTTATGAGCAGGGAATAGAAGCACAGAGGTTAGAAGTCTAGTCTAAGTTTGGCATACCAGGAATTCAACACAGGACTGAATTAAAACTCATTCCTCTGCACTTCAGTCCAGCACCTTCACACAACAAAACAATTTGCTTCCACAGAAATGCAGTAATTTTGCTTCATCTCACGGGATGTGGCAGAGACAAATTCTAAATACCATGAAAGAAATACAACATGATTTTTTGTCAAATTTGTGTAAATTTCAGGTTGTTTCTAATTTAGTTGTTCTACAAGAATGTTCTCTGCATACCCTACAACCAATTTAGCAAAAAATTATTCAAAGTAGGCCTAACATGTGCCATACATAAGAAATTTTACAGTTCAAATTCTCCCTAAAAGTACTTTATTAAATCTGCTTGAAAATATTGTTTTTGTTTAAAAGTAATTCACAACGCTTACATTTCATTTACAAGAGTGACCAACACACCAGTTGTATTACAGCAAAAGTACACTAATCCCTGTTGGGTCATTCTTACATGTCCATTTTTCTAGAAGTGCAAAAGGAAGGTTCCATTCATGACAGTTCAGACCCTAACCCTCTTCCAAACATGCCATTATAAAGCAGATAAAGAAAATAAACAAAAGCTGACAGAAAGCTGAAAGAATGTAGCATTTCGTAATGATAAACAGTCAGAAACAGGGAAACTTACCTTAGTCTGTGAAGTCATTATAATAATTTGTTTAGAAAGCAGTGAAGAAAAAAAAGCAGTACGTACTTTGGAAAATGCTGGACCAATTTGCAAGCGCTGAAAGCACACCAAGCCTCAGAGACTCAGGGACATTTGTATTAAGCAAGAGACACACAATTAAGCTGCATCTCAAGCTAAAACCCTGAGGGCTCCACATTTCATTCCAGTCAACTACTGCTGTTTTTTGGCACTATTTTCATTGCAAATATGAGTAATGTGGGCCCTTTAGTCACTATTAAGCAGTAATCTGGGGAAATCATCCACTTCCAATAATCTTATACTCCAATTTAGGGCACTCTGAAACCACATAATGAATAATACTGTCGCCAGTTCTCTCCTATAATGACACATGACATATGCCTGCTATCGCTCTTTTCAAATCAAATCCAACTGTGTTGCTTTATTTTCCAGAAAAATCCTGTTTATTGTATTCATTTGAGCTTCTTTCTTCACTCATTAGATGAAGAAGTAAATTTCTGCTTCATAAGCAAGATATTAATTGTTAACTTGGCGTTCAGAAAGCAGTGGATTCCTTTGCAATCAAAACAAAATTATTTTTTCAAGTGAGTAACACCATGTTAGGTTACAAGTTACTCGTGCTTAATAAACAATGTACTTTCACTGTAAATTAGAAGCTAATAAAGTCAGCTTCCACTGTTCTTGCCCCTCCTGGATGGGTTTTACCTGTTACTAAGGTCTGCCACTGCAGAACTGGCAAGAATGATTTCCCTGTTGACAAATGGAGAAGAGCTTTTCTAGCTAAGCAAGTTGAATGCCAGAATAAAATCAAGCCACCTATCCATTTTTATGTCTTATGATCCTTTTGTTTTTCATAACCATTGGAAAATGCTGGTCAATAACATACAGTGGAGCAACATTCTGAGGAATATAGACAATTTAAATCTATGCTGTCTATAGAAAAAACCAACAACCTGCAACAAATAGAAGAGTCTTTTATAGATATGCAAAGATTTCAAGAAGAAAATAGTCTCAGAGGTGAAGGTAGAAAGTTTTTGATACTTCTGCTTTTAATAAATTGAAAATTCAACCTTTACCTTACCTATAAAAGATGGTCTAAAGGTATACTTTACCAAACATTGCTTTTCTGTTTCTCAACTAATCTAAGGCAAGGCGACATACACTGCGCTTCATCAGAAATATTCCTGAATTATTCTCCGACTTGCTCAGAAGCAGCACATCTAAGTTTTAGATAAGTGTGGATAATTTCTTATTCATCCCAGGCAAACACAATCAATTCCATTCTAGAAATTCCATTTAAAAGTAATTTATTAATATTCCAAAATCACAAGATTTCACATAAGGCTATTCTTGTAGCATAGTAAATTTCCAATACACATTGTCATTAAAATAAAAATGATCCTGAACAAAATAACTTGCAAGCTGTCTGGTATAGTCTCTGTCTTTGCAGCATTTACTCTGTGTGTGTGGTAATAAGGAAATCTGTGTAAAATCTGGTGGAAGTATAATTTACAGGTGAATTTTAAATAATCTATTATACAAAATCTACACAAAAAGACAACTTTGCAGGTTACTTTTTCAAGAAGCTTTCGTCATCTTACAGACATGCTGACTTCTTAATCAACTTATCATTCTTCACAATAGTAAGTGGGGATTTCCCTATGGTAGTTAGATGTTACTTTGCAAGGAGTGATTGCACGGTGCTCATGTATTGTGCTGCTTATTTATTTCTTCTTTCTCATACTTTATGACCTTTCAAGAGGTAGATTTATTTACCGTGATTAAGAAAAATGCATTATGGAGATACCTGGAACTAACAATAATGAAACAAAATAGAAGGTTGATTCACTAGTGATCCCACATTTCTTGACACTTTAATTGGGCTGCTATATTTATCCAAGGTGGGGGCAATGGAATTAGAGATCTTCGTCTCATTTCTATAGGTAAGCTTTATCACATTAAAAAAACCAAACCAACCACACTGGGATGAAATTGTTAATATACCTACTATAATGAATGATTGGATTAGCACAAAAAATCGTTCTCCAAATATTATCTACAGAGCATCTAACTAATGGTAGATAAAATAATTAATATTCATTGATATATGCATAAAATAAAAAAACCCTGAAACCAATCATACCTAAGTAACACCCATAACACCAGGCTGCAATACACATGTATTAATATTTTGGTGATGTAAAAGACATGAAGCTATAGGCGGTTACCACACCTTACAGCGTTTTGAATATTCTTGGGACACTCATTCAAAAATAAAAATTGTTGAATATTTTCAGTATTTGAAAACATAATGTCCGCTATATTTGTTTCCCCTTGCTTACTGTCTCTGGCTTAGACTGATGCTCTTTGTGAGAGACCCCAAACAATCATACCAGAAATCAACTCATAACTTGTATTGTCACAACTGTTCACAATATTAACAGTTTAGAGTAGCTTTTCTGCACGTGATAGCACACACAATTTCTAGTGCAAATCACTTCCTGTGTACAGAAAAGGGGTGGTCTTCTCCCTTGAGGAGACTGAAGGCTATGGATTAGGAGATGCTCACAAACACATGGTAGAACAAGAACAATGGAAATTTGAGATTCATGTGCACTACTGTTTCAATAGAATGCAATATTCAGAGTTGAAACACTCATGTAGGAGCAAAAGTTTCAACGATTACTCTAAACAGAGGTACGAGTTCATCAGAGAGCATTGAAAACCAGATATTAAAAAGCAAGCTTTTACAGTCCAAAAGCCTATGTTCTAATATTCCATCATATTTTCAGAAAAAAAAAGTGCATTGGTTGCAAAAACATTCATATAATGGTGTTACAGTTTGCTGTTGTCCATTAAAGCTACATGAGCAAAATAGCATCAGAAAGAAAATCTCAGAAGTAGAAAAGTAGATAACAGTAATGATAATGATAGTGATAGATAACAGATAGATAATAATAATGATAAACGCAGCATATACAGTGTAGAATAAACCCCACAACATTCAATTGAAGTGCTTCTATATGACCATAACATTCTATATTTCTCATCTCTCAGGCTGAAAATAGTTTAAACATCAATTCCCCAAGCTGCAGCATGTTTTCCAGCTCACGCAAAACCAATAAAACTTAAGTTCAAAATCAGCTTCTATTATATCAGTCCAAAACTTGGGCTTTCTCAATTGTATCTCTGCCATCTTCCTTTTTTTTTTTCCCCATCTGCTGCTTAATTTTATACTAGTAGTAACTCCACTATGCTCAGCAGACATGTAGTGGTGAATTTAGTAGAACATACACATGAAAAGTATAATTTCATGCAAATAGATGACCTTTAATTTTAAAAGAAATGAAGTTATATGCTCATTTCACTCCTATTGCTATATACGTAGGAGAAATTAATTTCCATGGAAGATGCTGAATAGCCATGCCAACTTGTGTAAAACCTAATTATCTAAATTCCCATATATATTTTACTGGAAATACACCGGGTATTCTCTTAAGGACCAGATTAAGGTATGGTCACACCACATTCAGAAATTGTGGGATAGGTTCATAAACTGTTAAAACTGTGAACATAAGCATGCTTCCATTTTTCTGAATGCCTGATGCACTTTCACAATTCCGGTATTGTGAAGTTTATTAGAAGGATATCAGATAAAGACTTACTGTTTACAGGATCACAATTTGCTGACCACATGGTGCAAATTGAGGAGGGAATAGGACATACCTTTTACCATACTTACAGTAATTAGTCTCATGCAAATGAAGGGAAAACAGACAAGACTTTTTTTCTTTGTTACATTTACTTGCGAAATCCTCACTGACCACAAGATCCAAAAGGAATGAATCATACTCTGATTGGATCACTCATTTTTAAGGTCAAGAGTATGTCACAGGCTTTGCTGTAGCTGCAGTGTTATCAAAACCACAATTATATTTATGCATACTGACATAATGCCTTTTAAGAGAAATTTCTAGCAGCGCAGAAACATGGCCATGTACAATCTTTTACATTAGTTTATGTGGAAGTTGATGTTTAGAGATTTTTTTTTTAACGTTGTAATATTTTAGTAAATTAGAAAGAAGGCCAAAATAAAAACTAGTTAAAAGATTGTGCAAATCTCTTACACCTCAGAGCAGCAGTTACCTGTTGGTTATTACAAAGGGAAATCTCTCAATTTAATGATCATTGCATAAGAGTTTCAGAAGAGAATTAGATGGATGAGTCAGAAGACTTAATTTGAAATACCTTTAACCAAATGACAAGTATCATTGCTGATGACCATATTGATAAATGATCTATAACTTTAGACTTGAAATCAGACTAATTTTCTGCCTACAAACAAGGCACTTGAGAAATCACTCAAAACTACTTAAACATTTCAAAGCTACAAAGTTGTTTCTTAATGTTTGAAAGTTTTACATTCACCTGTAAAAGACTGGGTTTGCTACCAGTAAACAGGATGAAATCCTCATCGCAAAGACACTGCAAATCATAAACTAAAACTTGTTATGAAAACTCCATCTTCTTCTAAGTTTTTTAACTGAAAATACATCAAAACATTTAATTTTTCATGTTAAGTAAACATAATAAAGTCCATTCAGGGAGTGCAACTTCAGAGTTAACATGGTTGTACATTTTTGTAGATACATGTTTAGCTAAAGCAATGCACACTGGATTTTGTTCTTCACTTCCCTGCCTAATAATCAGCAACAGTATTAACCGTTTATATATTTACAAAAGAAATCAGGGCCTTACACGTATATAAACATGTCTGTTAAAATCAGGGCTCAAACTTGTTACAAGCCCATGCAAATGACCAGTCAATGGAATCAATGGGATTGAATCCAGATGCAGAAATTTGTCTCCAGAACACATATTGAAGGAACGTGGCTTTGAAAAATACTGTACATTCTCCTGAATGATAACTGAGCCTTTTTCCCTGTAAGTTCCCAGTCTTGTGACAGATGGAAAGAACTGGAAGGCAAGTACTGTGGGTTCTATGCCCTGCATTGACTCAAATTAGAGAAGCACACAAAACATAAACCAGGTAACAATAGGAATCCAATCTCAAATAGTTTTTGCATATTGCTTGTAGTCAATTTGTACACTTAATTTCTGAATTAAGTATTTAATAATAGTATTTAATATATATTTATATATATTTATATTATGTGTATAGTATTTAATATAATAATAATAATCATGTGTACATGATATTAATGACTTTTATCAATATTAACATTTCACCAAAATTTTATCTATGGGCTTGTCAGCCAAACGTTGTTCTGTTATTCTGGTCTCTGACCCTGTAGCTCTAATTATTTGATAACATTTTCCAATTCTTTACAGGTAAAATTCACTACTGCATGTAGGACGTAATACCTATGGACCTCTGAGGAAATTGAGTCACTTTATCGCATCATTACAGACAGATCAAAATTCAACCTTCTGATACACCAGGGTGAAACCTCGAGTGGAATGTTAATTGCCTAGGTAGTGACTAGTCTCTGCTCCCACACTGAGGTAAGCTTCATTCCAAAAGCATAGGACCGAAGTGTACATGTAGCATTTCTTACCACACTTGTTACAGCTACAAAACCTTCTGGTTTTGGTTTGCAAAGAGAGGGACATTTTTGAAATCAGTGATGTTATTTCAGAAAGGTCACAAATTTCCTGTTAACTTAATGCTTTTCCCAGTGCCTAGTATTGGGAAAAATACTCAGAACTTTTGACTTCCTACTACACATCTCTGTTTTTTAACTCATAAAAATTTCTAAGACCTCTTGGAACTCGCTGCGTACTACTTCTCATACATAATCTTGTGCGCAGATAGTAAAAGAACAAACCATTATACAATACCCATGTGAAGTTTTTGCTATGTAGATAGCTCAATCAAAACTGTATAAAATCAGACAGAAAGTTTGGAAGTCAGGCTGCACCTTAAACATACTGTACAGTATTACATAAATCTATCATAATATCTATTTGCATAGAATTTGCATTACTAATTACTAAAATTCACACTTAGATTTTTCCCCAAAAGATCAACCTCACTAGCTGTTTTATGGATTAACAGTGATGTAAGTACAAAAGTACACTGTAACTCTGCAGGGTCTGCCACAGACGGATTACATAAATATTAACTGAATTTGGGTACAAATAGCAAAAACACCCCAGTACAGAGTAACTGTGTACTTTTGTTTATTCTGGTTCTGTTACAGTGCTTTCAGAATGTCTAAGAAGCTTCCATGAGAAAGATGGCTAGCACTTACTTCAGATCAGTTGTGCTGCTCATATACTAATGATAATAAGGTATCCATCTCTAGCTGGAATAATCACTCTGAACCACTGAAGAAAAACAGAAAAGATTTTGGGCTTATCTTCATTTCACCATGCATCCCAGCACAGGGAGAGCCACAGGATAGCTCTGACCAAAGCAGTGTGTCGTCCCGATGTAACATAGCACCATAAGGACACAGTAGTCAGTGTCCTAAATACAGAATTGTTCAGTTAACATGAGACTGCACCTGAACTAAGGAGCCCTACCTCTCCCTACAGCTTATGATCTCAGGCAGAGTGCTGCTCTGACACCCCTGTGCTCCAGAAGCAGATCTGTTCCCGGTCAGGGATCCCTTGCATACTATTCTGTTGTGTTAGGTAGACGAGCCCATAGGCTCAAACACATTTAAGGCATTTGTTTTTCAAAGTACGATTGGACTACAGAATTGGACTATCAGACTTTGTATTAAGAGAGAAGTGTTAAAGACACTTTTTAAAATTCACATGAAACGCAACTTATGCATGCTTATGGCATACTAATGCCATATGTAGAACTATAGAATAATTTAGATCAGCAGGACCTCTGCAGATCACCAAGCCTAACACCCTCCCTCTCCCCCAAATCAAAGCAGGGTCAGCATCAAAGTCAAATTTCTCTGTGGTTATATACTAGCGGAACATTTTCCAGAATCTTCAGAATCATTTTTTGGTCTTGGGAGGCAACATAAAACTGTTGAGCTGCTTGAGGGCTATCAGGCAGATCAAATGTAGCCTGCATTCTAGGACTGCTTTCAGCCAGGACACATAACACCACCTATATCACATTGTAGACTACGTGGCTGTGCTGTCATACGGGCAGCTGGACAATTAAGGCCTCAGATGCAAGGCAACCAGCTGGAGTCTCTAAGGAGTGTGTTGTCTGAACACTCAGCCCATACCCATCATGCAACAAGTGTGGCTAAGACTCTGGAGGAACTGCTATCGTATCTCACCTCTCTGAGTTGCCTGAGGCACGTCCTGTCACCCTAATGGATGACAGTTTTAGTGTGCAGTTAGATCAGGAAGTTCAGCAATCTCTAGGCTCAAGGATGAACATAGAATCATAGAATCGTTTAGGTTGGAAAAGACCTTTAAGATCATCCAGTCCAACCATTAACCTACACTACCAAGTCTACTCTAAGCCAATCAAGGGTAGACTAGACTAAACCATGTCCCGAAGTGCCACACCGACCCGTTTTTTGAACACTTCCAGGGATGGGGACTCCACCACCTCTCTGGGCAGCCTGTTCCAATCCTTGACCACCCTTTCCGTAAAGACATTTTTCCTAATTTCCAACCTAAACCTTCCCCCGCGCAGCAACATCTAGGTTTAGAATCAGCTCCTGCCATTCCTTCCTCCTTAGCCCCACTGTCACCGAATGGAGCAGAACAGCCCTTCCTGAGACACTGAAGGACAGGTAAATTTCTACTCTGGAAAACCAACATTTACTAATACAAAGTTACCATCCAGAGCTTCTATTCTGGGAAACTGTTAGGATACAAAATAATTCTGAAATCATTCTCTTTTCCCTTGTATGGACTTTAAAGTGGGATTTTGTTTCATTTGCTACTATTTTCTATCTTACTTGATAGCTGCATTATCCATGTTTCCTGAGTGCTACATTTTCATCCTGTAGGGAAAAAAAACAAAACACTTCTGTAGAGATCTGAGCTGGTGTCTCTTAAGTACAGCAGTTAATGCAACTACGTTTAATTAAATGCATTTTTCCTTTATTTTCTTCTTGTACTTCCATAACAGTTAGAAAATTGTGAAGGTCCTTTTAAATAATGCTCTTCACTAAGTTATGTCCAAACACCATGTAAGCAGGTGGCTAAATGAGCAAAATGTGCTCTGCTCATATTAAGAGACACATTATTTATATTTACCAGAAAAAAATGAAGGCAATGGCCTGTAAATACAGGCATATAACATCAATAAACATGAATACCATGCCCATAACTATTCAGCAGCAAGGTTAACAGAGCAAAAGTCTGTCTATAAAGTGAAAATAAATGACATACAAAAGGTTTCACACAGGCATACTTTCCAGACTAAAATTTCAGTACGTGAACATATTGGACAACCAGCGGGTCAGGGTGTGGAATCACATGAACTGAGTTTCTTATGAAACTAGACTAAAACAGGAAAAAGAAATCTAAGTAGTCAATTAATGAAGATGACCATTGGGTTCTGATTATTTCTAAGACTCTCTGCTACCTCTTCTTTGAATTCAAACATGAATCTCAGAGATGAAAATGTATTCTGACTCCATAAATTTTTTCTATTCTTGAACCTAAGTATATAAATATGTAAGTATGACACAAGATATTCCAGGGTAGATAATGACATCTGTAGCTAACTCTGCCATAATTTTGTCTTGATTTACCCAGGATATGAATAATCACTACAGATATGTAAAGGGAAAAAGATCAGAAGTCACTATAGTTTCAGAAGCAGCTTAAAAATCTGATTTTAGTTTGTGAAGATTTGGGTGAGGGTTGCCACCCTCTATTACATAAAGCCATTCTGCTATACATTCTAACTGAATATTGGTCAAGTTTATTTTAATTTGTTATAAAGAACTCCCTTTGCTTCTCCCAAAGTCTCAAAATCAACCATCGATTTCTAAACATTTCTAATAAATTACTTATTTTCCTCAAAATAGTAATTGCCTACTTCCCCATAATTTAAGATTGAAGTTATTTGCATTTGAAAGTACTTGGTATTTTATATGTGGAATACATTTTATAGGCACTGCATAAGGATCTTTTCCCTTTATTTGCTATTCTATTAATTTGTTTGCAATGGACATTAAATCAAAATTTTAGTATTTGTATTGTATGCTTTTTTTGCATTATCTTTCAAATTTTAATTAAAGCAAGGATATCTTTAATGGTAAACTGTAGTATCCATGCTCAGTATTATACTTTAGTTATTATTAGGTTGCTCAAAAAAGAGGTAATTGTTTGTATTAAATAATTTTTCCTTACAGCTGTGGAGATCCTTCGGTGTGGAGATCAAACTATTGGGGATAGAATGAATTTTTATTTCAATTAAATTTACCTTTAAAGATCTCTTTGGAATATTGAGGATCAAGTATGATCTGTGTTTCTTTATTTCACAGTAAAATCTTAGGGAACTATGACCACTCTTTCTACTTCATCCTGTATGCCAAAAGAGGTTTTCTGGCACCTGTTATGCTAAAAGACCAGGATTCATTTCAACAGTGGCACTACAAGATACCACATAAACATTGTAGTAGAATGTCTCAGAATGGTTAATCATTCACATTACGGAAACTTCAGGTTCTATTCTGTGTTGCTTAACTCCAGTAAGAGAAATGCAATTAAGGGAATTCACTTGGGTTCAGTGGCTCTTACGTTTCTATTAAATCACACATTGGTGTTTTTTTTTTTTTTTTTTTTGGGGGGGGGGCTCCTTCCCCACCCCAAAATTTTTCGGAAATGATGGGAAAAGAGAAGAGCCCCACTCTGTCCTATTATTCACAAGGCACTGACAGGGCTAAACTGTTCTCTAGGGTTTAGGATTTCACAAAATGAGGGTTGGTATCCAGGAAATACTGAGTAGCGACACACAAGGCTGTTATAAACTTTGCATTTGTCATCTAAACATACAGTCTAATAAAATGGATACAATTAACAATACCAATAAGCACCATGTTTTTATTTGCAAATGGATGTATTTTAGGGCTGAATTTACACATTGTTCCTTATGCCATAGAGACTGAAGTGTTGAAGCAAGGAAAAGGAGTGGGTTTCTCAAAGAGATTAAATCCACTATCTCTCTGCTGATCTAAATGACCCGTAGACTGCAGTGTAAATTAAAGATACCTAACCTAACTATGAACAATTTATCTTCAGGATGAAATACACCTCCACCGGTATGGAGCTTAATGCAGACAAATTTTACGTTCTTCAAACAGAGATCAACACCACAGGCACAGTTTGATTCCCTGTTATGACGATCATTCTACTGATCTCCCAGTTCAGCTTCTCACCACACAGAGGGTTCAGAGAAGACCAAAGAGCAAAACCACTTTTTACTGACAGACCTGCAGTAAAGATGGGAAGAACAGTTCTGAAGCAAACTAGGAAATTTCCTTGCTTTCATAGTGTCTGCAACTTTTTCATTTTGGATATCCATTCCTATTTTTCTCCAGAACCAAAGGCTGAGATTCACTGCAGATGACACATTAGCCTGGGAAATTAACAGCTGCTCTACCACTGTGAAACCACAGGAAAACATTCAGGAGAGAATGTTTAAGTTCTCTTTCTTGGATAGACATGTCTGGCCTAAGACACCTGGGTAACCCCAGCCACACTCAAAGATTTTGGTAAGAAAGTATTCTATCAAGCGGCAGTCCAAGCCTTTCTTTTGTTAAGAAGAGCACTTACCAGAGGAAAACTACAATATTTTTTAATCAACTCATTTGCACAGAAAAGCTTGGTACAATTTTACACTCCGATCTCATTAATCCAAGTGAATAGTACAGTAAGATAGAGTTAGTTTTCCTGCCCAGTTTAAAAGCAGTCCCCACACCCAGCCAGTATTTTTCATCCCAAAGGGAGTTTAAACTGAAATGACATATACTTAGGGTTTTCTTCTTGCTTTATTATGCCATTTTCCATGATGTAATTACATTATGGCACTGAAAGCAGGTCAGTTTTGCACAAGTATTACCATTTTTATTAACCAAAGTAACAATGGATATATATAATTTACAATTAGTCCCCATAAGTGTTTAACTAAACACCTCAGAAATTTTGGAAATTAAACCAGTAACAAACAACTATTATTTACTGACATGTTTTAATAAGTTTAGAGCCCTCTGTGTTTTCTCTTCTGAAATTATTTTACTCTCCCCACTTCGACTGCTGTAAAATTCTTGACTAAGACTCATACCCTTATTGTCACTGTGCGTGGTGGCTCTTCATCTCATGATTAATGAGCAGCTCCATTCATTGGGCAATTTAAAAATGCAGAAACTTTGCAAGCAAATTAATGGCCTTCAGAAATCTCAGCCAAATTGCACGAATACAGATTTAGCAGGAATGAAGTTATACTGTAAACAAAATGGCACAAAAGTTAGAACAAGTTTAACAAATTTATTCACCATTCACACTAGGAAATTAATTTATAAATATTTCAGCAATATTAGTTTTCTACAGATTGCACTCTTGAAACTTGTCTTCTGACAAACATCTGAAATTTTTCTCTGCTGGTATTGAACTCACTATTATTCCACCATAACTGTTTTTCAAACATTTTCTAAAATACTGGTTGCAAGCAACTACCATAACTACAGGCCACATATATTCCCTTCTCATATGACAGACAGATGTGGATATATAGGAGCATACAACCAGCAAACTGTAAAGTCAGTAACGAAAACCAAGAAATCCCACTAGACAAATTCTTACAAGAATTAAGCACTTTACAGTAGAAGTTCCTAAATCGTTTCTATCATTACACCACTTATGGACTGATAATTTCATGAAACCCGAAATGACAGAAAGAACACAATCAAATTAAATCTGTGCCAGGGTCACAATCTCACTTATATTTGCTATAATCTAGTGAAGTTTCATAATCCTCATTGTGGAAAGAACTGATCAAGGAGAATATTTTCCAAAGTTCTAAGTTTACTTGAGCATCTTTTACTTATGTACATGCAGCCTCCTCAGCAAATTACTTCAGCAAATTTTGTGTGTCTATTTTTAATATCTCTATTTACAATCATAAATACCAGCAGCAAAAAAGGGAATCAAAATTACATAGTGAGGAGAAAACAGTCCCTGTTCTATATTTGAAAGATTAAAATTGAATTGCAAAAAAAGTGACTTAATATTCATAGATGTTTATGTTACAACAAAAAAAACAGTTTATAAAATCTATCCCATGAGACATTTGTATTGATTTTACTTTCATAAAGTTGTTACCTTCTTATGATTTATAAGTAGATGAGTTAAGTATTTTAATATCTCTATCTGTAAATATCTATCTAGACTACTGGCTATAGGGAAGACAACAAAGCAGCTTTTTATGTTTTACAGTAATAAAATACACAGAAAAAGTCATCTTCTGAATTATTCTTTAGTCACTATACTTTCCGCTATTGTTAGAGTTCAGCCAGAAAGGGCTCTGTATACAGTCTGATACAAACACACTTTAAAATGACCTAAAATAACAATGCAGTCCACACATACATGCTCATCTATTCATAATATATACTAAAGAGCTTTTAGAATGTATACAACACAAATATTCAAACACCCATAAAGTATTTGTTACTTCCGAAGTTTTTAACATACCTATACACGCCAATACTGCATGGTGGGCTGATATTTTCCCTGTCCTGCTGTCCTTTTTCATCTTAGTATACAGCTGCTTCATCAAAAGCCAAACATAACACATTTTATGCAGGGTCGGGCCTAAGAATATGTTAAAAACTTGTCTTGTAAACAAAAATTACGCACTTCTGATCACTTGCATGAGACGGATCAGTGGGAAATGAACAGCCAAAGCACAGAATCATATTTAAAGATTTACTGGATTTTTTCATCGTTTTAGAGGTATGTCCACCAAGAGCTTGACTGAGGTATTTGTATATGAAATTGCAACAAAAAAGTCTTCATTGGAAATGCATGCCGTTTTATCTGCCTGAGTAAATTCAATTTCTTGAAAAACACCATCCTATAGCCCACTTTCTGAATTGACAAAGACAAGAAAAAAAATCTATCAAAACTTCCTTTTAGGATGCCTTGATTATTTTACATGGAAAATATTTCCTCAAATTCTCCAAGTCAAGCATCTCCAAATCATAGAATCTCCTTATTAACATTTTAAAGATGGGTACGATATTTCCTTTTCTCCAGCCACTGGGGACTTCGCCTGACTGCCACGCTTTTTCAAATGTGATGGAGAGCGGCTTAGCAGCTACATCTGCTAACTCCCTCAGGACCCTGAGATGCATTTCTTCAGGTCCCATGGACTTGTGCACATTCAGGTTCCTCAGGTGGTCTTGAACCTGATCTTCTCCTACAATGGGAGGGACTTGGTTCACCCAGTCCTTGCCTTGAAGTTCAGGGACTTAAAGAGATGTGGGAAGAGTGACTGCCAGTGAAAACAGGCAAAAAAATTGTTGAGCACCTCAGTCTTCTCCATGTCGGTTGTCACTAGATTTCCTGTCTTATTTATCAGGGGGGTACATTTTCTTTAATCTTCCTTTTCTGACCAATGTACCTGTAGAAGCCATTCTTAGTGTTCTTCAAATTCCTTGCCTAATTCCAAACTCAAGCTGTGCCTTAGCTTTCCTGATCCCATCCCTACACATGCTGGTAACTTCCCTATATTCTTCCCAGGATTCAAGTCCCTGGTTCCACTGCCTTTGCATTTCCTTCTTACACTTCAGTTCAACCAGGAGGTCCTTACTCAGCCATGCTGGTCTCCTGCCTTCCCTGCCTGATTTCTTACACATGGCAATCAAAAGTTCTTGTGCTCTAAGAAAAATGTCTTTAAATAGCCACGAACTCTCTTCTGCTCCTTCATCCCTGAGGGCAGTTTCCCAGGGGGTCCCATCCCAATCTTGAGATTAAAAAAAACCAAACCAAAACAGTCTGCGCAGTCAAGAATCCAGATGCAGCCAGCCAGTGCCATCTTTAAGAGTTCTGCTAAACTACAGCTAAAGCCAAAGTGCTTTGGTTCATTACTTTCCAGTGTAATACACCATACTGAAGCATGTAATCCATTCCATGAATTGAAGCTGATAGGTGCATTTGCCCAGATCTGGTAATGCTTATTCTCACGCTCACATTAAAGCACAGAAATAGTCACACTGAAGGGAAAGTGTGACTGAAACCCTAATCTAAGCCTTAACCAACACTTGCTATGCACATAAACTAGAATTTACTATGTTCCCTTTTCATTTACCTTTCATTCCACTGAACTGCCTGAATTTTCACCATGTATAGTACTGCTTGGTTATATCTTTCCTACTACTCAAGGAATATGTTAGTGAGCTATGACTGGTTCAGTCTCTATGAAGTTTCAGAGTGCAAGAGCCTGATGATGAAGCTATTCTTTTTCTACAGAGCTGATAACTTTCAGTTTAATCCAACTAACTGGGTGACTTTTATTCATTACCTTTAAGCACACTGAAATTAAAAAGTTTGTCAATGTATAACATACATAAGGAAAAACAAACGGTAACCAACTTCAAGTCTCTGTTTATGTCAGAGATCAAGTTTGGGTTTTTTAAAATAAGGTATTAACATAGTCAAGAATTAATGATTTTGGGAAAATAAGATAGCAAGATAGCTGTAAAGTTTTAGCTGTTAATGTTAACATTCGGACATAATTAAAAAAAATCAAAACAAAATCACCAGAAACCCTCAATACCAACATAGCTGTATCATGCAGGTTCTGTTGCTTACTCTTTTAAAGCTTCAAGAAATCAAGCAAATTCTAGTTATTCAAACCAACACCGCAAACCCGCTATACATAAGGAATTTACTCTCACTGTTTTAAAACTGCTACAAAAAGAAATGTGTGGGGTTTTTGTTCTTTTATTTATTGAATTATTTTTATTATGTAGAACTTTTAAAGATGGAAATATGACAAATAGAGCCCAGTTAGTGAGCCTTCAATCTTTTTATTTAACTGATCTTCAAACCTTTTGGTTAGATAATTGTTTTCAGCTTGTGCCTGGTTTTTGCCAAGCACTGCTATTTTAATTCCTAGGTTTGTTTTGAACACTTTACTAGGAATCATTATTATTTCTTCTATTCCTGCACCAATGACCTCATAAATGACACATACTTAAATACAAACCTAAAAATTTATCAGAAGACTGATATACAAAAACCACATCCTGAATGTGGTAAATGCAACATTACCTTTATTGCTGAGCGACCAAATTAAAACATAAGATACCTCTACAATATAGCATGCCTTTGCTACCAAAGTAAAAACATATTTATAAATAAAAAGGATAATTTCATAATAATAGTAATCTTTGGTACTAAGAAAAAACCAAATTAACGTGTATCATGGTGTGGTGTATCATAAGATAGAGGGTACAGTTTAACTTGTAGCCAGCCCAGCAAACGGCTTTACTATATATAAGTACAACATGGGACTCCGATCCTATAGAGATTTATTCCTTGCCTACGTATATTCACAGTTTTATAACATTAATACCATTAAAAGTTAAGATAGGTGTTTAGTTGACAAAGCACCAGACTCAGACCAGCAGAACTACTTACATTAAATACTTTCTGACAAGAACATTATTTTTAATTGAGGTTGAAATAATTGACTTAAGTGGAGGCCTTTTGTTTTCATTACTTGCAAATCTGATCCTGCTTGCTAAAAAAAAAAAAAAGAGTTGGGCGGGAAGATTCACTCTGATCTTTCCCAGATCTCATAATAAATCACCATCCCTTGGCAATTATTTACCTGCGTCAAGTTAGTATTCTCTAAGTCAGCTGTGCTTTCTAGCTTTCGTAACATAAAATGAAAAACAATAGAAATTATTGATTAATGACAAGAATATATATGGTCAGCTCCATTGTTTAATAAAGAAAAAATAATCCATACCATTAAAAATATGGATTTGGTTCAGCATCCATAAATGTAAAAATGTGTCTGCTCTCAGGAATTTCTGTTTAACCTTCTAGTGTATATTGTAGTCAGCATTTTTGATTGACGCTCTATCATGGTTTGTGTGTTAAACAGAAATGTCATTATTCAAGAAGATGAAAAGTCATAAAGCATAATGCAATTCTGTACTGTCACAAAAGGGGCAATAACCAATAGTGTGAATTCAGGCAAATGACTTGCTGCTAAAATATAATTTCCTTAAAGTGAAATACATCACAGAAAAGAAATTCCCTTATAAAACATCTGATAATTCACGAGTCAAAAGGACTGACCGTATTAGCCAAGTTATACAGATAATGACACAAAACACTAGTAATTGAAGCTTAACCTTACAAAGATCGTAATATTGCTATAATGCTCAGAAGTCCGGAATTAGAAGGAGCTGAATTACACTCCTTCCATAACATAGATTTCAGTAGGTGAAATGAAAAGTAGCACCCACAAGTGGCAACGCAGTATGAACATTGCTGTACACAGTAACCTCAATAATTATTGAGTAAACTACAGGCAAGTTTCGCTCATGATTTTCAGTCTATAAATATGATTTTACCCTAAAACAAATTCAGAGATGGATTTGTTGATTAAGGAAAGTAATTGATCCGGCTTTTATAATTCTGTTCTACTATTACCAGCCTGAGCAAAACCTGATAACAAACTGCTATATGACTGCATAATTATATTCCCACCTGAGGTAGTGCCGTTCAGCAGCCAGGCTTTCTCTGTTTCTCACTCTACCCCCACAGTGCATAGGGTAGGCGTGGACAAGAAGTTGGGAGGGAACATAACCGGGATAGCTGACCCAAACTGACACAAGGCATATTCCATGCCACATAACATCACGCTCAGCAATAAAAGCAGGGGGGACTGGCTGGGCTTTGGTCTGCTGGTGGGTGGTGAATGACTGCCTTTGCATCACTCGGTTTCTTTCTCTTTCCTTCACTTCATAGAATGCCTTTATCTCGTCCCATGACTTTTTCTCATTTTTGCTCTTCCGATTCTCTCCCAATCCCACTGGGGTGGAATGAGCGAGCGGCTGGTGGGTCCTTACTTGCTGACCAGGGTTAGTCCACCACAGTTTAAAATTAAGACTTCAGATGAAAGACCAGTTACATCACTCTGTGAAGTACAAGTATTAAAGGATCTCTGAGAAGAAAGGGATTCTTAAGACTGTTTTATTATCTAGTTTACAGATACACGATAAGCACATTTCTGTGATTCAGGTATTTGTAGAAGTTAAAACCAGGACTGAAAGTATATCTAAAATCCAATGGGAATAAACATGCATGAAAGGACTTAATGAAAGATTTGAACACTTGCAAATGAACACTTGAAAATGAAAATAAGCCAAATAATTCTGGGACAGTCATTGACTCGCTTTTGAAAATCTTTAAATGTAATAAATATTTACATACATGCAGCTACGTAAGTAATACACAATATTTGTTTCAAACTATACATTTCAAAATCATTAGTCACATAAAGCTACTCCATAATGAAATGTGATTGAGAGCACCTTTTTCCCACACAAAGTCCAGATGACTCTGAGAAGCATCAATAAATATAACTCCTATTCTAGCATGGAAAGTCATTTCACTAACACTTGCCTTGTTTACTTGGAAAGTTATAGGTGAAAGTAGTTGTGGGAACCAATAAAATCTTTCTTTGATTATAGTGGCAATCAATACTTTGTTTTGAACACAGGCAAACAACTTAAATCCCAAGATTTAAAATACATTTCCCTAGAATATCTGTATGAGAAATAGCTTTTTTCCAGCTGTTTCCTGAAGTGTTGTCCAAATAAGAGCAAATCAAGAAAGAATACTTCTTAATAAAGGATATCTGAAAACATTCTAAAGACCATTCCCAAACCAGATACCATGGCTCTGATAAGGAGTCTAAAAATTTGCCTGACTCCGTATATTTGCCAATATTCTCCACAAAAAGTGCTTAACTTCCTTAGAGTTGCCTCCTCATTAAAGATCCCCTCATGGGAACTCAGACCAGTATCTTTATTCAAGCTGAGATGAGTTTTTGCATCTTTTTCACACTGTCTTGAATTTCTGCCAACACAGCAATATTTAGCCAACTAACTTAGTATTACTGATTAATGCAAAAATCCTATAGCTCTAAATCTTTTTCATGTATCTAGTGTTACCACTTGACAGGAACACCAGAAGCAGTAGAGCTAGTATAAAAAGGTAATGTACATGGGTAGATATTTTCAGGTTTTCTCATGAGTAATTGGTCTTTTAGATCAGGTATTTAGCTAGTATTCTCTCAGAAAGTGACAGGTTGTAACTGTACCCAGTTAGGTTATCCTCCAGTGTAAAAGGGATGTTGTAAAACTGACAAAGGTCCAGCAGATGGCTACCACGGTGATAAGGGGACTAAAGCACATAATCTCTGAGGAGAGTAGAGGGAACAGGCTTGCAGAGTCTGGTAAAGAGGCAGCCAAGGGCAAGCTAACTGTAGCCTACAGTTACTTGAAGAATAGTTGCAAGATGACAGAGCCAAACTCTTCTCAGCAGCGTAAGATAACATAACAAACTTCAGTTCGGTACATTGAGTCTGGACACTAAGAAAAAGCTTTTCAACAGGTGGGTAGTGCATCTTGGAGATTATATGAATTCCATCTTTGACGGTGACTGACCTGATTAGTGGTGGCATTAGTGCCACTTTGAGTAGAAGATTAGACTTGACCACCTCCAAGAGGTTCCACTGAGTCAATTCTTTTACAACTGCATTATAACATGTAAGAACTGGATTCATCCAGACACACTAACACATCCATTCTGAAACTGAAAAGGACTGTCTGTAGGTTCCTCTTCTAAAAAGGCCCAGCTTTTAAGGATGGGGAAGCAATTTTAATAGATACTTGGTGTATGAAGAACGAGAAGAGTCTTTTAAACCACTGCAAGTGAGCACAGATTGAATTCTACTCCCTGAAGTGCAATAGGGAATACAATCTAATCTCACCAGGTCAATAACATATTGTGCTAGTAAATCTAGTTTATTTTACACTATACTCTTACCATTCTCCATTGATTACTTTCATATTTATCCATATAAATATGCCAGGTCACGTAGAAAACGTGATTACTGTAGTTAAAATTATCCAATGAAAAACAAACTAAGGATTTATGCTTGCAAAGGAAGAAACACATCAATTTTCACAGAAACTTTCAATAGTCTGTCCTGTAAAAGGTTGTCACGAAAATCACCTAAATAAATCAGATGCATTAATTTGTAACTCTGAATGAAACATATTCAGAGGATTTTTTTTTTCTCCTTTGAGTTTGCAAGATAGTAGGAGAGCATTCTGAACTTTGCTTTGGTTTCAAAAATAACTAAGCAATGTCATTCCTGCAGTAATTGCTGGAATACATGCCCTGGAAACCTGAATGCTTAGGAGGAAGTCACTTGGATCAGTAGAAGAGAGAGGGCTCTTGAAGATTCCTGCTCCCTAATTATGTCACTGAAGGAGACTTTCTTATGGATATAGAATAGGAAAGGGCAAAGAGTATTATAGTGAGTCATGTGGTTTGAGAGGTGCTAACATTCATTTCCTTCATCAAACCTAAGTACTGTAAAAAAGCTCATGGTGATCACTGCAAAATCAGATTTTTATTCTAGTCAATTCTTATGCTTATTATTGCTTTTTGCAGCCAGGAAGACTGCCACCATTCTTCTGTATCTTCATCCTGTTAAACCTCTTTAAAATAGCAGGCAGTAGAGTCTTTATAGCCATGAAGCAACTGAGAACTGCTAGCTCTTCATGAGTCAAAAGAATGGACTGGATGGATAGTTGCCAGTTAAATACAACCTAGTTAAACCTATGTCTTTTTTCATCTCTTTTTGCATCTCCATGATAGAGGATAATCTGAGGAATTCAAAAGCCTAATATACTTACAACTGAAGACCAAGATGAGAAACATCTCATTCATTATACATGGTCTCTGTGGTATTATTGGCATCAAAGCAGAATATGGATTTATGTATTTTCTCCAGGACTGATAAGCAGCAAGACAATCCAATTTGAGAATAAACGGAGTAAGTCAGATGTCTGTTTTCTGATCTTCTACCTATCATTCATAGCTACCAAATCCTTATTATACACTTACGCACCAATTTAGATTAAAAAAAAAATAATAATAAAACACTGAAATTATGATAGCAAAAAGTAATCTCAAACAACCCATGGCAAAATTTAGCAAAATTAGTAGGTTGGTACTTGGCTATAAGCCATATTAAAAAACAGGTATATTTTTTTCAATCTAATAACATGTTTATACACTACCTGTTTAAAATAATTAGCAACTGAAACAATGACCATATGTGGTCATTAGGATAATGATATTAAATGGATATGGAAATTTCCTTACAAAGAAACCTGAGTACCTGTGAGGAAAGCAAGGTAATTATGACACATAGAACAAACTGAGCTGCACCATTAAGAATTTAAACCACAAATATTTAAAGTAAGAAAATAGGAATAATTCTGGTTTTGTAAGTTTTGGAATAGCACAGGTTTATTAAAAGAAGTATTGTCACAGAAATAGAAATGTTATCTTTTAAAATCTAATTTTTTGAAGTCTATGTTCATGTATTTGTAACAAACAATGTATCAGACCCCCCACAGACAGCATAACCTCTGTAATATATGCAGCAGCAATGTGAAACCTGGTATTTACAGATAACAGAAACTAATGTACTTGATCCTTCCCCTTTTTTTCAAACATATTTACTAGTTTACAGTCCCCCTTTCCTGGACTTGTAACCCTGTTGTTGTAAATGCTAGCTGGCAATATGCTGACTTATGTCAGCATTGAAATTTGGCACCATGCTTCATTAGCTAGCCAACAAAGCAATTCAGGAGTGTTATTGAATCATATACCATTCTTAGTATTCTCCTTTTCTCATATTTATTTCACTGTGTGATTTTTTTCACCATCCTATTTCTCAGGAGAGAGAAAAATGCTTTGTATCCTATTTTAAAAACTATCCCCAGCAGCAATACCAATACTAGCATTTTTACAGACTGTTCTCTCCCATCCACAAATTCTAACAATACCCCCATATAGAAACTAATTTAAATTTTTTGTTTAATGTAATATCTTAAATGAACAGTATTACTAAAAAAGAGAGAATTATTCTATTTCGGTGTATTTAATTATTTTCAGTTCACTTTTTTATGTAGGTTTTCCTTTGAATAGTATTTTCTCTTTTATTCAATATACTATCTTACCACATATAATATTTACCATCAGCAACTGAATTCATCAGGAACTGATCAGAGCTAGAGAGCAGTACAGTACTGTTTTTTAAAATTAGAGATTTACTTCCAATGAAGCCAACAGGAGCTTGTCGTCAACATAATATTCATATTGCCGTATTGAACGTTACTCAGTCTTTAACATAGTTACTCAAAAGCACTCAAAATAGTCAACTGATATCAGAAAAAGAAGATTTACAAGGATGAAATAACTGAAGAGATTACTAGAAAGTTAGTATTTATCTATTTTTATTGGAAGGTAAGATTTATCTTTCCTAGTCTACATTAAGATTCTAATTGTCTGAAGTGCAGTAATAAAATACTGAAAAACTGTGTCACATTTCTTTCAAATTGCATAACTGAGAAATATCCAGACTCAGAATGCTCACATACATTGGAAAAAACATAAATGAGAACAAAGCTGAGTCAAGTGTGTAGTTTAATACATTGAGTCTTACTGAAAACCACTAGCTAGTTGTAATTGTACTTTACTGATAGAAGTTGCTACCAGTGGTGCAAATTGTATTGTCTAGATCACAAGTTTTCTAACAGAAAAGGAGACCTATTTCCTCATCGCTCCATAAGGAACAAGAATACGATATTACTCTTGACAGAGGAAGTGAGAGCCTACCTGGCAAAATGAAACCGCAGAAGTCGGTACTAATATGGCTTGTATTTCATATTTAGGGCTATTGTTCATCTGAGAACACACATGATTAAAAAATGCTGACTATGCCTTTTGAATGAGAAAGAAAACCTTCGTCTATATGTTCCTTAGGGAACACAAATAATTACAGACCAATTTGTTACAATACTTCATAAGTTTCCTATCTTCACCAAGCCAAAATCCTGATATTTTGCATGTCCAAGTTGTCTGAAAGACTGCAACACTGGTCCTCAAAAAGGCACTTCAGAAGGCCAAAAAATAGCAGTTGTTTTTATAACACGTCAGTAGTCCCTTTTAGGAATATCTTTATTGCCAATAGCAATGAAACAACAGAATTATTTGTGAGCTGCCAATGCAAATATTGCTGACTTCCAAATTTACAGAAGTTTAGCATGCATACATATTGTTTCACAAAACTTATTTTTCTCACATTCCCTCCTTTAAGTATATTTGGATTTTAATTAATTAAATGGAGAGTTAAAGTAGAAGTAAAACATTTATCACATGCTTCCATCAATGAAAACAAACTGGTAGGTCTCCATCTCATGTGGGTCTTTGGGTACTATTATTTATTTTGAACACAACCTTTAAATAACTGAGCATGGGGGATCTGACTTTTGAAATTTGATTTGGACTTGAGTTTGGTTCACTGCCCCTACATTACTATCTGAAAGCTACAGAAAAAGTGGTTTTGGCAAAACTGGGAGAGAAAAGGTAATTCTAAGTGAAGAAAATCTAGTCAGAATAGAATAAACAAAAAGCCCCAAACCACAAAACAAGACAAAACATAGTTTTGGATAAGTGTCTTCTGGACAAATGGAGAAGTGCCTTCTAAAAAAATCTGAAGAAAAAAACCCCAAAGCCATTGAAAAATGCCTGGTAAAAATTACATCACACTTCTGCAGAAGTAGAATCTGAAGCACCAAAAAAAAGCAGTATCATCTGGCCAAACACCAGATAATAGCAGGGCCAGAAAGGGATATCAAGTGTCCAAAACATAGTCTATTAAGCTAATAGGCCACACTTCTTTCCACACATCCATATAAAATCACATGCAATCTGTAGCTATCAAAGACAGGGTAGTGCCTTTTTTTCATCTCTGACACGACACACAACACATTTAGCAGTTAACATTTAGTTAAGACATAATGGTACCGCTACTGTGTTTCTACTGAAGTAACTTACATTACATTACAGTAACAGGTTAACACCTAGCATCTAAGAATTCTGAATAGCATTCTTAGGAGCCAGTAGAATTAAAGTAGTATTAAAGTCCAGGGGGCAATCTTAAATTGCTACCTAGGAAATATTACTTCATCTCAGAATGAATTCTACTGATACCATGAATTAATTTTAGTATGCTTAAGAGTTACAAAAATTGTTGCAAGGATTGATGATACAGCAAGGCAAACATATATGTATGTGCATCACTGTGTATTTTTTAAATGTCTATATATTTCATCCATCAAAACCATACATAATTCCATCAGCACTGCAACATAAAATACCCCCTGCTTCTGTCCAATATTGTATGAAAATCAAAAAGAAATCTTTATCACTTACACCCATTAACTTCAAGAAAGTATTATATACCATTATACTTCAAATTTCCAAAGAGACAATAACATTAAATGCCCAGAAACATATCTGAAGGAAAGAAAACTGTGCTTCCTGAATTACTTTCATTTGATCCAGATGTGAAGGGAGAGTCAAGAAAGAACAAAAACTTGCATCTCATCATTAGGGTTTGGGGTTTTTTTTAATACATAAAACATTTCTCTCGATGAGAAAGAACTCTATTTCCACTTCCATGAAAGCGTCTGTATATACCTCAGAACACTTTGCTAACATATTCATTATAGAAAGTATCATCTCTATTCTACAAATAAGGTCCTGAAACAGATCTGTTTATCTGAAAGATTCACACATTTGGAACTAACTCTACAAGAGATGGGCCATTCAAAACAAGAACAAAACACCACGAAAAAACCAGGTTGCCAACTTAAATTTATGTTATGCGTATACAAGGGTACCAAAACATTTTAAAGATGCTACAAAAGCAGGTGAGCAGATAAATCCTTACTAGTTACAATACGTTTTTTACAAAGCTGTGTTTTTATATTCACAATTTATTCTCCTTCAAGAGTTTCCAATAGACTAAACAGACGTATTCTTCTTTCAATGGTTTCCTAAGTCTTGATTTAGCCTAGTGAACAAGGTTTAGGCCAACACCTTGTCATGGACTCACATGCATGAATACCTTGGCAGAGTTATTGTGTTTGGGTTGCACCCTACAGACGAGAAACGTAACCAACTCTCTGTCACCGAGCCAATCCTGAATACTTTAAAACATACAATTTTCACTACAAACCGTGCATGTCTAATATGCCAAACAGTGGTCCCCGCAATAACCGAAGCAACAAAACATGTAATGACAGCAGACAACAACAGCAGCTATGACAATATGCACCACAAAAATGCTTGCACTTTCTTTTTTCAAAAAATGTCAACATTCTTAATACTTAGGCTCTTTTCTATTAATTTGATGTGTAGGAATGGAATTTTAATGAATAGGATTTTATACGTCAGGAATTTAAAAAAAACCCCAAATTATCTCCCTTTAAAAGTATGTCATTCATTTGTAATGACATCTTACTAAATAGTAATATATTTTAAATAAGTGCAAATACACAGATGGTAAACAGCAGGAACTCCTAAATAACATAGACCACAGCTTAAAATACTTGTGAAATCCTTTCTTCAATGTACAGTTTCTTCAAGAATAGTTCACACAAAAGAAGTAATTAGAAATTGTGTATGCTTGAGCTCTTTTAAACTGCACCATGCACCAGCTGTCTTCATAAGCATTTGTAAAGACATTCAACATGTTACCATGTCCGAAAATCATGAGTTTCCTGGCGCATGTCTTTCGTAGGGAATCAAGCTGCTAAAAATAGCATGGTAATATTTAAATTAAACCCCCTCAGAAACTGTGAAAAAGTGTAAGAAATATTTTACTAATATCAGTGATATTCTTAATAATGAAAAATTGTGTCAGCAACATAATTCAGCAGGTCATTCAGATGTGTTTATATAAAGCTATGTAAACATTTCATTATTATAATGAGTGAATTAAGTGGAATTACACATAGCATCAGAATTCTATATACACACTATATACAAGACATTTGTTAGACTAGAAATGGCTATTCTACTTCCTCCTCCTCCTTCCCTCTCATTAATGCAGTAAATCCAATGTGAGTTATCACTACTGTATCTCCTGAGCAATTAACTTCTGTCATCGCTCTACAGTCTCTAGTTCTAATTTATACATAATGAAAAGAAAGTGTTAGAACCCACATGCACATCTGTGTGAATACAATGACATGTAGCACACTCTTAACTGTGATACTTGTTTGACAGTTTATATATATAAATTGAAATAGGTTCGTACAACAGAAAGAAAATTGTAACAATCTCACAAAGACAGCTAACGGTTTCACTTCAAAAACAACTTGGGAACTCCAATCTCTTATTAATATAATTTGCCAAATTATAAATAAAATATTTACAATACTACAAATCAAAATAAATTGAATTCTGTTTCCAAGCTGGTGTCTCAGTTTAATTTTTTATTGGCCTTCTCTTTTAAGCTATTTTATGAGATTTTTCTTTCCATAATGCAACTAGGACATGCATATATTTAAACAAATATATCAATGTGGGAATACAGCTATTTTACTTATGCAGAAATGACAAAATTTATCCCATAGGTTATGAGTAAAAACATATATTTATATTGGTTTTAAATGGATCTCTTCTGAAGCTCAAGCACTGATATTGTTGCCTTTACAAAAAATGGGGTTTTGGAAAGCTAACTCTGCAGGTTTGGTTTTTGTTTTGTTTTGTTTTATTTTTTTTAATGGATTAAAACCAGTTTAGGGCAACATGTGATCCAGTCAGTCTTCCTCCAAAGAACGTTCTTGGTGCAAGAAGTGAAAATTAAACCTGAAGGCTTGAGTACAAGGTGAGAAATGCAAAACTCCCCTTGTGTTTTCTCATCATCTTCAACTTCCTTGTTAAAAATTTATCAAACCTACCAGTTATGAATATCAAGCACTATCAAAATGCAGGAGATTAAAACATCAAGGTTCATAGCTTTAAGAAACTGTCAGCTCAAGAAACTGGATTTCTTTTTCCTGAATAGCATGTGGATTTTTCCATTATGCTACACTATTTTTTATCTGAGAGGAATACAAAACAGATGTTCAAGCTCTACAGCCCCGTATAGGAATGTGTATCACAAAATAGCCCACAGAGGCTTCACACTTAACCCACAAATAACTAGGTTTCCTTTTTATTTATTTCCTATACTAATTGTGAAGGCTTTTAGCAGCCTGTAGCTGTTACCTTTTCTCCCAAGCTGAAGGCTTTTTCCTTGAGACCCTAGTTGGAAGACATTTTTAAGTCACATACCCTACTGCTAGTCTCATTACAAGTAAAGGAATGCCCTCAGTGACATAGAGAGATCATTCTAACTTAAAGCTGGCATGTAAGAGAAAATTTCTAATATAAAAAATTTTAATATATTTTTATATATATACTGAGTGTGAGATACACATGTATATATACATATTACATACATCTCATGTGTACCTACCTATATTCATAGAATCATAGAATGCTTTGGGTTGGAAGGGACCTTTAGAGGTCACCTAGCCCAACCCCCTTGCAGTGAGCAGGGACAGCTTTCACTAGATCAGGTTGCTCAGAGCCCCGTCCAACCTGACCTTGAATGTTGCCCGGGATGGGGCCTCCACTACCTCTCTGGGCAACCTGTTCCAGTGTTTCACCACCCACATTGTAAAAAATTTCTTCCTTATGTCTAGTCTAAATCTATTCTTCTTTCGTTTAAATCCATTATTCCTTGTCCTGTCACAACAGGCCTTGCTAAAAAGATTGTCCCCATCTTTCCTATAGGCCCCCTTTAAGTACTGAAAGGCCGCAATAAGGTCTCCTCTCAGCCTTCTCTTCTCCAGGCTGAACAACCCCAACTCCCTCAGCCTGGCCTCGTAGGAGAGGTACTCCAGCCCTCGGATCATTTTTGTGGCCCTCCTCTGGACCTGCTCTAACAGGTCCATACCCTTCTTGTGCTGAGGGCTCCAGAGCTGGACACAGTACTCCAGGTGGGGTCTCACCACAGCAGAGCAGAGGGGCAGAATCCCCTCCCTCGACCGGCTGGCCATGCTTCTTTTGATGCAGCCCAGGATACAGTTGGCTTTCTGGGCTGCAAGTGCACATTGTTGGCTCATGTCCAGCTTTTCATCCCTCAGTACCCCCAAGTCGTCCTCCTCAGGGCTGCTCCCAATCCCTTCATCCCCCAGCCTGTATTGACATCAAGGGTCGTCCTGACCCAGGTGCAGGACCTTGCACTTGGCCTTGTTGAACCTCACGAGGTTCATACAGGCCCACCTCTCCAGCTTGTCCAGGTCGCTTTGGATGACATCATCTCCTTCTGGCATGTCAACCGCACCACTCAGCTTGGTGTCTGCAAACTTGCTGAGAGTGCACTCAATCCCACTGTCTATGTCATTGATGAAGATGTTAAACAGCACTGGTCCCAGTACAGACCCCTGAGGGACTCCACTTGTCAACGGTCTCCATGTGGACATCAAGCCATTGACCATGACCTTCTGGATGCGGCCATCCAGACAATTCCTTATCCACCAAACAGTCCACCCATCAAGTCCGTATCTCCCCAATTTAGAGAGAAGGATGTTGTGGGGGACTGTGTCGAAGGCTTTACAGAAGTCCAAATAGATGACATCTGTTGCTTTTCCCTTGTCCACTGATGCAGTCACTCCTTCATAGAAAGCCACTAGGTTGGTCAGGCAGGACTTGCCCTTGGTGAAGCCATGCTGGCTGTCTCGAATCACCTCCCTGTCTGCCATGTGCTTGAGCATAGTTTCTAGGAGGATCTGTTCCATGATCTTCCCAGGCACAGAGGTGAGGCTGACAGGTCGGTAGTTCCCAGGGTCCTCCTTTCTTCCCTTTTTAAAAATGGGCACAGCATTCCCCTTTTTCCAGTCAGCAGGGACTTCACCTGACTGCCAGGACTTTTCAAATATCAGGGAGAGTGGTTTGGCAGCTACGTCAGCCAGCTCCCTCAGGACTCTGGGATGCATCTCATCAGGTCCCATAGACTTGTGTACATTCAGGTTCCTCAGGTGGTCTCGAATGGGATCTTTCCTTACAGTGGGAGGGGCTTTACCCCCCTGGTCCCCATCTTCCAGTCCATCGACTCAGGAGAGGTGAGGAGAGAGGTTGCCAGTGAAGGCTAAGGCAGAAAAGTTGTTGAGTACCTCAGCCTTCTCCTTGTCTGTTGATACTAGGTCTCCATTCTTGTTCATCAGTGGGGGTATGCTTTCTTTAACCTTCCTTTTCTGGTTGACATACCTGTAGAAGCCCTCCTTGTTATTCTTTACATCCCTCGCCAAATTCAGCTCCAGCCATGCCTTGGCCTTCCTGACCCCATCCCTACACAACCGGGCAGCTTCCCTGTACTCTTCCCAGGACACCTGTCCCTGCTTCCACTGCCTGTGCAGTTCCCTCTTGCTCTTTAGTTTGACCAGCATGTCTTGACTCAGCCATACTGGTCTCTTCCCTTCCTTGCCTGATTTCTTACACTTGGGGACCGGGAGCTCTTGCGCTCTATGGAAGGTGTCCTTAAAGATCTGCCAGCTCTGTTCCGTTCCCCTGTCCCTGAGGACCGTTTCCCAGGGGGTCCTTCTGACTAACTCCTTGAAGAGCTGAAAGTTTGCTTTTCTAAAATTTAGGGTCCTGACTGTACTCCTCGCTTTTCCCAGGCCCCTCAGGAGCGTGAACTCCACCAACGCATGATCACTGCAGCCCAGGCTGCCTCCAGTCTTGACGTCACCAAGGAGCTCACTTGCATTGGTGACCATCAGGTCCAGTATTGCATCCCCTCGGGTAGGGGTGTCTATTACCTGGTTTAGGAAGTTATCCTCAATGCATTCCAGGAATCTCCTGGATTGTCTACAACTCACCGGTGTTGCTTTTCCAGCAAATGTCAGGGTGGTTGAAGTCCCCCAGCAGGACGAGAGTTTGTATATATACACTTAACTTCTTTTTTTAAGAAACAATTCTGAAAGACATTTAGGCATTGCTTCATGCAGTATTATGACACATCTAATTTTAATCTCAATTTGAACAGTGACGTAAACTTAGTTTCCCTTGAAAATACTTACATAGTAAACAGTACATCTTGATTACACGCTAGAGTTAAAGTATCAAATCTAGCCAGTATTTGTTCGGATATATCACAGGTACTTTCAAAGATGCTTTCTTAGATACCGGAGGATAATATAGCTGTGTTAGCTATATGGTTGTACTGACAAAGCTATTCTGAAAACTGATCCTGAAAAGAGTTTGTTCAATGTAATTGCAAGGGGCTCCGCACTGGGTTATATTGTGCAAACCAAATGTGTCTCAAATCACTTTTTGAAAATGAAATTAAAGCTGTCTGAATCATTTAGGCCTTACCCTTTCAAGTGGAGAAATGCCACAATACCGTGAAATGTACAGACTGAAGCCCTAACTTCCATTAGGAAAAAAATTCTCTAGCAGATATGAAATTCAAATATGCAGCCATTAAAGGAGTAAAGGTTGTACGATTACAAAGGAGGTTTCACAATATAACAACAACAATACAGTAAACGACAAAATAGTATTTTCATGTTATTTCTAACTTCTGTAACAGCTCAGGAATTCATGTATTTTTTTTTTTTTTTTTTTTCAGTGTAAATAGGTAACAGCTCAAAAATACCAGCAATTTAAAATTCGAAGGAAGGTCAAACCACTGTTTTCTCTTGTCCTGAAATTATACATTTTTCAGTTATACGTGATTACTTTGCTTTGAACTTCTAGGGAAGTGATAATTTTTTTTTTTTTTTTAAGAATTAAAATCAAGTGGCACAAAGAAGTTCTAAAACCAACTCCTTCCCCTCCCACCCCAAACTTCTCCAGATTTCAGTCTAATGACTTTTTAAAATCTATTACAATTACATTTTCAAGGCATTTATTATGTGATATGTAATCTTAAGTCTCACTTTCAGGAAGATGCAAGCTTCAGATTCCCATTCATTACTAAAAACTAAAATATAAGCATTTAAATTACCTTGGGACTCCCCTTCTTTTTTCCCTAAACATGCATTTAACAGACTTATTTATTTTTTTTAAATATTACTTTAACCTTTTGACCAGTCTGAAAATGTCAATGTGTATATACACTAATTGTGTGAAACTAATAATAAGAAATAAAATAAACCACTTTAAAAAAGAAAAAAAAAAATCTTTAGGACACCTCCTTAATCTATATGAGCCTTGCAGTCAGTATAAACTTCAACTCAATCTTAGATTTTGATGACAAATGCCAGTCATGTTCAGGTTTCTGGTATTTCTGTGAGGTGCCCAGATGATGGCCTTTCATCAGATTTATTTCTGAAGTGTGACAAATTGCATTGCTGAAAGCTTACAGTACTAAGCAATTAGTACTAGCTATCTCAGATTTTTTTACTTTGGATATTTCCAAACATGCATGCAACTTCCTGGAAACAGTCCACTGGAATATTGCAAGGCAATAGGCTCGCATTTCCATGATTCCATAATCACGTGTGATAATACCAGGAGTATGCTGTTAACTAAATGCCACACAAAAATGTATTTTATCCCAGTACTTGCAACAGAGAATTCATCAGTGCTTTCCTTTGCCAAATAAGCTGAAGTGTTTCAACACCACCACGCCCCCACTTCCTCCCCCTCTGCAATGAACACAGGCTTCTACTCTCCAACTTTGAAATAATAACTGAAATTTAATGGAGGGTTCTTAAACATCTCTAAAGTATAAGAAATCCCCGTATGTAAAACAGATCATCATGTAGCTGGTTGAACACATCACTTCTTCCCTACTAGGGTCAGCTACTGTCTACTCCAGGCCTGGTCTGCCCTCCTGTTGAATATTAAAATAAGACATTAAATAAAGTTTCCAACCAGCTTGCTTCTGCTCTAGGAGAACTTAATTCCATCAATGATGTTAATAGTTAATAAAGTTAGTAATACTTTAAAGTTTAAAGCACTGATAAGAAGTCTTACCCTCAGGAAAATGGAAGCCTATGTCACTGAAGCCATGCGATATCTTACAATTTTTCTAGCATGTACTTAGGGGGTTTTACTGATGAGCTGCAGCAGCAGACAGACATATTTCTGTTTAAACAGCTGCAGTTAACCCTCTACAGGCTGTGTTCATTGTTCAGATCTGTTCTAGCACATCCATCCAAAGCCAAAGTAAACACAAACACCATATGTGTTGTAGTTGTAGTTTGTAACTGATGTTAAGGCATTAAGTGAAGACAGAAAGATGCTCAGACACTGAAGAGCTAAACTTCAGCTAAGTAACAAAGGTAAAATAACATGAATGTAGCAATGCCTGTCGTAGCTGTGTAACGCTCACAGACTTAAGAGGGTGTAAGTATCGTATACTGACAAATGCTCTCATAGCACACAAACAGGCAGCAGAATTGGTCTGAGGCTTCATTTCACCCATCATTCTTTTCTCATGTCAAAGACATGAATTACGTGGGTGAGAAAAACCTGTGGCATTACCACAAGTTCAAGTCATCATCACCGTTAAAGAAACTGTCCAAATTTTTGTGCGGTGTTATTACACAGAAAAGCCAGGTTTGTTTTCCACTATGATAATACTAATACAATGTTCGTCAAGTGAAGTTTGAAAAGAAAGAACAAATGATCATTGATTTGACCATTTTAGTTTGCTGTTACCAGCAACACTTGAGTTGCTTTCAGCAGAGAAATACTAAAAAAACATCATAATCTGCAGAGGTGCCTCCAGACTCTTCAGTTTGCTTATATTCTGACATAGAACATCTCACAAATTACAGCATATGCTATGAGGTGCCTGCACACCACATCAGACACCAGAATAACATGTGGTACAGACTGGTGACAGCGTGTGATCTCTTTTGGTGCAGGGACAGACTGGCAGGAATCAATTCCTTTGGAACAGCACACCACCAAGGCCTCTCTCCCACCAGGTATGTTCTGCATCTGGGATCAGATGCAGCACTGCCAATTCATGAAATGAAGGCGCTAGAGTGGACTAATTTAAAGCAGAAGGGCTGCTGCAAAGCAAGTCCTGCCCTAGAAAGGATTATATTTGTCAGCCTTGTGTTTCAGACAGGCAAAAATACATTTAAAAAAAGAAGCAATTTCTAGTGTGGTCAACTGGAACATCCTCTGCTGGTCAACATGAGTGAGAACAAGAAAACCAAATGCCTACATATGACTATTATTCAACATCACAAAAACTGCCAACTGACAAAGAGATTTTTCAATGGCTATTAAGCCACTTTCAACTTTCAGCTGGACATCTAACATCTTTATCTCTGAAAATCTCTCCATAATGTGTGCATAATCCAATATTCTGGTGAACAAAGCCATTTTAAATAGCACATTCTTTAGAAGTCTGATCAGCTACTGAAAGCTCAAAAGGAAAAATTCTCTTATTCTGATTCACTGTAAGATAATGTCTCCCATAAGACACTCTAGTTTCCTTAAGGTTCCACTAAGACCTTTTGTCAAATAAAAGGAAGATTTATTAGGATGTACTTCAGCATCTCATTTGCCTGCTAGTACCTCTCTCGAAACAACAACAGAGACAATGTATTTCTTGGATTACTTAAATATGTTTATAATGTACACTAAAACAAAGAACATTCTTGGAATTTAGCCTTATCTTTAGAAGCTGCTGTTCAAACTTGTCGGATCCAGCAGTATAACGCACATTTTGACTTGATAAGCAATTTCCTCACATATCTACTTCTGCAGTTTATGTCCCACCTGTACCTGTTTTACGAATGCCAGTGGGCTTTAGATATCTACCACATGCCCTTCAGTTCCCTTCCTCTCCTTCATTAAACACGTTCTTGACACTTTTTAGGACCTATATTGCACTCACAGAACAAGGATTTATGAATAAATGTGTTAGATGAGCTCCCACTTACCCAGTCTAACATCGAAATGCAGCAGCAGTTAATATCTTTAGTTTCAAAGTCGGGTGAAAATTCCCTATGGAATATGCATCGTGTAATATTTGACATAAACCTAACATTCCTTTTTGATTTACAAATGTATTCTCTGAAGAGTACAAGCTAAAAATACACAATCTTGCAATATAACTTCATGAAATGTTGGAATTAGCATCGATGTGTTCCTGTGCCCTATGAGCTGTGTCAACTGCTTGGCTGTTTACAAATACCAAGCAATCACAGCTATGTACATTTGTATTAAATTAATTTATCAACCCTGTTGCTCTTCTGCTTTATTCAAAACCCATTTCTACATGACTAGAGTAGGCTCTCACTGAGTCTATTTTTTTCCATCTGTAAAATCCATAATGTACAGATTAAGTCATTTTTAATTACAAACTAATAACAAACTAATGGTATAATTTATGTGGTAATCTAATTTGTCATTTGAACACTGTAGAAAATAACACTAGCTGCCAAGCAAGACATCCTAGAAAATTGTTGTAATACATATTTAGATAACTGAAGCCTCGTCATACTATTCCAAATTAAGAATTTATAAGGAATACAGAGCAAATGACAACAGCACAGTAACCACAGTAGCATACAACTCAGTGAAAGTGAATTGCAGACCATTTCGGTAAAAATATTTTAAGAGTCAATTAACTCTCCTGTGCTTTTCCAAAATTTATCTTCCTCACATATTTCAAAACACTCTCAGACTTTACATTCCAAGCTATGAGAGATACATGGAGCTAGTGGTAAACTTCATACCAGTGAGAGACACCTCCCATCCTGCCAAGACCCAGAATGAGGGGTGATAAAGCACCAGCCACGTGAGAAATCTTAAATTGATGTAGGGTTAATTTCTTTAGCATATATAACATTTTCTGTAGCTTCAGCTGTTAGATTCAGCATTTAGGTATAAATTATGTATAACAATAAAAGTGACATAAGTGCTGTTTTGTGTGGGTTAGAGGTATGTTTGGGCATAAAAGACCGAGATGAGATGTACGTGGAGTTGTGAAGGCAAAAGCATGAAAAGGAGTACTTCTAGGTGCGAAATAAAGTCTGAAAATGCCTTTTTACGACACCACATAAAGTTGCATTAAAAATAAACTTGGTATTTTTGGCAAATATTAGAAAGTTGTGCATTCTACAGCAGAAAGCTGCATCTATTTGTCCAAATGAATGTGTGGTTCATCAGCACAAAACACTGGAATCCTCTGCATAAGACAGCATTCTGGCACCACCTCCTAAGCTCAGAATATTTGCATTTTCCAAGACCTTTGGTTAATCACTTCCAAGAATGAATGTACTCTCTGCCTTCTACAAAACAGTCAGTCTTTATTTAAAAGAGTATTTTGAGTAATTTTTAACCACTGGTCTTTGTTTTGTGAATCTTGCAGTACGTTGGTATTATTTGCTATCACGTTACGTAGCTACTCTGAAGTCATAAAAAAGTATGAAATATGACACAGGAAAGAACTTCAATATGGTCTCAGTAAAATAAACCTCTCCAAATGTGCCATACTGACTGGAACAAAAGAAAACCATCCTCTAAAGACCTGGACAGGTAGTTATTTCACTACTGTGTACATATTTGCTTAAGTTTAATACATCACGAATTGGCCTGAAGAATTTGATCCCATGCAGGCTCTACAGATAAGTTTATTAAATATTGCTGAAACTGAGAGCTTTGACATCTAAAGAATTTTTAAGGCAATTTCTAAAGCTGTGCCTGATGTACCAAGCCTATCTATTGGAGAAGAAACTATGTAGATACTGCTCAGCTTACTTGGCAAAATAATGTAAGCTTCTCAGCTTCCACAGAAATTTGTCTTGGCTTTTTTTCATGGACTGAATCTTCCATGAGAAAGACTGTATTTGAAACTACACTTTGAGATTGCTCTGTTAAGTCCCTCGTTCACACACACTTCCAGAAAAAAGCTTATCCTACAATTGAAGAGGTGTCACAGAAGTAGTCCAAATATAATTTAAAATTATAAGCAAAACTCTTGTATCTGAGAGCATTCTACACTGCATCTCCACTGTCACCATTAATCTGTACATTGTTCCAATCCTTTTTCTAAATTTACCTGCCACTGCAATGCAAAACTACAACTCTCTAAGTACAATCTCTTCCCAGCTCCAGGCGACATTCAACTACTGCCCAGATCAAAAAGCTGAAGAGATGTAGCAATGCCACAGGTATCAGTACCTTGAACTGAAGTGTGCTACCGTAAAGGCAAAAACACTGCTCAAAGAATGGGCAGGCTTAAAGCTGTTTGTTCATACTCCTAACTGGACAATTTATCCTTGCATAAAAGGAAAGATAGGTAAAGGATCCCCAACAGGTAGGGAAGAGAATTCTGCCACCTTCCCTCACTGGGTTAAACTGTGGCAGGTAGTGAATGATGTTTCCTTGTTGCTGTTGTTGCTTTTCAGACTACAGCTGCCAATTGTATCTTAAGCATTTGAAATAATCAAATTTGAAATTAAAGCACATCTTTGAGAAAAGAATGTTCTGTTGCCTCAAAGGGTAAACCCCTGAAGCACACCTGAAAGAAGAAAACTGATCCGTTTAAATTTCATACATATCTATGCTAACTATAAGAATAATTGTTACAAACATCACATGCTATAGAATTTTGAGCAGCTTCCTCCATTCTTACATTTATAAGTACACTTGAATGAGAAAGAAATTGAACAAGATTTAGGTTTACAAACAACAGGAAACTACAAAATATTTTACTTCCTTCTTCCAAAACTATAACAAGCAAAAGACTTAAAAGAAAAATAGTCGGTTTTAGGTATGTGTGTAGTTGCACATGGAAATTAAGATACATATTATGTACTCTTTATCTCCATTAACATGACACATATACCTCAAAAACACCCCAAAAACAAATCATATCTTTTTTAGGAGGTTTGACTACTTATTTCACTCTGCAGCGATGCAGGAATAAATTGATCAATGGCGTTGCTGAGTATCACAAAGTACTGGGTGTACTTGCCTGCTTCAGTGTTCAGTCAAGTAAGTAGAAATCAAAGAATGTTGTTAAGATGTTAATCAGACCTTTAGCCTTCACATTCAATACCGCAACTTTGTTCTGTAAATTCCTGGAAAATCTGAAGTTTTTGGTTTAGAGATAAAAACTAAAACTTTCTTGCTGGTTAACAGATTACAGTATTTTTGAAAGTGTATTAAATTACATAGCCAAAATACATTCCAAGAAATAGGTCTAGCCTATGGAACTGGAAAAGCTTCTTCAGAGTGTAAAATTCAGTCTCCTCCATCTTTAAACAGTTAGCAGGGGGCCCTTCAGTATAAAAGACTACTAGTTCTAGGGCAAAATAAGAAAATGAAAGGTGAGCATTGTACATACTTATAAAGGGATAAAAAATAAACATCACTGGAGTATTCAATGAGCTACAAGGAAAAAGTGTGGTTTTGTTTACACTTCTTAATAAATATAGAAACATTTTTGTAACAACCTTTGTTATCTCAACAGATTCATGTTGTGAGTTTTTGCTACAACCTTTGTCATGAGAAGGAGGTACCAGAATTATCATTCTTGATATTTCTGACCTTTTCAGTATTCAGTTATGTTTAGATTCACTGTCAGTTCCACCTCTTCTTCACAGGTTACTAAGACTGTAACCAAAGAGAAATGCAAATTGCCAGAAAGTCAAATTACAGAACATTAATAAGGTCAAAGCAGTACAGTTTATTATCATCTTTCACAGAATACATGAAACATTAACACCGTGTTACTTCATTCTCATGACAATAACTGCAAAGAGACCTTCCTGTGCAACTTATTCTCATTACAACTTTAAAATTACATTGTGATTTGTAATCCTGTAGTCCTCTTAGAATTTGTCTCTCTCTAAATATCTTGATTATTTCAAAACGCATTGAGCTGCACATGAAATATTTGCTGATAATATGCCTTATTTGTACTTCAGAATTTCATTGAAACTAATGGAAGGCAGAGAAAAGTACATTAGCAGGAAGACTACAAGACAGCATTCCATTTCACATGCAAATGCATGAAAACAGTGCATGGTTGAGCACGAGATTGGGCTGAAGACCTCCTTTCATCCTACTCAATTTGAATTATTCTCCGATTATGTAATTCTGAAGATCAAAATACAAGCAATGTCAGAGAATGCCTACTTAAGGTAAAGTGTATTGCACAGGCAGAGAATGTTAAATAAATAGTCAAAAACAGCTCCTGGAGATGCAAGAATGGGCACACAGGAATTCTTTGAACTCAGTTAAGACAATAAAATTGTTTTGTAGTCACATTCTATCCAGCTGGAGACACTATTACAAGTACACTTGCAATCCAGATTCTATTTGCCACGTGGACAGTGACCGACCATTCCATTCAACTCCCCACAAGACCTATGCAAAACAGCACTCTATTTATAAATATATGTATAAAATACATGTCTTTTTAACTAACACTTGATCCATCAATAGCTATGCAACAAAAAGCTTTCATATGGAAAGAAAGGAAAGGAGGATGATTTCCTAAATGGAGATAAAAAAAAATCAGAAGTTAACGAAGAGGAAAATGGTAAGAGACAGTAAACCAACCAGAAATAAGGAGCAGAATCATCTTCCAACATATAGAGAAAAAAGCAAAATCTCTAATTAACAGGAAAGAAAACTATAGAAAATCAGCTTCAATAACTGTCTGGAACTAAGAGATCATTCTTTGGTAAACAGCAGCATACACGATATTTTTATCTTTCAGCTTCATTGCACATTAGATAGGAAAAAACCACCCATTTACACCACATTATAAGTCTAATTTTGAATTCAAACACTGCAAATATTCGTATCTCAGTTCCTAAATTAAAATTTCTACGATCAAAATTCTCTATAATTTCTCTAGGATGTGCCAAGGTACCACAAAAAAAACGCAGTCTTTTCCAGCTTCTCCACCATCCGTACTCACTCTTGGAAAACACAGTTATTGGCCTTGCCGCTTGTCGTTAGGTGGCTGCTGGAAGACAAGACACAAAGCTACACACATTGTCTTGACAGTGAAATCCTCTTAGTTAGGCTTCCTAACCAGTTCATTCAGAACTTGGTAGTACGGAAATTCTCATTAGATTAACTTAGGTATTCTTACAAGAGCAGGTTTTTTTAATATGAATTCCAGATCTGGATAAGTTTCATCATTTTGAGATATTGACAGACTTGGGGTAATGATACACATTGACAACAGAGACACTGCTTTTTTCATTACTCTAAGAAAACGAACATAAGCATCAAATATTTATGATATCTCACTCCTCATGCAATAAATACATGAACAATTTAAAAACGTGCTAAATGCCCTGTGCCAAAATAATAAATTGCCTAATTTGTAATATTAGACAAGCATGAGAATTACACTCAATGTTGTGAATAGCCCTGTGGCAAGACTTCTCATTGAAAAGCTTTCAGCATTACTGTAATAGGAGACAAAGTTTTCTCTCCCATTCCACATTCCAGCATAAACTGCCCAGCCCAAAGTATACATTTCTCGTAAGTTAATATATTCTTCCAAAAGCTAGTTGGCTTCAGGTTTACCTAGTCTGACCTTTCAGATAGCAACGGATGGATTTTCACCTCAGTGCTAGAAATTACATCCCGTTAGCACCAACAGAAGTTGCACAATGAACTCCCCATGCAATGGGGTGAACATTAACCTTAATTTGCTCAGAAAATATTCACAGAAGCTTCTAAATTATACATTACATATGGAATACTTTCCCCTGAACAATAAAAATATCCTTGCTTTTTATTCAGAGCATCAGTGTTTGGTAGATACAGCAAAGCTGACTTGAAAGTAAAAGTAATTATAATTGAAAGCCATTTATTTCCTATACACTGAAATAAGTAGACAATGCTTAAGTGTTGGTATAGATTCAATTTATGACAAGATGGAGCAATTAGTTAAGACAGTATCAATAGGAAAGGGAAAAGATCAAGGAAAGAACAGAAAGTTATATGATATTCATGAGAGCAGAATGGGCTTTCTGTCTTGAAAAGACTGCTACTTCAGAGTTTTAGCTGAATGTAACACAGAAAGCATGTTTCTCATTCTCAAGTAAAAGTTTTGTTTTTTTTTTTTAAATTTCGTCAGATCAACAGAAATTGTTTCATGTTGCCATACCTCCATGCATTTCCTAAAAACCTCTTTGGTTTTTTTAGTACATTCTAACTTGCGAGATTCAGCAAGCTCTATTGTGAGTTCAGGCAGACTGTACAATTTAGAGGTTTCAGTTAAATGGGGACTGAGTAACACCATATTCCTAGGAGCTTTCATGTGTCTCTTGTTAACAATAATCAGCTTCTGAGCAGGCATGATCATCTTGGCCTTGCTTTAGGGAACATTACCCAGTTCTAGCATGAACCCCTATCTTCTGAGATGGAAGCAGGAACAGGTAAAAGAGTAAAATAAATGAGAAGAAAGGAGAATACTCACATGTTCTATTTTCAGGTACCTAAATTTTCCTCAGTGGCCTGTACTCACATTATGTAGTTTGGGTTGGAACCTAGGAAGTAATAGTCTCTCATCTGCATGACAGAGTAAAATGCCAATTGCCAGACCTTAGATGTCCTTACCCTGGTTTTCACTTGCACAGAACAATCATTTTGGATTAAGTTCTTTATAGAATTAGAATGACACAGCCTATAGAAATTCTGCTTCACATGCTCTTGTTTTCAGATCATACACAGGCAGTCTTTTCCAGCTTCTCCACCATCCGTACTCACTCTTGGAAAATACATAGTTATTGGCCTTGCCGCTTGTTGTTAGGTGGCTGCTGGAAGACAAGACACAAAGCTACACACATTGTCTTGACAGTGAAATCCTCTTAGTGAGGCTTCCTACAGATTCCCAGCTTTTTTGCTTTGCTTCCTACTCTGTCTCAAAACTACACTCCCCCACGTGACTGACTGTAGTACTCCTTTGTAAGATGCATAGGTAAAATTATTTTACAATTCTTTTTAAGCCAGGCCACTAACACAATTTAAGTTACAAACTCTCAACCAGTTGAGTCAACCCAAATAAGGATTGGAAAAACAAGCAACAGAAGACCAGAACTCTGTAAAGCAGTTCTGCTATTGAAACAGCCAATATATCATGCAACCACAACCCAAACCCAAAGTTTAAACAATTAAACGTAACTATGTACTGAGAATTACCAGTGTCACCCTGTGGCAGTGAAAACCACTGAGGATTACCGTGTTTCAAGCTTTTGGGAAAGACTAGACAAAAAGTTGACGAGTGCCTTCTGCACAGTAAGCTATACTAGCTCTGTCCTTCTGAATTCAGTCACTCACCTGCAATTTGTAACAGCAATCAGCTGAAGAGCTGAGAGTGGGCTGTCAAAACCAAGTTATTTTAGAAAGGTACAGTAATAACATTTATGAGATACTTGTAAATAATAAAAAATACTCAGAAAGCTTCACTACAGGACTAATTTTGTAATTAAATTTGGACGATATGAGTTACTATGGGAGTCGTATGCCTGTCTCAGAACCCTGCATGCTAACGTAGGTCACATATGCAGTGCGAGCATATCCAGTTAAGAAACACATTACTCTCAATTCTGAATGTAATCAATGGATATGGACAGAGTCTGAGCAGAAGGTTTGGAATGGGAAATTATCTTTCACAACAACCGGTCAGAAGTTTAGCCAGGTCACCATTTTATTATGGACATACAAAATAATTCTTTTAGCACATTAGAAGTAAACTGCTCACCCAGGAATGCTCAAAATTAATTTTTTAGTGTAACTATTGGATTTTGTTGGTTTTGTTCTTATAAGGCTTAAAGTGTGTGATGTAGTAAGAGCATCTGAATCAAAGATCTGTCCAAAACTCTGTCCTAGTATTAATACATTCTGTATTACATTGACTCACATAAAATTGTATGAAATTGCATCAGTCTAGGTTAGACTGCTTTCATGTCAATTAATCAGTGCCAGTATGCTGTCTAACTCTACTGTACACTCTATTTAATAGTAATTTGTTGAATGTAGCTTCTATTGGCATAGCATGTAAAAGTAAGTTTTCCAATTTTAAACATTGTAGTGTCACATTACTTGATAAGTCATACTATTATATCATAGTTTGCAAAGCCTTTTGACCTCATTTCCCCCCAAATTCCAAACACATCCTTTTACTTCTCTACACTGGAACTTGTAACGTGGATTTTTTTTTTCATTATCTGAGTCAGTTGCTTTTCATGGAATCAAATTAATTGGAGCCATTCTCTAACAAACATCATAAATGGTTGGTTACTTTTGCTATAGAAACCCATGTAGAATATTTAAAGCCAGTTCACTTGAGCGCAAGCAAATTGAGCAGACATTAACAAAAAGATCACCACATTGTATTTCTTGCATTTGCCCTTGCAGTACTGCTATAATGTTTTACATTGTAAAGAAAATGTCTAAATTCCAAACTGTCCCTAACATATAGAATAAAAAACGCCTAGCTAGGAAAACTCTGATCAAAGGTTGATGTGACTGGAGAAGTATCTTTGATTCCTAGGCTTAGCTAACAGCTTGAAGCTAGCGGTAAATTGTCCCTTTGCTGTCTTAGCGCACAGGAGCTTTCTACCTGAAAAAGTGCACCGGCTGCAGTTTCCAGCAACACGTTCTCAAAAAGTCAATCTCACCTTTTGGCAGCCCTGAAGGAACCCACATCACATTAAGCATGAGAACTTAAAGTAGGGGCAAGAGATAAAAAAAAAAAAAAAAAAAAAAAAAAAAGGTCTTTTGGTGAAATAAAAGAAAACTACAATAGTTAGTGCAATTTCCTGTTTACAATAAAGACATCACATTTTTTTCCAAGAGGTCTTTTAGAGTGTATCTAAATGGGTTGCAACAAATTACAGCATAGTGAAAAATATAAACAGCACAAATCCGCCCTACTGATTCAAAGATAAATGAAACATCAAAATGATAGCAAATTTTTAAGGTTACACTGACAAATTACCTTAGCATTAAAAGAATAATTTTCCAGATTTTTTCCCATCTCTATGATAAAATATATATACCCACACTCAAAACAGACTTACACCTGAAAGTAAAATGCTTTTAAACAGATATGGAGAAGCACACTGAAAGATAAAATATTATATAATATATAAAAATTCTAATACAAAAAACCAAATTCATGCTTTTCCATCCAACTCTTCTTCTCCTCAAGAAACAATTGAGTAGGAGGGGACAATGTGAGGAGTATAAAAATAAAAATCTGCGGTTTGGTTTTTTGTTTGTTGTTGTGTTTGTTTTTTTTTTTTTTTTTAAAAATAGTCTAAAAATAAAATGAGCCCCTTGAAGATTTTAAGTATTTACAAAAAGAAAAAGGTATTACATTTAGAATTCTACGACTATTTTCAATTATTTTCTTTTGACCATAAACAAATTAAACTGACTTATTTCAGTTTGTTTATATATTTTTCGAAGATGAAAAAGAATTGTTAAATCCTTTTAAAAGCTTTTGTCGTTGATGTCAGATGATCTCTAAAACATGCCATGTGCAGATGACCATTAGAAATAATTAGGAAATCAATCCAATTTTGAAATATGCATTAGGAGTATAAAATTATGACTGTTATCTCATACATTAGGATTAAAAAAAACCCCAAGTTCTGGTAGTCATTTAAACAATAAAATAGATGTTTATAGGTAAAATCTTCACAAAAAGAAAACAGAAGCACCAACTATTTCCTATTTCTACATGAATATTCAGTAAAAACTAAAGCTTATGCCATTCCCTGCTACTGCAGGAATTAAGTATTCAGACCAGTAAACAGCTCTGTTGGAATGATTTTATGACAAATGACCAAAAACATATCAACCATAAAAACCCAGCCCTTCAAAAATCCCTCAAGCCCAGGAAGCTCAATCAATGTGAAATAGACGGCAACTTCAGTGATGGCAGCATTCGCTCACTCTCAACTCTGCATAAATCTGATGACAGGCAGTTTTCCTCCATTAACTTCTACACACACACACACCACAAAAAAAAAAAAAAACCCAAACAAAGAAGAAGGTAGGTTTTAGAAGCCTAATAGACAAGAAGACAGACATTTAAAAAAAAGGCCAATACGGAAACTAAGTCTGCTAGTTCAGTGGCTATTAGATTGATTGGTAGAGGGAGGAAAAAAGTCAAATAGATGAACAAGGACCAAAATCAATGAGGACTGACACCACCCTATATACAGGACACACACATGCTAATTGAAAAAGCTTTGTTTTTGGAAGTTTCCATATTACAAGAGGTGCTAGAATGTACATGTGTTGAAATGAAGAAGGTGAGGATCACAGATTTAGTATAAGAGCAACACTTGAAAGCTAAGATAAATGTTTTGAATTCCCTTGATTCCAACTTCACCTGACTAAAAGAAGCTTTGTTGTAACCAAGTGCACTGCAGGGTGTAAATCATAATCAGTACAGAACTGTGTATATATCTCCTATGCATTCCTATGTACTACATGTTAATACATGTTACGTGTAAATAGGTTCATGCCAAGATAACGTTGAGTCAGAGGAAGGGGGGTGTTGGGGAGGCAAGAGATGGAGGGGAGAGAAAGCAAGGTGATCATTTCTCAGTATATGGAATATTAAATATTTAAGGTGGCATATTTTAACAATTATAAACCTCAGCAGTCTTCAGTACTGAACTCCTATTTTTGACCAAGTCTCAGGTATTATTTTCTCTGTGCTTTTCACACAGAACTAGCATATTAATTAGAATGAGATCATCCAGTTTCATCCAATAATGCCAATGTTATCTGAGGGCTGGACAGCATCCAAATTTCATTTCAGTATATCACTTTGATATTATAAATGATAAATCAATATTTCTAATAGTTTTCCATTCTAATGTATTACAGTGGAAATAAGCCAGCATAGCCTGCAAGAAATATGCAGATTAAAAAGGTTATACTTTGAGCATAATGAAACGCAATTATTATTTTTTGTTAAATGAAACTTGGAGGCAATTGGTCATTGAAACCAGGGGAAATTCAAGAGGAATTTGAAAAATTAACATCATTTTGAAGTTACAGGTCAGTGAGTCAACTCAGTTGAAAAAAAAAAAAATGTTCATTAGCTTAGCTTTGAGCAAGGTAAGAGAAGTGGAATGAACTCCTAAGAATTCAAAAGGCATAACTAAAATGTATATGCTTAAGTACAGCTTATCATCGCCATTTTCAAGAAAACGTCATATATGCACTAGCTGAACAGTGGTGCTTACATAATGTGATAATAAGCACATCCATTATTTAACTGTAGGGAACAACTTACATGTTTTCCTCATCTAACCTACATACATTTTGCTCAGTTAAAGTTCTTGTATGCTGTCCTGAAGAAGGATGGGGTCAATCACATGTTCCAGAGTTTTCTTGGGTTTTTGTTTGGGGTTTTTTGTTTTGTTTTTTTTGGTTTTTTTTTATTTTATTTTTTTTGGTCTTCAAGATTGTAGCAGTAAAATGTACTATAATACCTAAGAGTTGGTCAAAAATAGGAGCTCAGTACTGAAGACTGCTGAGGTTTATAATTGTTAAAATATGCCACCTTAAATATTTAATATTCCATATACTGAGAAATCCATCAGTTTGCTTTCTCCCCCCCTGCATCTCTTGCCTTCCCCCCCGCTTCCTCTGACTCAACATTATCCTGGCATGAACCTATTTACACGTAACATGTATTAACATGTAGTACATAGGAATGCATAGGAGATATATACACAGTTCTGTACTGATTATGATTTACACCCTGCAGTGCACTTGGTTACAACAAAGCTTCTTTTAGTCAGGTGAAGTTGGAATCAAGGGAATTCAAAACATTTATCTTAGCTTTCGAGTGTTGCTCTTATACTAAATCTGTGATCCTCACCTTCTTCATTTCAACACATGTACATTAGGAAGAAAACATTCTGCCTTAAGTAGTCAAATAAAGATAGTTAAGCAGAGTGCTGTAACATGCATTTGAGTCTATTTCAGACATTACATCAGTAACAGTAAGTATATAACACAAAAATTAAAACAGTTGAAAAATAATTAATATTTTTATATTAGAACAGAAATTAATAACATTCAATTTTTAAGTGCGTTATCTCACATTCTAAAGACATAACAGCAGCTTCAAAACACTCTACCAAGAACTGTAGCTCTCAATACTTATTAAAAAATAAATGCAATTCAAACTAGAAGTTCTTATGATTAATTTCTATTCATTTTTAGACTTCAAAAAAAATCAATTCAAATCTCATTTAATATAATGTAAAAATAGCTAATTCCATTGAAATCAGTGCTGTAAATCTTGCATAAGATGAGAACTATTTCCCATTGATTTCACTGAAGTTACCTAACACATTCACTTAATCAGTAAGCAAAATCAAATTTATATACCTTGAGTCAGCTTAAGAAACAATGTGAATCCCACAGGAAAGTTCAGTCCTCAGATCTCAAAATCTTAACAGTTTGAACTGAAGTTCAAGACTTAACATTTTTTGGAACATAAGCATCTAACTTGCATACACTGAAAAACCAAAGCATGGCCACAGGTCAGTTCTTTTCAGAGCACTAGGGAAATTATCTCAGTTTATAAGAGATATTTAGACTCTGTAGAAGAGTAACAAGTAATTTTGGTGGGGTTTTTTCCTAAAAAAAAAAAAAAAAAAAAAAAAACCCAAACTAAAAATGGTAAACTCCATTTGCTATTATTTTGAAGAAATTAATAGATAACATCAAGCCAAAATGAAGACTAAACTACCAGTGTCATCTTGACTGAAAGTCTCTGACTGAGAATAATCTTCATGAACTTCACAGAGTGGAGACAGGCCTGATCAACATAGAACTTAAAATGTTGCCTGATCTTGTGCCTTGGGTATGAAAAGATGTATTTTTTCTTTTTTTTTTTAATCTCTGTGGGAATTTTTTTTTTTTTAAAGGTACATTATAATTCCTGTGAAGAATAAAAATAATGAGCTACTTTATGGCTTTCCTTAAATAACACAAAATTTTAATTTTATTATAGTCTATTGTTATGAAAATTTGGACTTATTTAAAGCAGCGTGTATTTGAGTATTTGATGTAGTTCCCATTTTTGGTATAACTCCCCAGTTATGAAACACTGCTGCAAAGGTGTAGGCAGATCCAAGACATCTACTGGTTACAAAGAAAGCAACTTAGAATATTGAGAGAGAAAAGACAGACAGAGAGACAAAGAGAGAATGCTGCAACTGTAACAATACAAGAGGCACTGCTTGGCAGCTATGAGGCTCAGGACAACTGTCAGTCCCTTTACGTAACAGCAGCAGCCAAGACTGAAGGGGCAGCTCCAAAAGGGTGTTTGATGCAGTGGGATTACACTTGATTTGATTACACTTGCTAAGTATGGGACACTATATGAGAATATTTTTCTGATAGTTAATATGTCCATAAAATAAATTCTGGTAAAACACACTGTAGTGCACAAAAAAGATCTCTATGACTATGCAGTGATTTGGTTATTTCTAAGGAAAGAAAATAATCCTCTTAAGCATCCTCTCTTCTGAAGATTATTCATTTAAAAAATATGAAAGTGGAGCACAATTCCAAGTTCCAACAATTTAAAGTGTGGGGGTAATTGTTTCTGAGGAAATGCCAGTAAGCACATCTGAAGATCCATTTGGTGACTCTCTCGAAAATCCATGCCTGGCATTCCAATCTTTCCTGTCCAATGGTTTGAATGGTGTATGAATTAGATTAACTGTCCTGATTATTCAAAGAAATTTAGCTTAATGACCTGCAATTACTTTAATGGCTTTGAAATTCAGAAGGTAAGAAGGCACTATGTTTCTTTAAATGAACATTAAATATAAAATGTCTCTGACTGACTGTCATGAAAACCCAATTTTATTGCCATTTAAATTATTCAGAATCAATATTAGACATTAGCTATAGCTAGGAAGTTTATGAAGGCAGAAGCATCTAAAAGCTACCTTTTTTAATATTGAATAATTGCATATTGTTTTGAAAATAACAGGCTATTTGCTATGTATCACTGTTTCAGAAAGCAGTATCTTTATTTCTTTTTAACACTAAGCTATAAAAAAGAAAAATGGACTGAAGTTCATCTTTGATGAGTTTGTGCTTAAGCTCATTTCCCCACTTTGATTACTGAATTTTCCACATTGTGATGAATGCCATTTATATTCTAGTATCATCATGTACCTCCAGTCAGAGGTAGTAAAACAGTGCCAGTGATTCCACATGCAAAACGTAGTAGAAAACATTTCAGGTCAAGTATCAGTTCAGTGTAGAACAAAGAATTAAGAAAAAAAAAAATCTTGAAAAGATTAAATTAATGAAAAATGCATAATATTGGTACGTAACAATTCTCAATAGTGATTTAAAAATAGCTTCAGTAGTGTTGCTGCTTAAGGATACAACATTTCTGAAGAGTAAAGAAAATGCACAGGGAATGGTAAAGCTATAAAATGCATAATATATATAAACCAACTTCATTCATTTTTCTTGGCGGTTCAGGATAGTTAAAATACAAGGTGGCATAGACAGACCATTAGATCCCTCACTCTGTATTCCAGGTAGCAAGAAGCACAGGGAGGATGGTCCTTACGTTTTCTGCCTATAGAACAGCAGAACATGGTAGAATCTGCTTTTGTATCAAGTGATCTTCAGGCTATAATGATATTCTAGACCACCTTGAATTTTGTTTTGTCTCTGAGGAATACCATGTTGGTTGTTAGTCATCCATGTTGGTGGTCATTTGAGCAAGAGATAGCAACATACAATCCTTACTTTACAGTTGATGTATTTGACCAACTTTCTTTTTTATGCAACACGGTGATCAAGTAATGGCTCTCAAAATTGTTGTCCCTTGATATTTACCTTGGTAACACTTAGCACATACTAAATGTCTGTGGACAGCAAAAGAGAAAACGGTGTTCCTCAAAAGTTTCTCTTTCTGCATAGGTGTATGTTTAACAAATTAGAAAATATAAGCACAGAGTAATCAAGAGCTCTTCACTAGTCATACAAGTAGGACTGTTCAAAGGAATACGCTTAGCTACTGAATTGGAGCACCTCCCAAGGCAACTTAAGCTTAAACAGTTGTGTCGTGGGCTACCTATAAACAGTTAGCTAAAACCCATCTGTGAAACTCTATAGACTTTTTCCTTCTCTTTTGAGGAAACACAGGCGAGAAATATTTTATTTATTATATATTACATACGACATACATATTCTATATCATTATATTATATTACTATATATTATATAATATATTATTTTTTCCTAAGTCAAAGGCAAATAAAGTCTTCAAGTGCTTGGTATCACAGGAAGAAATAAGTTGTGGGTATGTTCCCTAACCTTAAAAAAAAAAAAAAGGGGGGGGGGGGGGGGGATATGAATGTCACGTTGTGAAAAGGCAAAAAACCACCAAAAACCACTGTAGGACAACCCTGTTTTTGCATTAAACTCTGGTTTTACTTTCCATCAATGAATGCTATTACATAAGACCTATCACACATAGGGCCAGACTGCTAAAATCTGTTGGGAAATGTTAAAATATCTACAAGCAATCTATTTTTACTAGCTGGAAGCATAAGCAATTTCCATCAGCTCCCATCACCAATCATGGTCGACTCACACTCTGGAAATCAAATACCTTACATTTAAGTATGCGACTTCAGGCACCCAGTTTTGATAACTTTGGTCTGAGAGCTTTAGCTCTACACAGAGCTATTGTATTCAATATGGTTGGCACTTATTCAAAATCTATACTGCATTTATTAATTCAACTTGCTTAGTTACAAAGTTTCTCCCACGTTCTTCCAGCCCACTCCTATTGTAAATTTCTAGGCTAGAATTTATTTTGGAGACATTTCCATACGAAATAATTTTTTTCCTCATCTAACCCTCTAACTCAAGAAACCGCATTAAGAAGATACAGTTGTAATATATTTTAACAAAATATTCATTATAGTGCATAATAACGGTAGTAATAACAGCGCTGAAATGCAAACAGCACTTTACAAATTTGGCAATAGCAGTTTGTCCTTGAGAAGAAATAAACCGTTACTGTTTGTGGTGCACCATGGATCATGAACCAGCAACAGCACACATTTTAAATAGAGAAATTACAAGGCTTTAAAAAAAAAAAAAAAAAAAAAGTTGTTTTAGGTAACATTTCAACAGACTCATCCACCAAATAAACAGCAAGTATTTCTGTGGGACACTTTCTGTGCCAGATATAGGACTGTTTTGTGTTCCCAGGGTACGCTAAACAACTTCCCTATAACAGCACAAATCATTCACTGTCATAGCACTGAATGGAATATTTCAGTTGCCTAGGTGTAATAGAACACCGTAGCCAGAGCTTTACAAAGCTCCTAGGTAATTTCTAAGTAATGCAGGCCTAACATAATATTAATAACATTAGTAACAACAACTACAACAGAACACCTTAAGAGACCTTATTAAAAATATTCCATTTGAGCAGGATCAAGGGAAAAAGTAGTATTCGCACTCCCTCTGGGATGAACTTTTGGACCAACTATGATTATTACCATTCTTATGTTTTGTGGGATTTTTTTACTACAAACTTCTTGAGAATTACAGCAGTTATAAACAGTGAAAACTTTCAAGTACGTTATGTGGAATCACAAGGCCACTTTAATTGTACCTGAAATTGCATTCTACTAACTTTGCCCAACAGCAAAAACAAAACTCCAAAGAATCAACTGACTGTAAAAGGTTACTGTCCTCCTACAATGAATGTCATATGCACTAGATTTCTACTTCTTTCTTTTCCTTCTCATAGCCAATAATCATTTCCATTCTACCTCCAAGCCAAGCAAGAGTAATAACTTGGAATCATAAAAACTGTCAAAAAAAATTATATGCATTCAGACAAACTATATTTTTTGCATCCTATTCATTTGAATTTCACTAATATACTGAGAAATGCAAAATACAATTTGGGATCATGTACTTAAAATCAGCTTGATTCCTCTGTATATATACATACGTGAATATCGAGGGTTAGAAGTGAGAAGAAAACATGATGAATTAAGCACAGAGGGAAAGTCTGCTCCATTTCATCAGTGCTCCTTGAAAAAAGAATATTTTCAACAAAACTGACAAAAGAATGGACTAAATTACATATGAAATTTTAATAGTTAAAATGCCTATCTCATTACAGATTGTTTTGAATGTACTGAAGATCAAAAATACAAATGACTGATTTTGAAAGTTCTGATAATTTTCTATTTTAAAAAAAAGACTGTCAGGAAAGGATAGTTAAAAACAATGAAAGTAGTAAGAAATCATGGAGTAAAGATGTTGGTTTCTTACTTAAAAAGCTATTTTTAAAAGCAGAGGTGTTCATGGTGAAGAGAATGTTGGACTTGCTTCCAATAATAAAAAGAAATTTACTGCCCCCTCCTGGACTGGTGAAACAAAGTTATGTTTTCTCTAAACTAAGCCACAAAATTGCACAGATCATGTTCTTTTATTAGTTAATATAGCTACTCCATCCATATATAAAGTTGGTAGAATGGCTGATGACTATGGATGACTGCTGGAAGTTAAAAGCCACCAAGTTCAACACAGGAGGCTAAGAACTTGATTAGACTATTTCCTTCAGATAGTCCTTACCTGTATCTGTTATATAGCAAAATGGTGTAACAGTTTTATAAACACCAGAAAAATACAGTGTGATGCTCCAATGGAAAAATGTACACTAAGTCTTGGAAAGCATCGTATTTACCTTCATCAGAAAAGAGATTCAGTATCTTAATTCCAAAGGGAAAACTTTCTGTCCTAAAGGGCATAAGGGACTGATCGACTTATTTATTTATGTTAAGCTGGGGGGGTGAGGGGGGTTGCATGTGTGTTCGGGTTGTTTGGTTTTGGGGATTTTAGTGGGTTTTTTCAGTTTGGGTTGTTTTTTGGGGTTTTTTTGTTGTTGTTTGTTTTATGGGGCACGGGAGGTGTCCAGTTCCACTTTTGCCTACGATCCCTTATTTTTCAAGATTTTGAGAAAACACCGATTACTCACAAAAAAAATGACAACTGATCCTGCCAACAGAAACTATGTATTACTTCACTTTAAAAACTAATAAAATAGCCTATGCAAACCACCATCAAAACATAAATAGGAAGGAAAGAGGTTACAAAAGCTTTTGGAAAATATTAATAAAAAGATTTTACACATAAAAAGTAAACAATATGACTATTTACAAGCTGCTTTTAGACAACAATTGCATAAACATTCGTTGGCACAAATTAGAACAAGGATTGAAAAGGCTTTGTGAAATGATAATAATGAAAGAGAAGCAGTTCAGAAGAACAATGCATATGGATGCCAAAATGAATGAGGTGAAGGGACTGGAAAGCCAAACGCAGCAAAGAATCTTTTTAAAACATCAGATGTTCAACCTAAGCCAGTCCCACGGCAGGACTAGCTTGTACAACTGGCACATAGGTGGCAAACAGCTTCACCTTGCTAAGTTGGCACCTGACCTTGTCAGTGTTATGGGTGCACTTCTACTGGGATGAAATATGCTTCAATAGCTTCCCAAATTACTTGGCACAAACATCCTTTCTGTCAACATCAAATCTGCAGTCTGCTTGATATTTATTGCCACTGATTTATAGGCAATGCAAAGAAATACTGCTTTCTTCTTCAGTTTGAGATCTTTATGCCCTTCTTGGAGCATCACAAAGTGATACAGTTCATTATCGTGTTCAAAATCCTACTAAATTTTGTTCATAATGTCCTTTAGCACTAGTGCTACAGTTGTAGAAGCAGTATCTACTGATCACTGCACAGAGTTTTGCCCTTCGGGATGAAAATTAACTTTATGCTAGCAGATGAAGTTCTGAAGCACTTGCCCTATAACCTGTATCTGTGCTTTTTCAAAACCCCTCTGAAATGACAGATTATTTGAAGCCGTAAGAACCTGCAGCATCAGATCATCAAGTAAGCAGTTACTTCTCACTCTCTGCTATGCAATCAACAGATTCCTATCCATTCTGCACTAAGTGAAGCGGCCTCCTTCCTTTGCAAATGTAGTACAAAAAGATGATCATCTCTTTCCAAAAGAAAAAACTAGGCTGTTCATTGCAGCTTGGAAATAATCAAACATGTGTGCTCAAGCCTCACACAGATGTTAGAATGCTTTGAGATTCCTTGCTGATGAATATGGTAAACCAAAACACCCATCTGGACACACAAAAACAATCCGCAAATGAAACCCTGGCCAAATAATTCACTCTGTATTGATGACTATGGCCTTTAATTTAGATTGCTCATAAAACTCATGTAATTGTAGACTACCCAAACATCGTACAAAAATAATAAACATTTTATTAATCTGTGAAAAATACATAAAAACATTTATAAGCCTCTAAATTTATCACCACAGAAACTGCTTTGGACTTCAAAAGGCAAAGAACTTTACAATTATCTGCTTTGATATGATACTCACTCTATTATTAAGTTTAATCAACTGTTAATATGAAATAAGGAGGTCTTCTGAGTACCTCATAGAAGATTCCTTACTGATAATACATCACAAGGTGTAGATAGTCCTCTAAAAGATTCTACTCATTTCTCAGACTATCACCCACATAATATAAATTATAATTTCCAAGGTATCCACTTTGCTCCCTTTTGTCATCAAAAAGGGTGTGTTTTGGAAGATGTCATGCAGATCTTTCAGCTGTAGAAAGAATATTTAGTTAGAATATTGAAAATAATATAAGCTTGAACAGAAGTCAATCTTAAAAAGGGGACTTATCACAACATAACAAAAAAAAAAAATCTGACTGATACCAGAATCTGACATCAAATTAAAAAAAAGAAAAATCATAATTGTTGTAGATTTCAAAATAAAGAGATGGGAGAAATTATAATACAAATACCAGCCCTGGCAATTCTTCCTCAGCCCATGCAAACAGCAGCCTTCCATGTTCATACTTTTGCTTTGCCTTTTATGAAATGCATAATATTCCCCTTCTTTAAATGCTTCTGAAAAGACTTTATAGGTATGAGGTATCTGTCATCAGGTATCATGGCGGGTTAAGAGAGGAAGATATTCAGGGGAGAAACACGTGCACAGAGAGGCACTTTAAATCTCCTTTGATTCTTCCATCATCTAGATGCTTGCTTACACTTTTTGTTCTACTTGTTGAAATTGTCCATAAAAAGTAAATTTGACAATTTTGGAAAGTAATTCCCCTTCATTTGAAATAAATCTTACATTACCAATAGCATTAACTGGATTTGTCTATGCAGTGGCATGGTTTAGCTGCGTAACTGCTAGCTGCACATTTCTAACTGCTGTTAGAACATCCTAACAACATTAATTCAATTTTTCTGCATAATGAAGAGTGGAAAAATGATCTGTTATTTCAAATCCAGTTTGGGATGACAGACACTGATTTGCCCTCATCAAGATGATGTTAAATGGTGTTGCAGAGTTAAAGTGATGAGTTTTCCCCTAAATGTGGATTTCCATATTTTAATTTTTTTTTTTCATTTAGCCTTGTCTCTGTCTTTTCTAAGCACGTTTTGAGAGCATTTTCACTTCTTTTCCCTTCTGCTTGTTTTAACTTCAAGTATTGACTAGATTCTTACCTATTATACTTTTATATTATTTATTTTATACTATAAAGTTACTTCACATTGTAAGACAGAATGGAGGTGGAGTAAAAACTGAAATTTGTATAAAGATATTTGTATAGGTAATGACGGAATCAAGCTAGTGTGTTCGGTCTTCTGTGAGTGGAAATAGCTAAGTTTCTGATCAAGCTTCAGGATAATCCAGAGATCAGTTACAGAATCTGCCACAGGTTTACAGTGAGGCTTTGGAGCAATCACTTCACCTTTCACTTTCTTATGCTGATTGTGTGTCCTTAGATTGCACTGCCTTTTGAGGCATGGAGAGACCATTAGATTTCCAATACCTACCAGTTACAAATTTGCTCCATCTGACAATGGTAAGGTGCCAGAGGAAGGGCAATGTGTGGGCAAAACAGCTGTCCACCAAGCCAATTTTCCATGTCCGTGGTACCCAAGCAAGGGTGCCAAAATTCTTTTGGCTGTTTAATTAAAGTTTGTGTATACTGGAGGTTGTTCTTGTGTTTCAAACCAGTTGCAAAGATAATACTTCTGGCATGTAACACACCTGTCAACAACTGATAAGCTATTTCTGAAAATATGAAGCAGGAATTAAACTGTTCCTCTCCAGATCCAGAGGGATGAGACACATTTTGGAAGACAAGGTCCATTACACAGTATTAGTCGAAAACACCTGGCAATTTTAAAAAATAAAATGTTATAATACTGTTTTTAAATAAATCACTGAAGAACTTAAGAAAAAGCCACACACATGACATTGTACTTGATAAGGCAGAAAAGAAACAAAGGTAAATCTTAAAGGAAACTCCTGAAGAGGACCTTGTGATGACAAGTAAAGTGGAGTTTTATATCCATGTTTCAACTGCTGAAGAGGATTCTGTTCAGAGTATGAACCTCTCCCTAGGCAACTAAAAGCTGCACTGTTGTTTATGATGATTAATTTCCTAGGCTGTTATGTTTCAAGGTAATAAATTATTTACATTGACCTTCAGTAAAGCTAAATGCGTTCAGACTTGGGAAGACATTTTGAAGGTGTGAAAAGAATTGGGATGAGGGGAACCAAAACAAAATGGCTAGACAGAATCCTGTCAGCTTCAGAGGGTGAAAATTGTAAAAGTAAATGTAGTGATTGACTGTAAACATGTATGGCTGAAGTGAAATTTTGAGAATATATTTTTGATTCAAAGTTTTCAGGGCTGAAGCAAGAGAATATTAAGGTTGTAAAGGTAGGGAAGTGTATCTGGTGATGTTACTGTGGTGTACTACTCCAAAAATGTGACAAAAAAATAAACACGACATTAAAACTTACAGTCAGGAACCCATGCATTCCACAGAATGCTCAAACTACATCTCATAGCAACATTTCTGGATTATATTCAACCACAGTTATGCAGGTGCAATAAGACTGTATACATCATATGCTAAGCCACTATTAGAAATGTAAATAAACAATTAGGAAAGCTCCTGTTCACAAACATTAGCTAGAATATCCAGAAACAAATGTAGCTTAATTGGTAAATAAATCTTCCTGTTTTCTACACACTAAGAAATTTCCGTCAGCACGGCAGTAAGACCCTGTGCCATGGGGAGCCAAGAAATATTAATCCAGAGAAAACTCTTTCTTACTCAGTTCTCTAACAGACTGAAAGGGTTAGAGAACCTGTGTGCTGATGCACTCTACCAATAATTTTTTTAACAGATAAGAAAGAAACTTGACAAATGTTTAAGTAATTAAAATAATGTCCAATTAGTGTATCTTTCTCTAATCTCCCTTTTATTTCCAATAGATTCTTTGATGCCTTTTCCCCTTAGGTTAAAGAACTTCTACTTAGTACTACACAAAGCATATTCAGTAAAAAGAAAATAAAGTATAAACAGAATATGGAATGGGTTGCCAGGGGAAAGCTAACCTATTTTACTATCTGGATGGATCATGACACCTTCAGTTAATTTAAAAAAATCTTACCTACTTGTATTAAGGGATTAAAGTATTATGAATCTCCTCTAATTTGTAACTCAAAGATAAAATACAGGCAAGTCGTAACCAGTAAATCTATTTTTGAGGCATCAGAACCTATGCTGCAAGATTCAAAATGTGTCTATACTGACATAAAGAGCTTCATATTTAAAATATTGCAGAGACTGCAATTGCACGTCCTAGTTTGTTTACTTTGAGTCTAACAACAAAGACACACAGTAAGTATAATTTAAAGCTCACAACAAGAGACTAGGAAGCAGTAGATACAGAGTAATCCCACTTGTACCATGAGCCTGCTGTAGATCCTGAGGCAATTCACCCAGTTTCAGATTTCTTATCTATATGGAGGGAGCAGGTAATAATACATACCTATCTACCACAGGTGCTTCAAAGTTAAGTTCTTCAATACTTGTAGAGTTGCCTCAAATTTCCGTCTTACTCAGATGCTAAAAATAACTACACTGGTATTTTGAAGCCACGTCAGTGGACTTCTACTTGTGCAATCTTTTAAAAACAAGATCCTAAAATGTTAGTTTGTTGAACCCATTTACTGGCTTTCAATAAAGCACCTTTAGGATACTTTCAGTTACATTTACATGACACAGGCTATACTATTTTAATAATCTGTGCTTGAGATATATGGTGATGAGGGAATTACTGTGCACCTGGGGGGATAGTGTAATTAGAAAAGTGGCACAGTAGGGAAATAAAAATGATTTAAAAATCTTCAGAAATTAACCAGTCACTATTCCACTGATGTTTGTTTTAAGTTGCTACAGGAGCGTCCAAGTGAGAAGCATGAACAGAGAATCAAAGGAATTTGTGGTATTATAAATAATTAAAATTTCTGCCCTATCATTTCTGAAGGCTCATAAGAGGCAAGGACGTGCAACCAACTGGGTCAGACAAATGAATCCATTCACACAGCTGGTAAAAGAGTCTGCCTGAGCATAGCTAATGTACTGGGGTAGGAATATTTGAGCAGGTGTAATTATACTAATGATTTATTGAATGTTTGATTAATTGGAAATTAAGTGAATGCACAGTGGCAGAATTGTCATAGCAAATCGTTCAGCTGTTTGGTTAAAAGGTGCTCAATCTCCCTTCAGTAAAGCAATTAAGAACATCCTAAATCATGGAAATGAATTATCTGGGCAGAATTGTATGATGTAATGATACTCTTACACACAAACCAAAACCTATGAACAAACTACCCTAACAAGAAGTGAATTCATGAACATGTGAACTTAAAACACGACTACGTTACATTGCTCATGAAAACAAAGGATTAAGTGGCCCTCCTGACTTCCTGAGACAGAATGTGGGAGAGAAAGATAGATAGAATTATCTGAATGAAGTCTAAGTACCCAGTCTAGAAGGCTAGAAACCTCTGGAATCGGCTCACACTGCAAGTGATTAATCAATTAATTGTTAACAAAGTTATATCCCAGGTAAGTCTTTGATTTTATGTTTTGAATGAGTATGGTTTTAGAGTAACTTAATAAAGAAGCCCTACCATTGCCTTATTCAAGTTTTTCAAGCAATGGTTACAGAATCTGCCAAAATAGGGCTCTGATAGTTGTTTTTCATTCTGAGTTCACTGATTACAAGTCAACTCCAATTCAAAATGACTTTGAGTGCTAGAGATGCAGGCTCAGCTTGGGATACGAAACCTAGCTGTGCCCTGGTATATTTTGACCAATCAGTACCATTTGGATCCAGAATTTGTCTTGCAATAGGCTTTTGATAATATAGCTAATAAAGCAAAGTACCCTCATAACTGGGATATTATCAAAAGACTAAGATTATATAATGCAAAGCTAGAATCAGAACATGCAAATGAGTAGTCAGACTGCAGCAGGTAATTATCAGATAATAGGTTTACTATTCTTGTCATTTGAAGTATTTGGTAAGGTAGTTAAGAAGATTTTAGAAGAGAACAGCAAGCCCACAGCTAGTTCCTGGAACATAGTATTTCTTTAGGAGTTCTATAAAAACCAAACATAGACTTTACTATTAATCTTGATCAGTTTAAGTGAGCCTGTTGGGACATGGATCAGGAGACCACAGGTATGCTGCAAACCCAAACTAAAATCAGGACCAGTAATTCATTCCGTACTTCTGTGGAAGGAATAGGTTTATATGAATGGGACAGTGGTGTCAGCTTTGAAAAGGCACCTTACCAGCAGCACTATTCTGTTTGAATGTTTATGCATATTTACGTGACAGCTAAATCACAGTTACCTTAACAAGCTGTTTTCTATATAAAACTGGATGTTTTTTAAATAGTTTATATATGGAAGAAATCCTTTATTCATACAAAGCAAACATGTCTTTTTAATTACTAATCACAGTCGTGACTTAAGAGGACATAGCAGCTACAAAAGATTTGAAGATTTTCATGTCAAATCATGGTGACTGTTTTCCCACAAGGCACTAATTATGTCATGATGCAAACCATACAATGTCTTCGGTTTAAGCACAGAGTTCTATTGATCAAAATTAAAAACAATTTGTGTTTTCTACATTTACCCTCTAAACAGGACTCTTGTTCTATCTACTATTTTTTTTCTCATTATGAGAGGAAAGAGTGGTAGCCCTGTGAGCTTGTTGAAACTTATAAAAGCAACAGGACTAAAAGAGATCGAGTTACATCCTATTACTTGTATGCCCACTCTCAATTTGAATAGCTCTTTCAGTAATACTTGAAAACACTTCATACTATAACAACAGTAAAATGGATGCCACTTGACAGAGTCAAGCACTGGAGCAAGTCTATAATATCATACCGCTCCTCCTTTCCCACTTAGTGGCAGAATCCTCTGATCCTGATTAACAGAAAAGCTTAATTAAAATAAAATTAGCACTCTTTGGTTTCCCTGCTGTCCTCCCTGCTGTGAAAATCTACTGGTACACCAACTTGTAATTACCAAATTGACTTATTTAAAAATGTGTTCTTTGAATTTCCATTTATCATATTTTGTTTTCCAGCCAATCTGGCTTTTTGCCACTTCAACAAAAACAAATACCACACTTCCATCCATATAAAGATGCCAATATAAAGATCAGTGCTAAGCTCCAAATTGTCTATCAAGCAGTTGAAATATTACTTATGGTTTTACATAACCCTACAATCTTAAAAACACATGCATAATTGATATTAACATGCTAAAACATAATAAATGGCACCTAGTAAGCTATTCACAGAGAAATCTTGCAAGTTAGAAACACTATAGGCACCTTTAGAGGGAGAACCTAGCAAAACAATGAGCAACTGATTCACCACACCACTGTTTCTGATTTGGTTACTAACAACAAAACAAGAGAGGAAACCTGACTGAAAGCAGGTTGACAGAAAACAAGCAACAGCCACGACATCACCAAGTGTTAATTCCTTTATAACATGCCACCCCTGAAAGAAAAAGTGTTTGCTGGTTAAAATCCCGATTTCTGCAACTAAAGTGAGGCCCTAAACACGGTCAACTACAACCAGAGTCAAGTGATTTACATCACTTGCCAGAGAACTCCGTTACAGTATGTAAGTTAAACATTTATATATTATTTATTAAAATGTAAAGTAAGGTGGAGAACTAAAATTATATTTAACCTTTACAGAGATGTTAACTTCATGCTGAGGTTCACAGCAGATGAAGACTGCACTAGTGTAATGGATGCATTTGTGTGCCCTTCTGTCACTTTTTTGTATTGATACTTCACCTGCTTCTAGTTCTAGTGAATGGGCTATTCATTAAGTCACTTAGGCAAAAATTCTCTATCACCGAAAGTACTGTCTACACTTACTTATACATCACCTCCAAATGCACACAGATGCTGACAGATAATAAGTGTAAAAAAACCACCACCACAAAAAAAACCAACAAAAAACCCAGGTACGCCTGAGAAGATTTAAAACCTAAGAGCAGTCAGTAGTAGATCTATAATTATGTTAAGCTGCTGTTCAACACAGAGTAAATCCAGGTGTTAAAAGGTGAGCGACCTTTCAGCCATTTGCATCCAAACATGCATATTGTTCTACTAGAAACTCAGTATAAGCACAAATTTCACAGAATCACAACAGCTGAGGTTGAAAGGGGCCTTTTGAGGTCTCCAGTCCAACCTCCATGCTCAACATAGGGTCTGATGAAGCAGCCTGGTTAGAACTTTGTCAAGTCAGGTTTTAGTATCTCCAAGGATGTATCTCCAGAACCTCTGTGGGCAACCTGTTCCAGTGTTTGGCAATCCTGACCAAAAAAAAAAAAAAAAAAATCTTATGTTTAAATGGAATTTCCTGTATTTCAGTTTGTGCCCATTGCCTCTTGTCCTGGCACTGGGCACTACTGAGGACAGTTTGGCTCCGTGTTCTTTACTCCCAACAATCAGGTATTTCAGAGGGAGGTATTTGGAACTCGATCTGTTCTCCAGGCTAAATAATCCCCGTTCTCTCAGCCTCTCCTTGTACCTCTGATGCTCCAACCCCCTTATCATCCTTGTGGCCCTTTGCTTGGCTCACTCCAGTATGTACATATCTCTCTTGTACTGGGGAAGCCCAGAACTGGACACAGCAGTCTAGATGTGGCCTCACCAGTGCTGAATGCAGGGGGATAATCATCTCTACCTGCTAGTGATGCTCCTCCTAATGCAGCCCTGGGTACTGCAGGCCTTCCTTGCCACAAGGGTACATTGCTGACTCGTGTTCAACCCATTGTCTACTGAGATTCCCATGTCCTTTTTCTGCCAAGCTGCTTTCCAGCTAGTCTGCTCCCAGCCTATACTGGTGCACAGTTATTCATCCCCAGGTGCAGGACTTTGCACTTCCGTTTGTTGAACCTCATGCGATTCCTGCTTGCCCATTTCTCCAGCCCATCAAGGTTCTTCTGAAAGGCAATACAACCTTCTTGTGTACTGGACACTCCTCCCAATTTTGTATCATCTGCAAACCTGCTGAGGGTGCACTCTGTCCCATCATCCAGGCCAAATTTCAAATATAACAAATGAAAGTGGAATAATTAATTAGCACGTTTTGTCCCTCATTTTCAAAGCAGAAATCTGTCTTATCTTTGTCAAGAATCAAATGCTTTCCTTCTCTGAACTGTAGATGCAGCTATCACATCTCAGGTTTATCTTCAGATATAACTCAATGTACTGCAGATATGTATTTGTACTAATGTCTTCCTCAAAGTCTTCCGAGGCATTTACACATATCTAAATGCTACTGCTGGCATTTACACATTAACTGAACTGATATGTTATCAGCATTAAGAGAAGAGTAAGTAGGTAGGATTCAGCAAGTACAAAAATCTTGCCTATCAATATAACACAAATGGGAATCCACTTTCCCATTTCCACCTAATGCTAAAGGAAGCTTGACTGGAGTTCAGTAGTTTAGAGTTTGTTTGGGTTTTTAAACAGAAATTACAATAAGCCCATGAAACAAAGATATTTAAAAACAGACGAGGTCAAAACCTACCCATTATTTAGAAGAGAGGTATGCCAATAATGAGACTAGTCAGCTAGGGTATAGTCAGAAGTGATTACAGTCAATCCGATGAAATTAAGGAAAGAAAATAACAAAGACTGAAGATATTTTAGGTTATTTCCAACAATTATCACTAATATTTTGTGCTGCTGCATATGGCAGGACTTGATTTCCTTTATCTATAGACAAATAAGCAGCATGTTACCTTATTGCTACTGATACAGCAAAGTTTGAGAAAATAAATTTTGGTGACTATGAAACTATTTTCCTCATCTAGCAGCAGGAAGAAAGCCCCTTGCCAAAAGTCTCCATCTAACAACTTCCAATAATAGGACAAAATATTTCTATACCAACAAGAAAGGAAAACAGATGATGGAACATATATAAGAAACAGAAAATGTGGTCTGACATAATTGAAAAGAAATAAATATTACTCATTCAAGTGATTTTCCAGATATGGTATGCTATGTACAGAAAGCTGCAGTAGAAATAAGGACGTTCAAATAGTTTTTCATAAACACGCGTATTAGTTCTGCTTCTATTTGGATAATGACAACAGATCTGAATACGTATTGACATTGGAACCACCTACCATATAGTAATCCTGCACCCATAAACTGTATTCTTTAATGTGGGATCGAAAGAGATTCTCCTTTGCTAAAAGAGTACTGAAAAATTAAGAAATAATTACATTATTTGATGACCTTGCTCTAGGGACTTTGATTGTATCAACCAGCTAAAAGAAGGAACAGAGAATAGGTCATCCAAGAAAATAAGAGAACGTCATCAGCCAGTTTAGTATTTAATGAAATTCTCAGGTTTGTCAGTAGTATAGAGACAGGTGTTCTGTATAAATTGAGGAACAAAAATAACATACTGGATATTTAAGACTGAAAATCATCTTTGAAAAAATCTAACACTGCAATAAAGAGAGATTACCATTTGCTAGATGGAAGGAATAATGTGTAGATTTCCAGCTTTAGAGTGAAGTATGGTATCCATCCTCTTTTTTTTTTTTTTTTTTCTCCTTTGAGATCATGAAAAAGAGGAATGCAACTGTTTCACTGAGCTTCTTTGCTGAAAGCATGAAGAATCCTCAACAAAACACTCTTGCTATGAAAAAACCCTCAGTAGGGGAAGGGAACAGCGCATGAGGAAACCAAGACAATCATCTGTATGGAGATGTCAGCAATATAAGAGATTTCCGATTTAGAAACCCAGTATCTTTTGCTTTGAAAACAATGCACATTCTTTAACTTTGTTAAAACTCTTCCTGAAAGCTAACTGCAAACCTCCCAATTTCCTCCTAAAACTTCCTAGCAATATACTTGAGGATAGTCCAGGAAATCTTCAATAAAGAAAGAGAGCTATTAAGTCATTCAGAAGTCTTTCAGCTGCTTTCATTGTCTTAACCAGTTCTGAGGAACAGATGCCCAGGTATTTTTTTTTTTTATCTCATAGCAACTGGCCAAGCTACGGTGCCCGAAAAACCTAAAGCTGTTTGTAGACAGAGTTGTGGATGGCAATTTGCACTTCTCTCTTCACTTACTGGGCACAAAGTTTATAAATAATTGAAAGCCCACAAACATCCTTTTGCCTTCCTAACTAAATCATATAATTCCATTCTTTAAATATATGTACACACACCCGCATATATGGATACTCAACTGGAGGTGATGCAATTTCTCTCATGAACTCCTGCACATTGAGAACACACGCCAATGAGCCACTTGATAATAAGCTTACCGAGACACATTTTCCCATGTTGTCATCAGCTTCCTGGGGGCCCCTTTCTTAGAGCAAGACAGACATTGTAACTCTACCTGCACCAACAGGTCAAGGCAAACATCTAGGTCCTTTTCAGAAAGGCTCAGACTGGCAACAGGCAGAGGAGATATTCCCAGTAGATGCTCAGACTATGAAACTGAAAATAGCATAGGATCTCCACCCTGTCTTGGCCAGCACTGTTGTATGATAATACTGCAGAAACTCTGTATTTACTAGAAAGCAAATGTTGTAAGGATTGACCATTTCTTCATTTGCTCATGGTTAGAAGGCCTGAATTCATTATCTGCCATGTAAAACAAGTGAATGCATGCATGTGTCTCTGAACTTCTCAAGATTTTCAGAAGAAATTTTCACTTCATTATTAGGGACGTATTTCCCAACATAAGTGCTTTCAATTCTACAATAGAAAACAGTAATTTTCACGAGCTATTAACTGTCCTGTTGTGGGATTTTCCATGCTTTATATTTCACTTTTCGGTTCAGTTTCTTGTTATTCTTATACAATTAATGTAAGCTGCATATCACTGCATCAGTAACAGCACAGATTGCATGTCTGTAATCACGAAAGCAAACAAAAATCTCACTTTAATATGTAACATATAACATATATGTTGTTTATATAATCCAATTAATAATTAAACTGTGATAGAGAACAAATAGTGTTCATAACTCATAAAATCTTACGGGTTTTTTAATATATGGACAGTAGATGGTAAATGTCCATGGTACAGACAGCTAAAAATATGGTGGTAGTAATGGGGAAGATGCTATAGCAGCTTCATTGCTTTTTGTTTCAGTTTAAGCCAGGTGCCTAGGAGACTTAAAGTAAATTAGGAATCAGTGATGGAATGAGTTACACACTTCTTGAGATATTACTGCTCAAAGCATCCTGGTGCCAATTGTTGTAGTGATGACGGCCTGCTGCTTGCCACCAGGCAGAAAGGTTTCATTAACCAGCCCATAGGATTTATTCTTTACGATGTTTTTGACATTTACACAACATTTTTCATTTTTCATTACCCCAAGGAAAAACAAGGGGGGAAAAGAATAAAGGCTCTCTCGTTTGCCAGACCATCATTTAAAAAGCCTGAGCTGGTTTTATGAAAGTTTTTTTATGCAATCATTTTTTTATTTAGTACAGTATTATAATCAGCAAAGAACTAAATGCATTTTTAGACTTTGTAGTTTATATAGGGAATCCTTAGAATACAGCATTCCCCATATTTTGTTTTATTAAGAGACAAAAAGAAATGAAAACACTTTTATCCCCTCTTACTTCATTCTTGGTGTTGTTCCAGCATCTGGATCTAAAATCTTTGATGCTGTAAATATATGTATTACTACACATGTACATTAACATCAGTTAACAGTGTGATAAGAAAACTGTATATAATACGTATCAAAATAAGCTTGTGTAGGTATTTTTCATTTGTTCCCAAATCAGTATTGTCCTATTAAGCAAAAGATTTTTAAAACTTATGAAGCCTCCCCCTGCCCCCCAATGCTTTCTAAATTGAATTAGCCAGTAAAATTACAGTTATACCATGGTGGTTTATAAGGGGAAAAACTGAAGATGAAAATATTGTTTTCTTTCTTCCATGCACTTAAGTATTTTTGCATGCTTTATCTGGGACTATGCATGTCTCATCAATTTAGGAAACAGAGAGGGTGAAAACTCACACATAGGAAAACTTTATTTAGAGCAAAATGTTAATTAAACTTTATTTTTAAATGATTTTTTAAAACATATATAGATATATATCATTCAGTCTTTGTTTGCTTCAATGCACAAGAATGGAATTTACCATAAAAAAAAAAATCTGCATACTGATCATAAATACATTTCTTTTCCTCAACCAGCTCCTATAACCATTGCATTCCCTACATCAAAATAGGTACTTTTACAGAGAACACTGAAGCTCAGCAGTCCTGAGCTTTTGTTTTCTCTTTTATTTTCTTTTTTATAACGTGAAAGTATTTCAGAGTTGAGAATAGTTTACTTAGTGACATTCAGCCCTCTGCTACCTATCACAGCACAAATAGCATGATAAAAGGAGAATTCTGTCTATAATGCAGTCATACAAAAACTGAAAGCCAGTCATAGGAATGTTTCACATAAAAGCAAAATACAGGCAAGATTTAAGAGCTCAAAGCTGCTTAGAAATGTGCCTCACATTTCTTCCCCTGTATTTGCAAGAGATGAATAGTACCTTGTGATCTTCAGGGTTAGCACATATGAATAATCTACACTAATCAAACAGTGAGTTGATAAATACTTATCCACACGAAGCAGCTGCATATTCCCATATAGGAAAAATAACATAATGAAGCACCCATAATGCCCCCATGATTTAACAGAAGTGTGGTTGTACATGACTGCATGAGCACCTTAAAAGAGAAGTAAATTATTGGAATGTACATATGGTTGTCCAACTGGCAAGGCCAAAGGAATATTCTTCATCACACTGCACTAGTATTTTTGCAGCTATGATTGAAACCAAAACCAAGATTCTGTAATGATCATGCCCAATATTGTAACTGATTTCTTAACTGTCTATGTTACGTTAAGGCAAATTGAGAAGAAAGTTTTTTTCCTAATATTCCCAAAAGACTCTGATATCTGTATGAAGTTTCAGCTGCCTTCAAGTATCAACAGCTTCCCTATCACACAGAACTGCCATGGGGCTGGCTTATTTGGGATTAAAAATATAATGAAAAAGCCTTAAGCAGACCAGATAGCTTTCTATGGGACTTCATAGACTGTTAGAGGAAATTCTAAGATCAGAACACTAAAACGAATCATTGGGCTCTTTGAGTAAAACTCAAGGTAGAGGCTCATTATTAATCCATTTTTTTTTCCTGCTTCCACTTGAAGATTGGTCAGCAATGTATGTCTGGAATAATGTGCTTGGGAAAACATTAAAAAAATTATATTCTTCATAAAAAAATCCACTATATTATATAAAACACTGAAGGTGATTGACTTTTACCTCATAAGAACACCATTTATACTAAAAATGAGATTCTACTTCACAGCATCTTAAAAAAAAAATTAAAAATCACTGTTACTTTTAATGTGCAAAATAAACCTTTACAGTGTTATAGTTGCCACAAAAATGATTTCCAGCATCCAGGTAAACCATAGCACCTTAAAGGTGGCCAAAAAGGACCTAGTACACTGTTAAAAGATCAAATTATCGATACTATCACAGTCTACATCTAAGCTCCTTCACGTTCATCCATGCAACCCCTTCATAAAAACATTTGTTCCACATCTTTAAGAAACACTTGAAATCTATCAACAATGCAAGTAGGAAGGATCTAAATATACAAATAGCAACACCGTTCAACAGCAGGCACTGAAGAAAGCCTAACCTGAAGCCCTTGTCAGGGATCAGAACAGATGACAAAACAAGATCATTTATTCCCACGGAAATCAGGAGCAATATTAAACTTTCAGAACTGCTGGTCACTAGATAACAGTCATCTTGCAACAAATATTTCATTTTCTAGCCAACCAATTGATTACCTGTGAGAGCAAGGATAAGTGTCTACTCAGGATGGCCATATAGCTCCCTGCTGCCAAAATGTATGCTAGCAGGAGGGGCACTATGGTAAACTGGATGCCAGGACAAATCAAGTCAGCGTGTAAAAAGGGAGGAACCAAGAGCCTTCCATTTTCCTCTCTGTGTGATGATTTGGGAAATTAACGTTCATGTTTAATACTAAGTCAGTAACTCTCCAAATCATAAAAACTGAAACAATAGGGGACTTTTTTTTTTTACCCCCTTTTGCATTTTATGCATTTATTACTGCCTGCATTGTATTTTGAAGTTTTTCACCACCATTATATATAGGAAGAGATTGTTTTGTTACCATTTGTCAACTATTAAGTATGAAAGACTTAAATTAAGACTGAGACAACAAGAAATTTCAAGAAGCAGACTATTAAAGAAATAATCCAGAAAACCACATATTTAAGAATTTGGGAGAATTTTTAAGGTAGATGCACATTTCCATGAATGCAGATATTTGTCTAAGTAAAACAAAATCTTTCAAGAATAGCTACAGGGAATTTTGAAATTATAGGACCACAGAATACCAGTAGCTTTTTCATGTTGTTCTTAAAAAGAATGTGGAACATCTAATTAAATGTCAGCATTGATTTCTTTTCACATTTTAAAGTCTGAATTTAGCAGATCTGCTTTTTGAAAACTTCTAATACCAAAATAAAAAAAAAGAAGTGGGGGGAAGAGACAAATTAAATACTTTTTTGTCAGAAAAGTTATGAGTTACTTGAAGAGCTGGTATATTAAGGAGTTTAGTAAGACTGGTTTACTATTACGGGATTCTGATGAAGACAACTGATATAGTCTGTATAATTAGTCTATGTCAACTCAAAGAGATTCTTACCTCCTAAAAGAAATTGGTAAAGATAAGAAGAATTGATTCCTGCCCCTCCCATCTCTCAGATGAACCCATGTTTGAAGAATAGCCATTACTGGTTTGTTATTTACTGTAAAACAAAATCTCACCAATATATTTAGCAAATTTATAAGGATGAAAGGCTAGATTCACATTATCATCACAAACAGAAAACAGTAAACTTAAACTAGTGAGCAATCACAGAAGGTTTTGTTTGAATACAGAGAAGTGACTAAGCTAAAGAATTTCACACATCTCACATTGACAATATCATAATATTGTATTCTGCAAATAATAATAAAATCACATGGAATATTTTAAAACAGATGTGTATGTGCCCGAAAAATTAAGACAGTTCAAAATAGCCAATTTTATGTCCCTATATGACTGTTTCTAGAATAATCAAAATTGTTCTGTGACCTAATAAACAGTTCCACCTGTCCCGAGGCTTTACAACAATAAACTTTTCAAAGTAAAGTTATATAGGAAACGGAAAAGTCATACAGGAAAAGCCACAAAGAAAAAGACAAGTAAATATTAGCCTGAAATTTTGGCTTTATAGCCTTCCCTGAAAATAAAAAAATATCATAGTCTTTGTACAAATGCATGACTTCTTTTATTGACAGGCAGTACTTATATGCCTTAATCACACAATATCAGCACCATTTTCTGCTGATTTTTTTTCTCATAACCTTATCTCTGAAAAGGCCAAGATTACGTAGAAGACTATTTCTGAGAGACTTCCTTTCCAAGGAAACTATTCGCTACATTGCTAAATAGGCAAAGTTCTATCCCGTAAGTTTCTTTACCAAATGAAGCTACTGTGAAAGTTACTGGGTTTTTACAGATTTATATGATGGAAATTGGGATAAAAATAACTGTGGTGACTGTAATCTTTAGGGCAACAGTCTACATTTAATATTGTAATGAAATGTCTCTATAGGGCTGAGTACTTAGTACCCTTTGCTCAAATCACATTTTCTGCTAAATGACCTGTTCTTTGAAATATAATTAGCTGTCAACAGAAACCTAATTTCAAGAAACTGTTTCCGGTGTTTAAAGAACTTCAGAAATCTGTGTCTGCAATTGAGCCCAGGTAGCCACACATGCTCACGAATTATAAAGAGAAGTTTGTGTTTAAAATTAAACTCTCATGTAATGCAACGAAGAATGTACGTTGTGTTGCCACACAGCTTTGGAAAAATCAGACAAACATCTCAGCCAAGTTGTTATGAACATTTTGTTACTGACATCATCACAAGCTCACTCCTAAAAGCAAGAGCAACCGCAAGAAAATGAGACAAGAATAGCTGAATGACTATTTCAAAAGAAATTAGAATATCAAGTAATATTGTGGGAGGATAGTAACATCTGAAATTGATCATTTCAGTGTAGCCTGTGTATAGGCAATTGGAATCAGACACTTAATGAAGAATAGCAGAAAGACTTCTCTATGGAACCAAGCTTTGGAAGCCAGTAGTAGACTCCAAAAATTTTTCGTAAGTAGAACAGAATAGGAATTCTTCCTCAACGAACCAGATTCTCCATCCAATTCAATAACCAGGCAATTTGTTCCCTTCAGGCAATATCCAGCCCTTGCACTGTACAAGAACTTCCATGTTTTCAAAAGGAATTGAACTGATTTAATTACAAAAAATTAGAGTGGTCGGATATTTTAGAAACCTTTTTTCACAGACTAGTACTTAGCATGAAATGTTAAGTTAGAAGATAAGCCATAGTCAGTTACACTTTCTTTTTTTTTTTTCCTACAAGATAAAGTCCGTGATATAACACTGAATCTCTGTCAGCCTGTTTATTTTTTTAGTTTCCCTCTTTCATGATAGACAGATATTTAATATGACTGGATGACTTTTATTCATTGTGAAAGATCTTTCAGTATTCTTAAGTCCTTGCTATACTAATAGAAATGCAATTAAGAATAAGGTAGTTAAAAACTGTAAATCATAACTCCACAGTGTACACCTCCACTCCTAGCTGTATGGACTCACTTCTGAGACACATTCAAAATACAACATCCATACAGCAAAATTTCTTATGCGCTAAATCCATATTAAAATGACATTGGCAGTTGATTTCAACTTCATTAAATGTTACACAGTTTATTGAATAATTAGAAAATACCACAAACATACATGTTATGACTTCAAAGAGCACTGTTACAAAAGGGATAACACATACTAAATTTAGTCTAACTTTTAAATGGATTCTTATCATTAAGCACAAAGACAAAAATCAGCCTGATGAGATAAAGACAAGAGGTAGAAACTGAATAAACAAGACAGTTACCAAAGATGTAACATTATCTACAGAAAAAATAAAGACGACAAGAGGAAGAAAAACCAGTATTTAAAAAAAAAAAAAAAAAAAAAAAAAGCAGCCCACAACCAAGGCAAACTTAATTATAGAAGTTGCAAATTCCATGCCTGTTGCACAAACTTACAGATTTCATAGGTGTCCTGGTTTCAGCTGGGATAGAGTTAACTTTCTTCCTAGTAGCTAGAGCCACAGATCCATTTGTGTTAATCAGATATTTGACAGGCATTCATTATAGCTAGTCTAGCTAGTTTTAAACATACACGTAGACTACTATTAACACAGCATTAGCCAAACCAAGTAAATTCAGAACTTTCAACTTCTGTAAGAACTTATTCTTCAGTTGTGTACAGAATCAAGTTGGATATCATTAATGTGTCTATCAACTAGAATTTCCTTTTCCGTATAAACACCTGTACATATATAACCTAAACATCAAACTTGGAAATTCTGACAAAAAGTTTAATGTAAATAACGGTAACTGAACTTAAATTTAGAACTATTTCTGGTGCTCCGTTTTACACTTTCTAGTACTATTTAGTGTAAGAGATCAAATACACTGTCAGGCAATATAAATTATCGTATCAGCAGTTCATCATCAATAGCGGAAAGAATATATAGACTAATACAGGATATGCAATTTCTGATTTATTATTTACACAACTGCTTTACTATAATACCTACAAAGAGGTTTTCCTACAAACAGCAATGGGAGTTAAGCTCCCCACCTGCTATTGCACTTGCCAGCCAAAAAATCACATTCAGCTACACATTATGCCTGCAAATCAACACCCGACTAAGTAGCCAGGTCCTGCGATGTGCCCTGCAGGCCACAGAAGTCAGACTTTCATCGACTGGCCAGAAAAGGCAAGTTAATAGTTGTGGGTCTCTTGTTTATCCCCAGGACTTCTACAGTAAAAGAATCCACTGCCAATTTCACCCTCCCTTACATAAATGACAACCATCATATTAGCCTATCCCTTAAGGACACATTTGCAAACGTTTTTGTGGAAAATACTGTAACAGCAACCTTGTTATGAAAGCCCAAGTTATTTGGCAATCACACACACACATCAATGTGTAAAAATAAAAAAATAAAACAATAATAGGTAATAAAACTGCTCAGATAAATATGCGTAAGCATAACAATCATATTACAGAGCAAAGCAAATCTCAGCAAAATAAAAAGCTTTAGAAATGGTGGGTTTTGTGGTATACTTTGTGGATCAGTAATGTATTCACTTTTGTTTTGAACAAATTAATAGAATTGCTTTTCTGAAGAGTTTCAATCATGACTGTTACAAAAATAAATAAAATAAACTCAAAATAAATAAAATAAACTCTAAAGCATCATCCCACAATAATTCACTTACTTATCACCAAATCCTTCAAACTAGTTTTTTATTATATCATTCATATGCTTACTTTGTGAATTGGCTACCACATTTTCTCTTTGCTCATTCTGAACAGAAATAAATAAATAAAGAGGAAATCCTTATCAAGATACATACTTCCTGCCCTAAACCTCTCCCTCTAATAAAATAAACTAATACAAATAATGCCTAAATTACATCCTCAGTTTGGGGAGAAGAGGAGGAGGGACATGAAAGAGTAAAAAGAAACCACTGAGGTTTCTGTCACATTCAAGTTATTTGGACACTAGAAGTGCTCTCATTTTAGGCTGAAGCGTACAAAAACAGTGTTTAGAAAAGTTTCCAGGTGCCAGCCTGAAAAGTTAACTGCATTTTCTAATGCCTTAAATTAATTTCATCTCTTCATTGCTTGGTTCTTGTGTGACGCAGAGAGAAAGAGCTGCTGTGACATACATGGATTTTATACAACCTATAAACATGAAACTACAGTTCTAAATATTTTAATGTAGTACAGTGATCCAGCCATTGGAATGGTTAAATTATTACTATATTAAAACAGCAGTGCAGAAAAGTAGAATGTGAAAGAATGGCTTGAGAGAATCCATTTTGAAAAAGTTCAGAATTCTGTTATGCAAAATGCTTACAAAAATAGATTTAGTTGAGTGAGAGTTCACTACATTAAAAAATAATACACAGAGTCAGTACAAAAAAATATTCTGGAGTTGTATCAGATCTAAACCAAGACAAGTCAGACAAACATACGGACAAGCTGTGGTGACAGTACAATAATAGAGAATCCTAACCATTGCTTCTGTCGAGGATGAGCAAACCTTAAAATAATTGAGAAGTTATTATGAAATTAAGTTGGGGGGGCAATAAAAAAAAAAAAACAACCCACATTTATAAAGGAGAAAGGTTTTACTAACGGAACGCATATTTTTTTTAGCCTACACTGCCATCTTCTGGTTATGCAAGCTCTACCATCGTGGCATGTCAAAACACAACAGGTTAAACATTTAAATCTAAAAAAGAATAAGCCTTAATAGTATGCGTATTTGTATTAATAAAAGATACTGAGGAGATTTGTAGAATTTATACAGAAAAGCATTGAATAAATAGATGAAAACATTATTCTGAAGTAAAGACAGGACACAATGAGAGCAGAACATTCAAATCAACTGACCAAAACTATGGCTAAAAATTCCATGTAATCTATAACCATGTTTGCCTTGTGGTTTGTGGTGTGGTTTTTTTTTTCCAAGTAGTTTAAAATATTGAGTTAATAGTTTAAACTTAAACTATGTAATTTGAAAAAGATTGCCAAATAATTTGGGATTAAGGACCTTAAAAGGAAAATGCACAAAGTGATATTTCATTAATTAACAGACTAAACCCCACAATATATCTTAAAGTATCTATCTTGTAACATTTAAACTACATACATATAATAAATTGACTTTGTGCTTCACCTTGCCAGAGAGTATTTTGTTTCTTAAAATGATTATTACAGCATCCTTCTCTAGTTTCTGGAACTACGGCTTACCAGCTTTTAGGATTGCCAAAACCAGCTTGAGTAATGCTTGAGATCATGCTCCAATAAAAGTAACAAAGAGCCATTTTTGCTAACTAAGGACCCGCTGCCGTTTGGATCATCAGTCTGGCCCTAAAATTCAGACCTACAGGGTAAAAAATACATGCTGTATGTGGCCCTGAGAAAACTTAAAATAAATTTGGGGCAAGGTAAGAACAGTTTGTGACATTTACAAGAACAACTTCTTTTAAATTCAATATGAAGTTTAAAACTTTTAAAATTAATTTTGGAAAAAGGCAAGCATTTGATGTGAAAGGGCAACTACAAGGAATATTTTGAAAGATAACAACAACTTCATTAACACGTGAATAAGGTCTAGGTTCTGATCTGACTCAGTTCTTAAGTGTGTCCTGTGCTAGATTGCAAAATATCAAATTACAGTACACTATCGTTTGTTTAAATGCAGAAAGCAAAGAAGCCGCATTTCCAAACAGAGTTCACTTTACAGGGTGTATTGCGTATTCGTGGGAAGGTTTTGGTAGCGGGGGGCTACAGCTTCTGTGAGAAGCTGCTGGAAGCTTCCCCTGTGTCCGACAGAGCCAATGCCAGCCGGCTCCAAGACAGACCCACCGCTGGCCAAGGCCGAGCCCACCAGCAATGGTGGTAGCACCTCTGGGTGTTCAAAAAACGGGTAGATGTGGCACCTGGGGACATGGTTTAGTCTAGTCTACCCTTGATTGGTTTAGAGTGGACTTGGTAGTGTAGGTTAATGGTTGGACTGGATGATCTTAAAGGTCTTTTCCAACCTAAACGATTCTGTGATTTAAGACAAGGGAAAATACCAGCACAACAGCAACTGCAGCCAGAGAAAGGAACAAGATACATGAGAGAAACGACTCTGCAGACACCAAGGTCAGCGAAGAAGGAGGGGAGGAGGTGCTCCAGGCACCGGAGCAGAGATTCCCCTGCAGCCCGTGGTGCAGCCCATGGTGAGGCAGCTGTGCCCCTGCAGCCCATGGAGGTCCACGGGGGAGCAGATCTCCACCTGCAGCCCAGGGAGGACCCCACGCTGGAGCAGGTGGATGTGTCTGAAGGAGGCTGTGACCCAGGGGAAGCCCACGCTGGAGCAGGCTCCTGGCAGGACCTGTGGGCCCATGGGGGATCCATGCTGGATCTGTCTGCTCCTGAAGGACTTCATCCCATGGAAGGGACCCACGCTGGAGCAGTTCGTGAAGAACTGTAGCCCGTGGGAAGGACTGACACTGGAGAAGTTCATGGAGGACTGTCGCCAGTGGGAGAGACCCCACGCTGGAGCAGGGGAAGAGTGTGAGGAGTCCTCCTCCTGAGGAGGAAGGAGCGGCAGAGACAATGTGTGATGAACTGACCGCAACCCCCATTCCCCGTCCCCCTGTGCCGCTTGGGGGGAGGAGGTAGAGAAAAATCATGAGTGCAGTTGGAGCCCAGGAAGAAGGGAGGGGTGGAGGGAAGGTGTTTTAAGATTTGGTTTTATTTCTCATTACCCTACTCAGTTTTGAAAGGCAATAAATGAAACTGATTTTCCTCGAGTCTGTTTTGCCTGTGACGGTAATCGCTGAGTGATCCCCCTATTCTTATCTCAACACACGAGCTTTTTTGTTATATTTTCTCTCCCCTGCCCAGCTGAGGAGGGGGAGTAATAGAGCAGCTTTGGTTGGCACCTGGCATTCAGCCAGGGTCAATCCACCACACTGGGCCACCAAAATAAATATGGACTTTCTGACAGACCTTGTACTTCTTAACATTCTTAAGAAGTGACCAGAACTTCTAAAAGCAATGACACTTTTCTTCGAGGACTTGACTTAGGAACACATACTAAAAGTTTTGGAACCCAATAATATTCAAACCTAGTAACAACAACTAATATTTGCATTTAGGTCAGTCAAGACTATAAGCATCACAAGTGAGCCAACACAGGCCTCTATTCCTTCGTTACCTATGATGTAATTGGATGCTTTTTACTGTATGTGATAAGATGCAGTATCTCTGGAATCATAGCTGTTCCCAAGGCAGCAACATGAAGAGAGGAACCTTACCCAGTTGGTCTTAATTATCTTAGTGGCCATGGCAAGTACAGAGCGAATGTCAAGAATTGCAAAGTTTTTGCAGGTTCTTCACAGAAATTTCAAACATAAAGCTATATTCCATTTAAATCCATTTGAAAATGCCAGTGGTTGTAAATAAGGTAACATGGGCTGATCTGAAGAATGAATTTCAGTGTCCTTTGAAAGCGTTTGCTTCCCACTGCAAACAAAAAATGGCCAGAAATCCAGCACCTAGTGTGTGTGCAGTTAATCTGCACAGCATAGGATGATGGGGTACAGCTCTTTGAAAGCAAGCAGCACACAATTAAGATACAATCAACTTTTTGGGACAGAATTTGGGAGATAAATGCATCTGGAAAACATAAGCATGTGCTAATTCATACTCAGATCAAAACTAGATACAGAGGACATTGACACATTATGCATTCGATGAAAAGAGAAGACGGAGCTGTAGTTCAGGCATCCCAGAGGAAGGTTAATACAGTGTAAAGGCAGATTCAGTAAGGTACACTAGCTGCAGCAAAAGAATAAAAATAGGTACTATGTGGTATATTTAAGGTAATCATCAATGAGAGCTCTGTAACTACATGGTAACAGAAAAGCAGAAAAAACAAGGTTGCGCAATTAAATGTCTCCCTAGAATGAATTGCAGATAAATTTTATTTCTAATACATGTTATCTGTGCTTATATGAAATGGCTTAATCCTTTATAATAAATACATAGGGAAATTAACATGTCAAAATTGTAGACTAAAACATCAGGCAAGAATGCATTAAATACCAAGACTGTAGTATGGCTGGTAGAAGACAAGATGGTTTAACATACTTTGATAGAAAACTCTGTCACTCTAAAGTAGTGCTAAAGATGCACACACGGTTTAAAACTTATAGAGTGATTTTAAAAGAAACCAGCACATACCATTACATTTAGTGCTTTGAGAAGGCATACTTAATCATGACCCTCAGTATACTTAAGTTGGAGGAATGACTAAACCAGGAAGTGAAATTGAAGTAGGCAAGATACAAGAAGTTTCTAGTGGTGCTGGTGGTGTTGGGGGGGTGAATGTTTTCAAAAAAAAAAAAAAAAAAAAAAAAAAAGTAATTGCAGGCATTTCTCCAGACTGTTCCAAGGTCCTTTCAGGTAGTCCTTCAAAATAAAACTTTGGAATCCCAGACAAACTGCCAAGGAGAACCACTGATCTATAATGTAGTAATCTTCCATAGGAACAGAACTGACATTAGAGAACTTTATAAACAAGCCCTTTGATTTTGTACATAAATTTCATTTAAGGCCTTGACTTAAGCATGCCAGCTTCTGGCTCTGGTCTGAGAGCCAGTGCTCAATGACATGAATAAACTGCATGAAAAATGAAGTTGCTGCTGAATTCAATGAATGGCAAGTTAGAACTCAAATACATGAAAGATAGGATAAGGAAGTTTTTGGCTCCCATTTCCTTAGTTCCAGTCCATGTTGATATCTGTGTTACAGGACCAAAAGGAAAGCCCAAATAATTCCATATAGGTATCTGCACAGGACACATGACATCACTAGTAAATCACATGGCCATCAGCTGCACCTGGTTCCTAGCCCCTACATTTGCAAACTATAATTATTTTTCACTAAGAGCAATCTCCGAGACAGTGTTTTTGCATGACAGTACCGAATCTTAAATTATCACCAGCACGATTAAACATGAATTGCTGAGCTTTTTAAAAATTAAGCCCTGACCACACACAGTGCACTTCACAGATGCCATTTGATTCACTAGTTTCTTTCCTCAACAGTTTTTACTTGGAAGGATACCTGGAGTTTATCAAGCATATTATTCCTCTAGATAACAATTACTTTTGGGAAGGAAGCTTTCTTTGCAATCAGACTCATTAAGCAGAAGAAAAAGAACCCCAAGACACAAGATTTGCAATCTCATTCTCTTGTGTTTATTAGTATGTCTCTACTAATGCTGAAGTTAATTATTTATCATAGTAAGAGAAGAAACACTATAGGGAGCATCTGAACTTATTTAAATATCTTCAAAAACTTAAACCATTTACGATCAGTTCACCCAAAACTTGAATTATATATAGTACTTTTAAAGGAGATAATTGCATATACTTTGTAAAGAAAAAAAAAGGAAGGCTTCCTACTTCACAGAACTGGAAACAATGAAATACAGCTTCATTTAGCTGAATTTTGTCCCTTAATCAGACACAATTTTAAACAGATTTTGACTTTGGGTATTTGGTTTGCGTGGGAAGGTTTTGGTAGCGGGGGGCTACAGGGGTGGCTTCTGTGAAAAGCTGCTGGAAGCTTCCCCTATGTCCGACAGAGCCAATGCCAGACAGCACCAAGATGGACCTGCTGCTGGCCAAGGCCGAGCCCATCAGCAATGGTTGGTAGCACCTCTGGGATAACATATTTAAGAAGGAGGGGGGCGGGGTGGCGGGAACCAAAACCAACACAACCACAGCTGGAGTGAGAAGCGAGAATATGTGAGAGAAACAACTCTGTACACACCAAGGTCAGTGAAGAAGGAGGGGCAGGAGGTGCTCCAGGCTCTGGAGCAGATTCCCCTGCAGCCTGTGGTGAAGACCATGGTGAGGCAGGCTGTGCCCCCGCAGCCCATGGAGGACGAGATGCCCGAGCAGGTGGACACCTGAAAGAGGCTGTGACCCTGTGGGAAGCCCGTCCTGGAGCAGGCTCCTGGCAGGACCTGTGGACCCATGGAGAGAGAGGAGCCCGCGCTGGAGCAGGTTTGCTGGCAGGACCTGTGACCCCATGGGGGACCCACGCTGGAGCAGTCTGCTCCTGAAGGGCTGCACCCCGTCAGAAGAACTGACACTGGAGAAGTTCATGGAGGACTGTCGCCAGTGGGAGAGACCCCACGCTGGAGCAGGGGAAGAGTGTGAGGAGTCCTCCCCCTGAGGAGGAAGGAGCAGCACAGACGACGCGATGAACTGACCGCAACCCCCATTCCCCGTCCCCATGTGCCACTTGGGGCGAGGAGGTAGAGAAGATCGGGAGTGCAGTTGAGCCTGGGAAGAAGGGAGGGGTGGAGGGAAGATGTTTTAAGATTTACTTTTTATTTTCTCGTTACCCTACTCCGATTTGATTGGTAATAAATCAAGCCGATTTTCCCCAAGTCAAGTCTGTTTTGACTGTGACAGTAATCGCCGAGTCATCTCTCCCTGTCCTTATCTCCACCCATGAGCTTTTTTGTTATATTTTCTCTCCCCTGTCCAGTTGAGAAAGAGAGTGATAGAGTGGCTTTGGTAGGCACTTGGCATCCAGCCAATAAATCTATAATGAATAGATGGAATGTTACTTTTATGCATGCTATTGAATTTTAATATTCTCATTGATTTGCTGCAATACTGTACTCTAAATGTTTTAAACAGCTTCTGTACTTGTTTTTACTTAGACTGTGTAATCAAGATTGAAAATTTGTTACATTTTAATAAAAAGTGTGTCACAGTTCTTCAAAGCATTTTACAGAATATAACAAATACAGAAGGGCAAAATACTTCTATTTTACTGCTTTTCAAAACTATTCAAATACTGTCATGAGAATTTTCCTCCCAATGTTGGTTAGAAATACACTGATTATGCATTTTGCATCTTCAATAGCAGTGAAAGGGAATCAAATCAGAAAACAAAACCAACCCTCTTAAGCTATCTAGAAATGTGTTTTACTGCTACAGAAGAGGACTTGCCAAGGTCAAAAGAGCCCGTGGCAAAGCCAGGAAACGTGTTCCTGACTAGTCTTTACCTCCCATATCTGTCACCTAAAAGGTAAAAAGCATAGCTTGATCCAGGGTATTACTATGATCCAAAGATATACTGGAATCTGTTTAGCAGAAATAAAATAATACATGCATGTATCATTAAATAGGACAAAGAAAATACAGGCCAGCAATACGATAACATTAGATAAGACTTCAGTTGCAAAGGCAAAAATTTTCAGGAGGTAGCAATAACAGTGTTGCAACTGTGATGATCTAAGGCACAAAGAATGTTTTCCGGGAAAATAAACTGAGTTGGTGTAACGTGGTATCAGTCAGTGCAATAAGATCTTACCTCCTCCTGCAAATTTGGTCTTACATCATTTGCTAACCATTTATCTGTTCAGGAAAAGACCACAGTGAAGCAAAGCTGTACGAAATGAACACACCAAACTGCTGAAATAGATGTTCCCTACTGGATTTCAGACAATTCACACATGTAAAAAAAGCGTGCTCTGTTCCTTGGTCTTCAACCTTTATAAAGTCTTGAGAATGAAAGACAGTAACAGAGATCAATTTTTTTTTTTTTTTAAATGGCATTGCTTTTAATTCAAAACAAAAAGTTCACCATTTGCATAGGGTAATTTAACTTTCATTTTGTCCTGGTTTTGGCTGGGATAGAGTTAATTTTCTTCCTAGTAGCTGGCATAGTGCTGTGGTTTGGATTTAGGATGAGAATAATGCTAAAACATCACTGTGTTAAGTACTGCTTATGCTAGTCAAGGACTTTTCAGCTTCCCATGCTCTGCCAGGTGCACAAAAAAAAAAAAAAAAAAACCAACAAACCACTGGGAAGGGGCACAGCCAGGACAGCTGATCCAAACTGGCCAAAGGGCTATTCCATACCATGTGACATCATGCTCAGTATAGAAACTGGGGGGAGCTGGCTGGGGAGCAGCGATCGCTGCTCGGGAACTGGCTGGGCACCGGTCAGCAGGTGGTGAGCAACTGCATTGTGCATCACTTGTTTTGTATGTTCCTTTATCATTATTATTATTATTTTCTGTTCCTCTGCTGTCCTATTAAAGTGCCTTTATCTCAACCCACGGGTTTTACTTCCCCCCCCCACTCCCGATTCTCTCCCCCATCCCACTGGGGCGGGGGGAGGGTGAGCGAGCAGCTGTGTGGTGCTTAGTTGCACAACACTTATGTACATTAGTCTGCTGACAGGGAGGGGAAGCAAAAAAGCCTATTTTACTTTTAGACTTTGAACATCAGCATTCTTCTTTCAATACTTACACTGTATTTTTCAGAAATAACCCCTGATATTTTGTAAGAAGTTGTTACACAGCAAGTATGCTATAGTGAAACATCCTTCTACACTAGTTCTTTTAATATTGCCCTGGGTATCCTATTTCAGTACTAAAGCAGCTGAGATAAATTGCAGAATCCCTAGATTTTTCTGACCTTGATCAACAAGACAAAATCTTCAGCTGAATGGTGCAAAAGTGCTATGATTACGTAAATCAAATGTAGAAAGCTCATGGTTTATATATAAACCATAAAGTCTCTGTATCGCCCATCAAACCAAAAGGCAATAAAACATACCTCTTTAAGAAAAATGGGAAAAAAAAATTCCATTAACTCTTTACTCCTTCCATAAGAATAATTGACAACTTTTCAAAGACAACAGAAATATGCATACATATTCAAATTTCCAAATATGGATATATATTTAAGCGTAAGTGCTCTTATAATAATAGGCTTTGTTAGAGGAAAAGACATTCTGCATCACTGTTGAAGAAGTTAGTTCTGAAATAACTGAATTAGGGAGTTTTTCCATTTCTGCCCAGTACTAGACATCCAGGCAGCTGTAAAAAGCCATCTATTGCTGCAGATAAGAGATTTATCTGGCAAGAGATCCAATACAACATAAAAAGTCAAACTGGAATCAATGAGAAATGAATTGGATTACTGGATAGAAGCATATTCTTGCATGTGTTCAAGCTACTGGGAAAGTAATAGAGCCAGCAGGTGTAAAAAAAGCCTTCCAAATGTCTGCTTACCCTTTCATGATCCAGTCATAACCATCCTGTTAATCAGGTTGCATTACATCCCAGATATTAATTTGGCAAACAAAACAATAGTCTGATTCAGTCTGTCCCCTTCAAATATGCTGAAAACAATCTGCCACTGATAATCTTGCCACGCGTGTACTCCTGGAAAGCCATCTGATCAATTTATGCCTAGATGATAGCAGAAGTCTAATCTTAAGTACAAACGACATAAGGCTTTCCCTATTCATTAATAGCCTGTAAACTCGTGCTCTGCTTCCCAAGGAAGTGCTGAAACATTGGCAGCGAAGGGAGACAGTTCAAAGAGTCTGGAGTCCTTTCAACTATAAATAAATAAATACTATATGCATGAACAACGGATTGATGGCTTAGAAGTAGGTGAAAGCATAGGTTTCTCACTGGCCACAGGAACCCTGTTCTGCTGTTGCTGTTTTTGTAAACAGTTTCAGCAACCTGAGCCTTCCTAATAGATTTTTCCCTAAAATTGTGTCGATAACGCACCAATATTATGACTACGCCAAACAGTGCTTGCACAGCATCAAGGCATTCTCTTTTGCTCACGCTGACACCCTCCCACACCCCCGTCCCCCAGTGAGCAGGCTAGTGGCAGGCAAGAGGAGAGGACACAGCTGGCACAGCTGATCTGAACTGGCCAGAGGAATATTCCATACCATGTAAGATCATGCACAGCAATAAAACTATGACAGTGGAAGAAGGCGGGGGTGGTGTCGATGGGGGAGGCTGTGTCTTCCAAGGTGGCCATTTCTCAGGGACTTGCTGGGCATCAGCCTGCTTGTGAGAGGTGGCGAGTGACCGCCTCTGCATCACTTGTGGGTTTGGTTCCCCCCCCCTTCACTTAATAAACTGTCTTTATCTTGACCCATGAGTTTTCTTGCTTTTGCTTTTCCTATTCGCTCTCCAATGCCATTGGGTGGATGGGAGTGAGCAAGTGGCTGTGGGAGTACTTAGCTGCTGGCCTCGGTCAACCCACCACAACTTATTAAGCCCTTAGGTTTTACATTCTTTCCCTCCTCCTTTGCTGTGGTCTCGCTGTTAAGCATAAGCAATACTTTGTTTTGGATCACTGTTTTCAGACAGCCTTAATTCCTGAAAAGCATCTCCACAGCAAGCCAAATCCTGTATGACACCTGGGTACCAAGAGTGGCGGTTAATAGAAAGGATGAATCACAGACCTCCATCCTCTGGAGCTGAACATTCATGGTGTAAAATTCAAAGGCAAGACTATCCAAAAGTTTCAGATAGTACTGTAGGCATACTATCCATCAGCCCATATGCATATAGAATCAACATACCACCTCTTTTCTCATCCACAATCGTGTTGATGACATGGAGTAGGAAGAAAAAGGTACTTATATTTTAGAGCAAATATTTAATACCTAATATTCCTAAATATTTCCATAAGGAACTTTTTGTTACTGGTTATAAGGAAAAAAAAATGCAAAAATATAATAGGCAGTTCAATTCCTAAAAGGATTTCAATTTTCAATATTAAAATTTAAACTTTCCACAGAGATACAGTTTTTTGATACAGAAGGAATGTTATTTATCTCTCTCCATTTTATGATTTAGAACAGTAAAGCACTTGCCTGCATCAAGTTCTTCACACAAAATTTCAAATACCATTTCGAAGTTTTGCATGGATTAGTTTCAGTGGAAAGTATGCTGGACTATGCAACCTTAACAACATAGAGGAGCAGCCTGAAGTCAGGCTATCTGTGAGGTATACTGATTAAACAAAGAGAAAGCAACTGCAGCCTCCTATATACCAACACGTTTGTGTGTTTATTTTAACATGAGCTCTACTATGAAGACTTGCATTCCCAATTTTTTTCCTGGAGAAATACATAACCTCTAGACTTCTACCTCACCAATAAGACTCTTTAAGGACACTTCATGAAAATGGGACACCAATTGCAAACACCTGTGAAGTCAATAGTGGCTTTTTTTCTTAATGCAAGGAAAATTAAAATGTAGGAACAGAACATGTATATGGCTAAGCACTGATGGCCATGTTTTCAGCCAGAAAAGAAAAGGTTTTAATGCTTTTAGACGTACACTTCCTTCTAAAGTGCATGTACTTCCAAGAATTGAGGTTTCTGTATGGAAAAGAAACATTTCTGACTCCAACATAGTTCACACAAGACATCCCGGATTTACTATCTAGACAGAGCCAAGAAAAAAATACTTTATTTTATGGCTCCTCAATCCCTGTATTTTCTCTTTTAGGAAGGTTTGTCATTTTCTAAAACTTTGAGCTAACCACAAAAGTTGTATATATTTATAAATTACAACTTGTATATTTGTTTATTTTACCTTTTGGAAAACTAAAATAAACAAGTTAACAAGTGTTCTAGTAATGCTGTTCTGGTAAGTTTAATCAGCTAATGTACAATCTGTGTATCACTTAATATATGAAATGCTGTCCCGCAATTTTAAAGAAAGAAAATCAGAATGCATTGCCTAAAACTTGGGCATAGAAAAATTAATGGAAAATATCTCTGTACCTCAGTTTAATAAAACACCACCTGGAAGATTACTTGTCTAATAAAAAGCATATCAACAAGCCTGATGCATAACAGAAGTAAGAAAAGTATGTATTTTCTAAATGTTACCATCTGGGAGCTTTATGCAAGAATAAATACTCTTATCGGCTGGATAAATTCTCTGATTCTCTACGAGTGCAGAACACTAAGTGGCTTCCCACAGTGGCCTCATTATATAAAGTTCTCTTAGGAGTTATTCTACTGTGCATTTCTGCTTCATATCCCGGCAAACACTGACCTACTCCACTTACTGTCATCATAGCTACATTTCAGCCAGCTTAATGAACTGATTATCCTTTTTTCCAAACACAGAAAGCACATTTTGAGCAAGAGTAACTGAAGGTAATAATGATAGCTTGTAACAAAGATTTAAGTTGAATGCCCAGCACTTTAAAACTCAGGCTAATTATTTAAGTATGTAAAGTCAGAGGTAAGAGGGATTCTACACACCTTTTTCCCTTCTCCTTTTCCTTCCCCCAAAACTGACCTTAGCTTTAAATTTTTTAAAAAGCTTATCCAGTTAAAATATTAAGCAATTATATCACAGACTACTAACATCCTGTGAGACAGAGAGATTGTATTTTCATATGTCCGAAAAAACCTGTGAAATTCCAGATTACTAAAATAGGTAGTGACTAGGAACATGTGGCTCAGCTCAAACAGATGAAGTACAAAGTTTTTTTAAATGATTAATTCAAGTGTATAATTTTCATTTCCCCATTCTTGAAATTCCAAACTTTATTCCATAAGGAAAATTCAACATGAGAGTTAAAACAAAACGGCTACTGATTGCAGGCAAAGCTCTGCTCCACGTCTATGCTGGAAGGCATTTGTCTACAAAAATAGCCCTGGCTCCTAGCAAAAAGCTGCATATAAGTTCACGTTATAGCAATTTTATCACATTGCAAGGCAAAACCTCTCACTGCTTCTGTGAGAAGATGACAGCATGAAATGGTGTACATCTCCAAATGCGCTCGTACAAGCACATGCACAAGATGGAAAGAAAGGGAAGAAAGAGCCTAAATTGCCCTCAGCCTCTGCTAGCTGCTGCACAGACTTTTTAAACCATAGTTTAGCACATGATTTCTAGTTAATTTGTACAAAATATATGTATTTCTTAATTTAAATAAATGGCTCGTGTCCAGCTATGTTTTTGGTTAATGATGTGTCTTTGAATTCGTACCAAGTGGCAAAAGCATAAAAAGACATTTAAAAAAAGGGCAAAAAAAAAAAAAAAAAAAAAAAGAATTTAAAAAGCAAACCCATTAAAAGCATAGTGGCTTTGACACCCTTCATCAGTAGGGACCCCAGATTCTTCTGGAGTTACCTGTCTGGATGCGTAATTCAATTTCATGTATCAAAACAAATGACCTACCTGTAGCCTCCAGACTACCACATGCAAGCTTTCTGTAATTCTGACGACCTCGGTGCATGCCCTTTAAAATTTGAAGTGCTGGTTATCAAATTATTTTTATTGCTTTTCTGGGACTTGGCATAGGCCACCCTTCCCGCTGCAGGGGAGCGCGCTGGGCAGGAGATGCCTGGTTTGCTGAGGGGCCGCAGCGACGCCCTGTGCGGGCGGGAGTCCTGGCGTTGGAGCGCATGGCGCCCTCATGCAGGCCACCCCAACCGCCCATGCTGCCCCTCGCCTTGCCAAAGGAATTGGGATGGTCCCAATTCCCAGTCCGTATAGTCATCTTTTCCTCGGTCATCGAAGCTTTGTGTTGGTTGGCAGTAAGTTAAATGAAAGAAAAGTGCCTGACTTGAGACTGTTTTGCCTAACGTGGGGAGATAACTTTGTTCATGTCAATGTAAGACTTCCCTCCCCCTTCACTGTTCTTTAGACCAGGTCCAAACCCCCCCCCCCCAAACACCTAAAAGGCTTCCTCAAGCTTACAGCAGGGAACATAATGAAGGGTCACAGTCTGAGAGTGCTGCCAAATCCCTGGCAGTTCGATTATGGGTGCTCCTAGAAACTGGGGGAGACAACGTGAACCAGGCACTGAAGAGAAACCCGGTGCTTCTCGTTGTTACTCAGCCTCTCCAGTTGCTGGGGTCAGCAAGCAGAACTGCCACTACACAGGGAAGTATCTGTGCGTAAGGTGACTCGCCTGTACGTACCGTTAACTCTATACTTCCTTATGAAGCCTCCCACATCCTTACCAAAAAGCGAGAAAGAAGATAGGGAAGGAAACGTCAACTTGAAACTCATTTTTCTCTACATTGACAATGACCATTAACTACTTTGGCGTATGTATACAATATAAAATTACACACTGAGATTAGTTAATATATTTAAATCCATGCCATTTGGCCTTGCATAATTTGGCCTTGGTATCTAGCAATGTTGCAAAGAATCTGGTAGGGCAGATTAAAAACTGAAAACTATGCAGGTAATGTTAACTGCTGAAGTCAACTATACCTTACTGATGCAGTAGAGTATGGGTTATAAAACGCTTCTACTACCAGAAAACTGACACCTTTTAAAAGGAAATGTTTACTAGGTAGTAAGAAGGGCTGCACTGCCCCACTGCTGCAAATTCATTCATTCACAAAAACAGAGAAGTGCAAGACATGTTCTCATACACAGCATGCCAGTATTAATAGATCTCTGGGTTTTTTTCCCTTTTTTGTGTAACTTCAAAAGCCAATTCCCCTCTGTGTTTTTATACCTGTTGAAAACTTAACGACCAGATGTAGTCAAAAGTTCAACAAGGCTTTAGTCTCTCACGAATTATTTTTCAGTTAATTTTGACAGATAATTAGCATCAAATCAGACTTAATTTCTCCCTCTCCACTTGATTTTTTTTTTCCCTGTGTCTGAATATTTTAATTTTATATTTAGCTGAATATTAAACCTAACAAGTTTCTTTATTCTGTCCCCTTCCTTGTCCCCAGGTGAAATATAATTCATTGTATGCAATGCAGGTACAGTACATATGAATATACTTCAAAGTAACTTGTGCATACATTTACTTCAGTGAAAATAAAAATTATTACTAATTTATAGAAAAGTATTAGGTATTTCAGAATGCTATTTCTAGCTTAGTGAGCTTTTTAGGAGTTATTAGCAGGAAGTTGTCACATACCTAATGCAATTTATTTCAAAGCAGAGGAAATTCAAAAAGAATTGTGATTGCTTTCTGGTTTTTAAATACAAATAATGCAAACATCAGTGCTGAACGTAATAGTAGATAAAGGCATCTTTTAATGTTAAAGCGTTAAATAAAAAGGCTAGAAAGAATATCAGCCGAAAGGCGTGACTACCAGTTGCAGGAAGCGATACATATTAGCACTATTTTTTAAAAAAGAAGGTTTTTTTCCTTTGTAACATGTAATAGTAACAGAGAACTGTTATATTGTATATAGAGAATAATATAGCTCATAGTGCTCATGGATCCTTTTTAGAAACTTCTAAATTGGATTTAGACTGGAATCAGATTTAAAACAAAAATATTTTGAGGACTTCTTAAACTGCAGTCTACCTCAATGAAAAGCTGGCATTTCAAAGGTACCAACCACTCAAACTGCTCACTGGCAAGTCACTCATTCCAGAAGGTTTTTCTCAATTGAAATTATCAGTATATTGCTACCACAGAAAATACATTTTTATATTCTGAATTTTGCATGCGCTGTAACTAGAATTTGCCAGTTTGCTGACTGATGCCCTCGATAAAATTTGTTTGCAAAACAGGATAATCTGTAACAGGGTTGTAATTTATATTCTGTATAAAAACAAACTAGGTATTTCATGGGTATTAAAGGACTTTGGAAAAAGAAATGGTGTGCCTTTTATATGGTTCTTTCTTCATTCTTTGACACCTTCCCCCAAGAGGTTTAATATGAAAAAGTTGTCCTTAAAAGTAAAGAATAAATAGTCTCTTCAAGAACTAATTTGCTACACAGCCACAGAATTATAATTTCAAGATTTACCCAAATATCTTCAAAATGATGATTTGAAAAAAATCTTCTCCTAATAAAATAAAGATAATTTATGTGGAATAGCAAACATGTTTATACATAGTAGTACAGGCATAGAAAATGTAATGGTTAAAGATGGAACACATTGCTAAAAAAAGGTATTGCTATACTATGTCTTTTTGCCAATCTGCCTTAACAGGTATTCTAGCATAATAAATATACTATCTATGTCCCTTATGTGTATTCAGCATGTGTAAAAGTCATGCAGCCGAACACATTGACACTTCAGTGGGAGGTCAAATTATTGTTTTGGCACTTCTGTCACACCTGTCATTTCAATTCCACTTTATCAAATTACAGATTGTTAGATAGAGTTGGATTAAGGGGAAAGATAGACACACACACACACAGAGAGGAGCAATTGTCATCACTTCAGTTGTGAAATTCCATAATTGCATGTCAGTGACAGAAAAGGAGAGCAGTAATAGGACTGACATTATGATCATTCAAATACTATGAAACTTGCCAAGACTTTGCACTGTGTCAATCTACATGCCAGGAAATGGACTGGATTTCCGAGTATTTCCTCACATTAGAATTGTCAATATTACTAATGCTGTATGTTAAGTTCTAGGGCAAGTTTCAGCTACCTGTTTTTCCACAAGTAGTGCTTTTACTTGAAAAGAACATGAACTAAGAAAAGGAAAAGAAAAATCCTTTGACCTAAAAAATATCACCAAAAGTAATATGAATAGTAATAATAAATGATACCTAAAAACTTAGACTATGGGTTTGACTCAACTTAGTTTCTGAGTTTTAGGAAATCTAGAGTGCAACAGATCTTGAATTAAAATCATTGTGGGGGAGGCAGTCATGGATTTCAAGTAACTTTTCTGGTAATAAACAAACACCACCACCACCACCCCCCCTACCCCACCCACACACCTTATATAATATTATCCTTTTGTGGAATTTTTGAAAACTTCCAGCTCTGTATTGAGGAAGACCTAAGAAGCATCGTGTAAATCTGACTTCCATGAGCCGAGATATCAGTGGAAACCTCTGGCCTATTGTGACAGGCAGATACTCTCCTTGGAACAGCTCGTTACTCTCACTTTTGGGTCACTCCCCCTTGTTTCTGAATTCTATGGTCAATCCTCCATATTCTATGCGGTCCTGTCATATGATCATAGAATCGTTTAGGTTGGAAAAGGCCTTTAAGATCATCCAGTCCAACCATTAACCTACACTACCGAGTCCACACTAAGCCAATCAAGGGTAGACTAGACTAAACCATGTCCCGAAGTGCCACATCTACCCGTTTTTTGAACACTTCCAGGGATGGTGACTCCACCACCTCTCTGGGCAGCCTGTTCCAATTCTTGACCACCCTTTCCGTAAAGACATTTTTCCTAATATCCAACCTAAACCTCCCCTGGCGCAGCTTGAGCCCACTTCCTCTCGTCCTATCGCTAACTACGTGGGAGAAGAGACCAATACCCTGTCAGTACCCCTTACTATTTGTACAACAGTTAAAGAGGCAGAAGAAATAGGAATAATTTTTTCACTCTAGTAGACACCAGAAGACATCATTAATGTTCAAAACCTCCTTAGATTCCTCTGAATCTATATCCAAACACCATTTAGATGCTTCCTTACCAATCCATTGGAGTCAGTGATCTTCCCTCATCAAAAAATTAATTTCTTTTAATGTGAGGAAAAATGTATCTCAAAACGCTACAAAACAATGCAGATTGCATGATGTCTTCACAAGGGAATAAAAATTACACTTACTCCTATTCACTGATAGGAAGCTCCTAAACAGCAGAAAATGGGATTACAACAAAAGGAAACAGTATATAAATATACCCATATCTTAGATGCCAGTAGTTGAATCTGTCCCTCCATGATGCTTCTTACAAGCTCTTCGCTATCTGATACCCTTATTAATTCCCTCCCACGGTAACCTAAAGAAGGTTGTTAACATTTTTTTCCTACTAATAAGACAAATTTTTCCCTTAAATTTTCATGGAAAATATTTTCAAATGATCATTATAAATTAAAAAAAAAATAAAGATTGCAAGAAACCATAGAATAGGCAAAGCAAGATATATTTGTAATGCTGCTTCTTTTTCTCCTCATTTTGTCTCAGACTCACTTTGTAACCTTGCCTACACCTCCCCTTCACACTTCTATTTCCCCATATGTAACTTGAGCAATATAAATGTAAGTATTTTCCTCATAGGTGTTTTTAATTTGTTTGTAATGTACTTTGAGATCCTCTGACAGAAGGTACTTTAAAAAAAAAAAAAAAAGAAATATTTTCCACAGCAGGCATAGAAAAGGAAAGGCATTACTGCCTATACCATATCCCACAGAAGGTAGTAAGGAGTTATGAAACATTATGTCACTGCAGGGAAATTTTCTAACTTACTGACCTATCATGTTATTGGCCTAATGCATACCCATAAAGTCTATTGCTCTCATAAAGTCTCTGCACTCTGAGCTCAGAAGTGGTAAATCTTAAAGGCAAGATGCATCTCAAAAATGTTCTGTCCATGAGCTACTTTCCTTCGCAAGAACAGAAAATGAAGATATCCCGAGTGACCTTGAACCACCAAGCTAATAACACTCAGCTGCTAGTTAACAGTCAGCATTATGTTGCCTGCAAGGAATACTGAAGAGAACGTCATTGCACATTACAGCAGAAGTTCATCTATTACTAAAAAGAGTAAGCTGAAATAAAACAAAAATTAAGAAGCCAAAGCTGAAGAATAAAATATTCCTAGCATTCTAAAAACTAGCTGAAACAAAATTATCCAGCACAGAAAGGTCACTGTAAGTTAACTTTCTATTCAGTTTTCAGTGTCTCAGTTTTCCATTTCAGATGGAAACATAACAAAAGGGAGGTGCAAGAGTAAGGGGAAGATAACTTCATATCAGAGTTTTGGTTTCACGGCGTTGCCATGATTTGATGACATAACAAATGCAATTGCAAGATGAAACAAAATATTCCCTTTGTGCTCTGCTCAGACCTCAATGACAGAGCAGGACAGGAAGAAATCTTATTTCTAGTTTATTTTTTTTGTAGTTTTGAAGATTCCTGTTCTATGCAAGTCCCATATAAACATACAAAAAAAAAAAAAAAAAGAGAGAGAATTGTTAAGACCAAATAAAGATATGAACTAGGATTAAATAAAAGATGAGGAAGATTTATTAGGGGAAGGTTTTTCTGGCAATGGGAGGTAATAAAGCTGGTGTAAGAGCAACAACAACAAGTTTACATTCTAGCAGGTTTTTGTTTTGGTTTTTGTTTTGTTTTTGAAGTGGAGACCCAGACTAGAGTTTGGTTATATCAAATGTAAGAGAAGATTGTAAAGGAATCTACATGGTCTCCTCTCTTGGCAAAATGGCCAATATCCTTATTAATTCTCTTCAACCACAACATTTAGTTTGCCCCAACACACACAGTTATATTAGAAAACACAAGTAGGAAAAAAACCAACAACTGTCATCGCCCTTGAAAGAGCAAAACCTCATGCTGAAAAACATCACAGGCTTTGAAATTATGACTCAAATTCCAAAACATCACGTGACTAGCTTCAGAAATCAGTGTGTTTTACAAAAATCACACTTTTGTTTTTAACAGGTTTCTTTCTGTGAAAATTCAAGGGTCATGTTTCTACATATATTTCTTTGAAAAGCAAAGCTGAGACATTTCCATGGTCATGTGATTCATTAAACATCAAATATTGTGATGATCAGGATGAAAGTATGAGATCAAAACAAAAAAGGGTTGGGTGTGACAAACACAGAAAAGAATACTGAATAGGTAGGAAATGAGTTGCACGTACACTTATGGGTCCGCTGCTGGCAATGGTAAACACAATTTAGTAATGCATAATAACACAGGCCACTTACAGCAGACTGTTGATTACTTGTCACTTGTTATTCTCAAACCTGAGGGCTTTTATCCTTGCAGGAAATATTAGTAGAATCTTACATAAAAAGGTCAGTTGAACAATGGAAGGAGAGACAAATCATAGTGATAAAGTGGTTAGGATAATTAAATGCTATTTTGTCACTTATAGAATAATAGATTTCAAAATAATAATTACAGTTATTAAATTTGAGTTTGCCTTTAGGCAATGCTTTAGCCATGGTTTCATAAATTTCCACTTCAGAGGTTAGAGATTAAGAAACTTCATGAAAAAAGATTGCAAGAAAAGGCAGCTTGCAGTTTTGTATTTTGTTGTTGACCGGGAAAATTTTCCATTAATTACTATTGATATAGTTCATTAGTAGTATATTTCATTATGGAAGTGCAAATTACGAGATAGTAATGATGCATGTCCTAATTGCAGTCGTTTGTCTTGATTTCAACATAGATGGAATAAAAATATTTATTTACTATATTTCAGGTTCTACGAATTACATTAAGTTACTGATTTATGCTTTCAATAAACATGAAACAATGCATTATTATTAACCAACACTGATGTATCTTTATTTGATGATCACTGCGTAGGTCATTGGTAATCTATATACCTGGACTATAAAGTAAATCTGCCACTTAATCTCGGCGGAAGCTTCAGTTTTGGGACCAAACACAGAGAAAAGATGAAACATATCATGTAACAACAATAGGTATTTCTTACATTTCTGTTCTTTCAAAATGCTTCAACAAATTAACAAAATGAAGAAGATACATTTAGGGGTTTGCTAGACAATTCTTTACGGTAATTGTAGTTTCTGCATTTGAAAGCTAGAGCACTGAACAGATTATCATTGCTGTTGGATAAAAAAAAAAAAAAAAAAAAGTACTTTTAGCAAGTCGAAAAACAAACCATAACCCAAAATGTAGCAACCTCATGTCTGTTGTGATTACATCAATAATTAGTGAGGAAAGATCACAGAAGAGTCTGTAGACCTGAAGGCATGTGTCGGTATGCCTCAGTAGTGATAGTCAAAAGGATGAGAAATTCACAGCACTCAGCACTGCAATGCTGATAACCTCCAGCTCTTCAACCTTAATGGTACATTAAGAGAATGAGAGAGATAGAGACACTCTCTAGGTTTCACAGTAAGTTTGGAGACCCTGTGACCATCACCTCACCTTCATGCCACTGCTTCTAAGAGCAAAAAGGGAGAGGGAAGTGAGCACAACAGGCCAGAGCAGTGATAAAGCATAGGATAATATGGGAATCTCATGCTCTTTCATTTCACTTCGCATGCTCAGTCCCAGGGTCTGGGTTGTCTCAGAAAAAGTCAGGTCACATATTCTGCATTGGATGAGGTGCCCCTTTCTGGGGTCAGCCAGCTGTGTTAGTCTTGATAGCCTGAGTCACTGAAGAAAGACAGGTCCTTAAGAAACCACTCAAACTCACAGCAATCACTGAGGCCAAGAAAAAGTATCAGATACACAACTCCTGTAATTTATACCCAGGTAGAAACCATCCTATTTTAAAACAAAAAACTGGCAACAGACTGGTACATCTGCTAGATAAAAGGAAAGTTGCAATAAAAGGAAAAAGAAATACAACACGTACATTAATAAGACTGCAGTCCAAAGCTCATCAGGCTCTTCACAACTTTTCCCATTATCCAAGCAATAAAAAGAACCTTTTGGTTGTGCAGTTTTAGTGGCTACCACCCACACCAGAAGTCAGATCTTGTTTAGAAATAAGGTCCCAAATTGTGTTTTAGCATACTATAAAACACGTACTTAAGTTTAAACACCTAGATAGTTTCATAAAAGCTAATGCTCAGAACCTGAAGCCTAAATGGCCTGAGTTTCAAAGTAATGAGTACCAGCTGCTGTTAGAGATTTTAAATTATATGTCATGTGCTCGCCACTTTCACAAACTTGGTTACTACTTGACACATAGAAATACACTACACAGATTTAGTAATCCAGAACTGGATTCTAGCTCCAAATTGTAAAATTGTGGTAGAAATATATTAAAAAAAAAAAAAAAACCAACAAAAAACCCAAAAAACCAGCTCAGTCTCTTTAGTGGGAAAATACTTTAAAACTGGATATTTATTTCTGACAATTTAAAGTTTTTAAATTGAATATGTGAAGCCTTTGTTTCTTAGTTAGTTTTGACCATGAACACATTAACCACGTTAATTTTGATTCAGCTCACTATTTTTCTGCAAGATGCTTGAGAAAAAAAATGGAAGGAACTGCACAAGAAACGAGGAGGCATAATTTGTCACTAGTTCCAACAATGCAGCCTAGAAAAGGAAGCAGAAATAGAAAGCAGGAGAATTTGGAAATTTTACAAAAAATTAAAATAGAAGATATTAACATAGGAGAATATGGTTTATGGAAGGCATAAAGTCAGTAAGAGAAAAAAGCATCAAAGCAAAAATGCTTCACTTTGTTAAAATGCTTTTAAAACCACCACCAACAAAAACCCTAAAGCTCCCAGAGAACTGAAAAAGCATTAGGAGTGTAAATAACGAGGATAATTCCTTAAATTTAATGCAAAGGAACATAAGTGGTTATGTTTCAACTCTCAAAACAATACAGCAAAGTTACTGTTCCTATTGACGTAAGTTTTGTAGTCCTTCACTAACATAAAGCATCATTAAACATATCATTACAGTATTTTTGAGCCCTGTGATAAAGCTGATATGGTTTCTAAATTTAAAAAAAATTTCTGCTATATTTGCATCCTGTCCTTGTAATTGTCCTGCAGTAAGCTAGTTCTATTATACTGATACACATCAGAGTAAAACATTCAGTGTTGACGTTATTTAAATGCAAGAAATTCAACCCGTCTTAGTATAGAGGACTTCAGAGTAGTAACAGCTACTTGGTATCTAAGATATAGCATACTTTCTCTTCTAGTTACAGTCATAGTTTAGTATCTTAATTGAATTCTCGATACGTTTCTGTATAGCTCAGAATAATTCCCTCACTTCATTCCTGAAAAATCTTGAAAATCACTGAAATTCTGAAGAACCTTTATCACATATCTCAGCAAAGCAAATGAATTGTGCTTTCCTGCACTAACTTCAACAGCATTTTATAACAGACTTGAATGGCATTGTTTTATAAAATTTGAGCTATCATGAACAACTAAAGTGCTTTTGGGACAATGCTGTTTAAGAAAACCTCATTTTTATAGCAAAAAGAACTTGACAACTATTTGTAAAAAGAAAAAGAGGAGCTGCTGAATGCTCATAGGAAGTTGCAGTAGTCAAAAGCTGTTTAAAAAAAAACACCAACAAAAAAACCTTTCAGAAAGTTGAGTAATAGAACAGTTATATCACACATTATAGAACAGTTAAGCATGCTAAATTAAGTGTAAAGTCCTACTGTGTCAAAACATAAATTGAGAGTATGATACACTGTTAGTGCTAGAAGGCAGCTTTCTGCATTGCTCATTTTAGAGTGGAAATTGATAGTACTTCAATTTAAGAATTCCTTCTAAAAATGTAACTTTATTCAAGTATATTCAAACATACATGCCATAATGTACTGTTTAAAAAAAAAAAGCTAACAAGTTGGTGAACACAAGTGAAAACTTTTTATACTCATTCACAGAAAACTGGAAATAATACAAGATAAACTTTTTTTAAACATCAACCATTTAGAAGGGAAAAAAAAAAAAATCAAAGATACTGCTTATAAAGCAAGAAGAAGCAGTCCTTATCTTGCTATTTTACAAATATTTAACATGGTATGCCAACTTTACCATGAAAGGCATGACACAATAATTTTGTTAATAATGGAAATTAAGAACAGGACATGCAATTGCCTTTTAAACTGTTCATAGTTTAACAAAATGAAGATTATCATTCCCTTCAGAACATGCTGTTATTCAAATTTCTAGCAGAAGTATGTTCAATAGAGTAAGACTATTTTATCCCCACTGAAGTTAAAATACAACATTAGAAAAGTTACTGTTAGAAAACTTCATTTTTTGGTGTTTTATGTTTTATAATTTCACATGGTTTAATTTAAAAAAAAAAAAAAAAAATCAACCAAACACAAAACCCCCACTTACTCAAGTTGCCTTACAAATTACATTAAAAGAAGCCACTTACTTTTCTGTCCTCAGTTTCTACACAGGAACTGCACTCTGCTTTAGTATCCTGAAAAGACAAACAGAGAAGACTGTGTCACAAAGCATACTGACTAGGGCTGTAGGAGTAACTCATGATGAAGAACGGGCATGAAAGTCTGAAAAGTGGGTTTTTCAAGCTATTACACTTTACTGAACTGTTATTTTTGTATATATATATTATATTTAAATGTACAATGTTTAGTATTATGGCTTTAAGTAAGGTTTATTAAACTTTATTACAAGCATAAACTTAAAGACAGGATTGAAACATCGTAAAAAAACCAAACCTATTTCAATGTAGTGTAGCCAGCTCATAAGACAAAAATATGATCTCTGCTTTATAGTATATGTTTGCGTTTTCTACTTGCATCTTGAGGAAAATATAATTGCTTGATCACTCCTTTTTTCTTTCTTTCTTTTATTTTTTGATTAGCGATAGTAGCTTAAAAAAATATACAGGTAAGCTTAAGAGGAAACAACGGCTCAAACTTCTGTCTATTGTCAAGAGTGCTAACTAGGACTTGACGTTGAAGACCTTTGTGTCGGAATCTCACTGCAACATGCAAGAATAATCAAGCATCTATTTAATGCAAACATGTGTATATGTGTATGTGTGTATATGTGTACACATTGACACACATATTTTGGACTTATGTTTTCTTCAGGAGTCAGACAAACAGTCTTAAACCTAATGATACCCAACACATGTTCCTTTTATTCCCAAGTTATTTTGACTCTTATTGAACCTGTGGATTTTTGTCAGTAGACCTGAAGGCATGCAGAGATAACCATTATCACAAAAATTGTAGTCTGAAAGGCATTTATTTCTTCATAGTATCCCTTTGTACCACAAGTTACTATTGGAAACTGAGTAAGCCAAATCTAGTTCAAGTCATTAAACTGTAGACAAGTGACCTATTGTGATTTTTCTTTTGTTTTCAACTTTACTTTTCTAGTGAGGGCATTCTTGGAAGCTAATTTTGCTTACATACTGCAACTTCAGCGATTTCT